>NC_091204.1:16965720-17008220 GCF_040958095.1 Procambarus clarkii
AGAGAGAGAGAGAGAGAGAGAGAGAGAGAGAGAGAGAGAGAGAGAGAGAGAGAGAGAGAGAGAGAGAGAGAGAGAAAGGAGGAAGAGAGAGAGAGGGAAAGAGAGAGGGAAAGAGAGAGGGGAAGAGAGAGGGATGTGTTTGTTTGGTGGAGAATTACCGTGGCAGAGAGCGTCATTGGGGGAAAGATCATCACTATAGGAGAGAGTCACTGTGGGAGAGAGCCAGCGTGGGAGAGAGCCAGCGTGGGAGTGTCGTGACAGTGCCAGGCCGAGAACAATCACGCCAGGCCACCGACCTCCTAAATTTCTGGATCCTTAGTGCAGGTGACGCAGACGGCTTCCCCAGAATGGAGATTCATATTCCAGGAGGATATAGGTGCTCTTGGCTTTATATATATTGTGTGACGGTGTGTGGCGAGCTGTGTGTGTGTGTGTGTGTGTGTATGTGTGTGTGTGTGTGTGTGTGTGTGCGTGTGTGTGTGCGTGTGTGTGTGTGTGTGTGTGTGTGTGTGTGTGTGTGTGTGTGTGTGTGTGTGTGTGTGCGTGTGTGCGTGTGAGGGGCATAGAGACATGGCAAAGCCTGGCGTATCTTGAGGGTAATCTTGAGATGATTTCGGGGCTCAGCGTCCCCGCGGCCCGATCCTCGACCACCTATCTAACTCCCAGGTACCTATTTACTGCTAGGCAACAGGGGCGTCAGAGTAAAAGACACATTTTGCCCATTTGTCTCCACTCCACCGGTGACCGAACCCGGAACCTCAGGACTACGAATCCGAAGCGCTGTCAACCCAACTCTCAGGCGCCCTTAGGCGTAGGTGGCATACCGAAAGAGGTTTATAGCCGTTCTTGGAGGAACATAGTTTAAGGCTTCCTTCAGTGAGACAGTTACTAGGAGCCCTCTGCAGCCCCACGCCGCCTTACTCTTATTGATCCAACAACATGCAACACCCGCAATAAACGTACCTCAAGCTGTTGATAATGGTTCCCTTTGTTAAAACTATCAATCTTCGGAAAGTGAATGCAAAATATAGATCATACATCGCACGTGATGGGTCGTTATGAACGTACAATGACGTATCACGCTAATATAAGCCAGTGATAAACTGATAGTTACCACGGAACGGTTCAGGCAAATGTCCCGGCCCTTGTTCAGAACGGATCACTACATAGATACAGAACAACCCGTTCTCGCACTTGCTTATAGTCAATATTGGCTTATTTAATAAGTGCATATGTGACATACTAATTGATTGTGAATATTTTAGTTTACCTTGAAAAGCTTCATAGAAAACACCGTCCTCACCTAACCTTCTTAGTATGTTAAGATAAGCATCTTATTTCTTCTTATTTACAATTATTACTTTACCTATCAACGGTATAGGTTAAGTAATAATTGTAATTAAGAAGCAATAAGATGCTTATCTTAACATACTAGGAAGGTTAGGTGAGGTCGGTGTTTTCTATGAAGCTTTTCAAGGTAAACTAAAATATTCACAATCAATTAGTATGTCACATATGCACTTAATAAATAAGCCAATATTGACTATAAGCAAGTGCGAGAACGGGTTGTACAGAAAGGTACCCGGTCACTGTACAAGACGTGGTACACAAACTACCTAAGAAGCAAAGAGGCCTCAGAATCTCTCCAGGAGCAGAGCCACCAAGACACCCCCTTCAAAAAGGCATTCTTCTACGCTACCAAATTACCACAGGCACCAAATTTGCTCAGGGATCAACTCAAGGGACAGAGAAACCAACGCTTTCATTTAAAATGGGTCCCAAGAGAGTAACAAGATTACAGGAAGGAAGGAGAGGAGGCAGAAGGGGAAGAGAAGGCAGATGGGGGGGAGGGTGGAGTTTAAGGGGGGGGAGGTTAGTGTAGAGGAAAAAAAATAGAGGGGGGTTAGTTGGGGGGGTATAATTAGAGAGTGTAGTGAGAGATGTGTAATCTGGAGCTCTTGGCTCTTGGGAAGTGTTTATGTGACAGCTAAGACGTAGGCGAGAGTGAAGAGGGCGCTGAAGAGGGCACTAAAGTGAATGCTGAGTAGGATACTAAAGAAAAAAGTGGAGTGGTCGATGAAGAAGGCGGAGAAGAGTTGAGGTGAAGATTACGGTGAAGATGATGATGATGATGAAGAAGATAGAGAATAGGACTGAAAAAAGCAGTGAAGAGGAACACTGGAAAGGTTAGTGAAGAGGGCTATGAAGGATAGGTAAGAAGCTGGTGAAAAGAACAGTAAATTATCCCACTACACAACATTTCTTTAGTAAAACACCTCATAAACTCCCTGTCTAATGTACACAGTATCTATCGAGCGTTCTGCCGGCGGGCAATTTGTCTATCGAACACCCTGTTTAATGGAGATAATTATGACATAAATATTTTAGGGAGAGTAGAAAATAAGAGCAATTTAACCCATTAAAGAAAATGGAAGAAACGAAGCAGTGTATGAATAATGAAATAAAACATTGATAAACTCAATGCAATGGAAATGGACAGTGTAAATAAGCCTTGCAAATAGCATAAGCCTACACTAGGGATACGATGAAAGTGTGTTATAATTTCAAATTAAGACCACAAATGTTTTTTCCAGATTTTATACATAAAAAATGAACTTGAACCGTTCAATTTAAGGAAATGTACACATTTTAGGCCAGGAAGAAGACATATTAACCACATCAAAGATTATAAATGAATCTGAAAAATTGAACAAAAGATAACAAGTTTAAATTACTGAGGAAAGTAATTTACTTGAGAGCGTCGTTTGAAATGCTTCACTTATATGCAAAATATATATTGTTAATTACAGGATCCGGTATCCGATCAACAAGGATATGTAGCAGAAAATAGGTCACAATAACGTGACTCACAGCACACCTTAATGCTGCATCGTTTGTTAAGGTCAAGTGGCTGTCAAAACGAAGTGGTTGGTAGTGTAACAAGGCAGAAATAAACAAGTGGAGTGTACTGCATCCACTGAGCAACAAACAATATTCGAGCACACGAAGTATCTCACACAAGTTTGTTGAGGATAGCCATTCTTTAGATGATGCCCATCAACTCATAGCTATCCTGTCCACCATCAATTCCCAGCTCATCTGACGCTCATCAACACATCTCGTATGCCTAGTGAGCGTAGGCCTACGTTAAGGCCTAAGCTTTAAGATTTAGTAACTATTATTAATTATTTACACCCGCATACCATCTGAATCACACGGTTCTCTGGCTAAGTGAAATATGGGTGGATATGTCCGCAGACTTTTCCGTGAACAGAAACAAATTATTTCCTTAAACTCATAAAGTAGATTCATTGCTCCTTAATATTGTATTTTATGAGAGGAAAGAGGAGCTAAGCCGGTGGGTTAGGAGGATGGAAGAGAAGAGGTGGGGATGGATGGGGAGGGGAGGCCAAGGGAAAGGGCTGAAGAGGGAAGGGAAGGAGAGATGAGGGGAAAAGAGAGGGGTGAGAGGTGGAGGTGCAAACGAGGGGAGAGAGCAGGATAGGGAGGGGGAGTAAGGAAGGACGTAAATATGTTGATTGATGGATGGATATGTGAGTAGATGGATTAATAGATGAGTAAATGGATAGATTCAGATGAACGCGGACCTGCCAGAAACGAGACCGTCGCTCTACCGTCCAGCTCAAGTGATTGACATCAATTGCCGCCATTTTTGCCCGTGAAAGCACTGAAGGGTGAACCGGATGACGACCATATCTGTCAGTTCGTCTGTCCGTTAATAAAAACGCTTTTCCTGTCCCTCTATCTGTTAAAAACAAAAACAAAATCTGCCCAGGTGAACATACGTGGGTTTGGTATATTGAACAAAAATTTAATATAGTGACGTATATTGCCATATACCCACTGTACCCATACGTCAGACGAGTGTATCAATGACCCCGCGGCCCGGTCTCTAGCATGGCCTTCTAGTTGGTTAACTCGGCTGTTAGATATGCAACTCCTTTGATGGTGATTGAATTACCTCTCAGCCTACCTGTTGCACCTTTGCTTTTCAACCGGGCTATTTTGCACTTCCTGCCATATCACCTGATTTTATGAGGTGTCACTTCCCTGTACAGAATTGGAAGCAGATCTTTTAACATTTACCAAGTGTAAATTATTATGAATCTACCCCGCCGGCGCTCACGAGAATACAGATTAAAAAATTGTAAATGGTTCCACTAATTAAGATGCTTTATTGAATGAATTCTGCCAGTTAAAGATCTTTGCATGTTCTCCACATTAGCAGTTCCTCCAGATGTGAATGGGGCTGTTAGTGTGCGACAATAGTCCACTCTAGAGAGCACTATAGTGTCTTAAAAAGTATCGTTGGTCTGACATCTCTTGCTTGAAAGGTTCTCGTTATCGAATCAATCATTTGTCTTATAGCTTTGACAGCTACCTTACTGGGTTCATCAAAAGTTCTTCCGACATCATTTCTCTTAAATTTGATGTATTACCTTCGTCTTTCAGTAGCGAGATTAGACTGGATTTTATATGTGGTTTCCGTCTTGGTATTTTCGCTTTGACCATTGCAAGAGACTTGGATTTTTCCCTCATTGAACATCATGTTATTTTCTGTGGCTCATTGAAAGAACTGATTTATATCAGTTTGGTGCTCGTTGGGTTTTCTGTATTGAAAGGGATGTTAATCAAGCGCCAGGTAAGGTCACATATATACGTCAGGTGTGTGCACATATATGACAGGTATGTGCACATATTCCTTCAACAAGACATCAATCTAGAATTAGGGAAGGGAAGGGAACTATCAGGGAAAATCGCCAAGCCATCACGACTATACAGCACTTGGAAGAGGTCAGGATAAAGATTTAAGATGGGACGGGGGAAAGGAATGGTGCCCAACCACTTATGAACGGTCGGGGATTGAACGCCGACTTGCATGAAGCTCTACCGTCATTCTACCGTTCAACCCAAGTGGCTGGCGTCAATCTAGAACGGTGACTAACAATTTTTAAATACTAATAAAACTGTCTTTTAGCCTTTCAATAAAAAGTGATCTGACGATCTGTTAGTTACGAGTCACGTACATCAATATCAGAGTTTTATTACAATCAGTTGTTGAAATATATTAAAATATCGTATGCAGGTGATGAGTCACAATAACGTGGCTGAAGTTGTTGACCAGACCACACACTAGAAGTTGAAGGGACGACGACGTTTCGGTCCGTCCTGGACCATTCTCAAGTCGATTCAATATTAAAATATCGTAATTTCAACAAGCAATATAGCGCCGTTTATCCACGTCTCTCCGTGCAACACATCAAGCCGCAGGCAATATAGTGCAACAGGGAACAATACCCTCCGTCCTCAAGTGGTTAAAACTTCCTTGATAAATATTGGAAACTTGGATTAATAGACGACAGACGAAAAAGGGAGGATATACTCTCTCGCTCAGACGCAAACACACACACGCCCACACATACACAAAGTCTCTGTCTGTGTCTCTCACACAGTTTCTCTCAATTTAATGTATCTGTGACTCTCTTTCTCTCTGTCTAATATTGTGTAGCTTTTAGTTTCAGCCTGCCTGTCTGCCTCCCTCCCAGCCTGCCAGTCTCTCTCTCTCTCTCTCTCTCTCTCTCTCTCTCTCGCTCGCTCTCACTCACTCACTCACTCACT
Organism: Procambarus clarkii; assembly: GCF_040958095.1. NCBI lineage: Eukaryota > Metazoa > Arthropoda > Malacostraca > Decapoda > Cambaridae > Procambarus > Procambarus clarkii. The sequence goes on from NC_091204.1 coordinate 16,971,361, forward strand.
CACTCACTCACTCACTCACTCACTCACTCTATCTCTCTCTCTCTCTCTCTCTCTCTCTCTCTCTCTCTCTCTCTCTCTCTCTCTCTCTCTCTCTCTTTCTTTCCTTCTCTCTCTCTTTCACTCTCCCTCCCTCTCTCTCTCTCCCCTCTCTCTCTCTCTCTCTCTCTCTCTCTCTCTCTCTCTCTCTCTCTCTCTCTCTCTCTCTCTCTCTCTCTCTCTCTCTCCCTCCCTCCCACCCTCCCTCTCTCTCTTGAAACAGTCAGTATTATTGCAGGATGAATGTCAGAGAATTTCTAGGCAGCTGTAAAGGCCTTTGTGTAGGACTTGGCATCGGTTCGTAAGCAAATAACTCACTGATCATCGGATAACAAACTGGGACTTACCAGTCACCTGATAACCGGCTGCAAGCAGGGACCCATTCGTCACCCTCTAACCGGCCACAATCAGGGATTTACCAGTTACTGAATACCGTAAAACCGTTCACTTCACACTTCCACAATACAATAAATACAATTCAAAGCCAAAATACACATAAAATATATTAACCCAGGAAGAAAAGGCAAAGTATACATTCATTCTGAAAATAAATTAAGTGAAAAAATAATACATTTACAGCTCAAAAATATTAATGAACCCAAATATTTGAAGAAACATTCTCAATTTTCCCACAGAAAAAAAAATTGTTAGAGCCGAATGAAAAATATCGGAACGTGGAAAAAAAAGTGTCAGAAAATAAATGGAAATGCTCGAGAAGTCAAAAAATAGGCGATAGTGACCACTAAAAACGAGAGATAAAATTTACGAGAAGAGGTAAAGTTGAGACTTGAATGAACGTGGTCCGTAAAGTAACTGGAAGATCAAGCCAGTATGTCTTACAGTGAAGATCAAGCCAGTATGTCTTACAGTGAAGATCAAGCCAGTATATCTTACAGTGAAGGTCAGGCCAGTATGTCGTACAGTGAGGATCAAGCCAGTATGTCTTACAGTGAAGATCAAGCCAGTATATCTTACAGTGAAGATCAAGCCAGTATGTCTTACAGTGAAGATCAAGCCAGTATGTCTTACAGTGAAGATCAAGCCAGTATATCTTTCTCTGAATGTCAAGCTAGTATGTTTTCCCCTTTCAATATACCATATGAGGCAAAAAGTATTCTCTACAAAGATAATTAAATATGCAAATTAACGTTTAAATATATATATATTTATATATATATATATATATATATATATATATATATATATATATATATATATATATATATATATATATATATATATATATATAATGTTGGCAGTAGATTTTCCCTAATTCACATAGGACCAACCATAAGACCATTATTACGACTGGTAATTTTCTAAAAGATATTTTCTATTCTGCATAAACATGTCTTTCCATGAATACCACAAAGTCTTAAGTTGTTCCATTTTATTTCCACGTTTAGTCAACCACGTGACAACTCAGTAATTCACACATGACACAAACGACACATATATACTAAGATTACATGCAAAAACATACACATGTATATAAACGTGGATTCTATTCATTCTCCCATTAATTAGTCCTTAATCGTAGAGTGCGACGAAGTATATGGTCATGTGAATACTGTGTAACTACAGCTAATGATTGCCTACTGTGTCTGGGTCAAAGGAGAACCTTGAATCAATTTGCTGTTTGATGTTAATTTCATTCGAGTGTAAATTACTGGTATCAACTCTCAGATTAATATAGCCTCAAAAATTCATTGCGTCTTTCGATCACTGGTGCGTGAAGTGATAGTGGCGCCCTTTGCCATGTCTTGGCGATTCAGGATGGTATCGTGGTGTCCAGAGTGTTAGTAGTGTGTCCTAGATAGCTTATATTTAGGAGTGCACGGTCTCCAGAATTGCACACACTTCATTGTACACTTCAGTTTGTCAGTGTAGATGGAAATGTAAGTTTTCATGATCACAGAACGAATCCTTGCGTTTTCACTGCATAGTTTACGACTTGTTGACCAAACCACACACTAGAAGGTGAAGGGACGACGACGTTTCGGTTCGTCCTGGACCATTCTCAAGTCGATTGTGAGAATGGTCCAGAACGGACCGAATCGACTTGAGAATGGTCCAGGACGGACCGAAACGTCGTCGTCCCTTCACCTTCTAGTGTGTGGTCTGATCAATATACTTTAGCCACGTTATTGTGACTCATCGCCTGCATATAGTTCAAAATTCCATTCAATTATATCCCAAATTCCCCTTTTCATTCTTTGTATAGATCTGAGTGAATGTATTTTTATAATATACTACAATGTCTTTTCCTGGGAGTCGAGTATCTCCAGTGAAAAAGAGCATAAATAGGCTCTATTCCTCTCCGCTTACCTGAAGGTTATCCTGCAGCTCGGAGAGGCCTGACCTAGTCTGATAGAGTGTCTCACGCCCTTGTGTACTACACTCTACCAGCCACACACGAGTGCAGATCCCTGCTAGTGTGAAGAAAACTCCTGCTAACTACAGTCTTATACGGAATGTGGCTGGCAGGAGTCTGTTACAGAATAGTCTAATACAGGCTACTAGATAGAGCTAAAATCTTCATATATGGGTGTCAGAGAGAGAGAGAGAGAGAGAGAGAGAGAGAGAGAGAGAGAGAGAGAGAGAGAGAGAGAGAGAGAGAGAGAGAGAGAGAGAGAGAGAGAGAGAGAGAGAGAGAGAGAGAGAGAGAGAGCAATCAGCTATCATAATTGGCTAGGGAATAATAATATTACAGTGTGCGACAAAAATGGTATTGACATGAGAAATTTATATTTCAGATTCCCTCCTAATTATGATTTGCATCAGTTCAGAACCAATGATATCATGCCACAGCCAGCATGATAATCTTGTGTTGCTGTTAGCTTCAGCCTGCCTGTCTGCCTCCCTCCCGGCCTGCCAGTCTCTCTCTCTCTCTCTCTCTCTCTCTCTCTCTCTCTCTCTCTCTCTCTCTCTCTCTCTCTCTCTCTCTCTCTCTCTTTATCTATCCCCCTTTACTCTCCCCACTTCCTATTTTGCTTTTTATCTCCATACATTTCCTCTTGCCTGCTATTTCATTTCCAGTGTAGTATCAGTGCTGGACCAGCTGAGAGGTTAGCTCACTGGACGCAGCAAGTGCCGCTCTCAGCCAGAATATTACACAACAATTCGATAAAAAACAATGAATAGGACAAAAAAATCCAGATCGTTGATATATTTTGTTCAGATTCACGACCGTGACTCCTAATGGAAAGAGATATCGTGACCTCCAAGCTGGTCGCCACACGCACACGCACACACGCACACGCACACAAACAGGCCTTCATGCACACACAAACACAAAATTAATTCCAACAACAAGAGACATGGAAGCGAAGCTGAATGTCTGGCCTCCGTGTAATGCACAACGCCTTGAGGCAAATAAGAAAAGCAGGAGAATGAGAAAGAGAAAGAGAACTGGAGAGAGAGAGGAGAATTAAAATAATTGCAACAGTGGCAGGAAAAAGCTCAGATGAGTCATGAAGAAGCAATAGCAAACTTATATTGCATATAGAGACAAGAAAATAGCAGACACCATATAAATACAACGACGCCAGACCAGAAGAAATATCTGAGAACGATAAAATAATTTCGTCGAATCAGAGAGATGGGTCCCAAACGGAAAATTACGAAGATATTCGAATTTCTGAGAAAACATTAAGTAAATGTTCCAATTAGAACCTAGGCACTTTCAAGAGGTAGTGAAGAAGTCAACCCCATCAGTGAAACACTGAATAAACTTCCATAAACAGCGTAGCTCATTTTGTGAATGATAAAGAAAGGAGTTGAACAAATAATTTATTCATATTTACGAGGGAAGAACTACTTGTAAGTTAGAAGACATTTAACGTTCTACATTATAACAAAAAACAACATTATGGAAAGAAATAATTAAATTGCAAACCTGTATTATTTTCATGCATACCTTGTAAGGTTTGATTACAATTACTCAATAGATGGTGAAACACTTTATATAGATATATTTCGACACAAAATATCAACAGCATTTCAATGAAGAAATTGCCTGAAAAATTTGTAAAATCTCTATGATAAGAGGACAATTATCATGTGAAAAAGAGTAGAATTGGCTGACTGAATCATCTTGGATTTCCAGAAATTACTCGACATTGCTCAACACGGGAGGATATCTTGAGGTTATATTGAGGTTATCTTGAGATAATTTCGGGGCCTTAGTGTTTCCGTGGCCCGGTCCTCGACAAGGCCTCCACCCCCAGGAAGCAGCCCGTGACAGCTGACTAACACCCAGGTATCTATTTTACTGCTAGGTAACAGGGGCATAGGGTGAAAGAATCTCTGCCATTGTTTCTCGTCGGCGCCCGGGATCGAACTCGGGACCAAAGGATCACAAGTACAGCGTGCTGTCTGCTCGGCCGACCGGCTCCCTACAGTCTAAAGGGAGGCTACAGTTACAGTCTAAACTAACAGTGAGTGTGTTAAACTGGGATAGGGAATACCTACCATACAGGAAACAGAGAGATGCTGTGAGAGAAGGAGACATTTGAACTGAGGACTGTAATAGCTAGAATACCACAAAGTTCGAAACTACGAACTAATCAAGCTGTTTTGTATGTGTTAAATTACTTAACTGACGAAATAGGATCAACATCTCAACGATTGCAGATGAAGCAAAACTGACGTGGCGATTCAGAACTGAAGTGGAATAACGAGTGCTTAAGAAGGAGCTGTTTAAACTTGGGTTATGTTCACAGAAATGGCTGTACGACTTAATCCAAGCAAAAGCAAGTTGATGAAATTTGGAGCGAGGGAGAGGAGGCGGCAAGATGATGGAAAATCAAACGATTTCATGTTAAAAATGGTATAAATTATTAAACAAAATTCCAGACTAGCGGACACTAGCCAGGTACAGCAGTATAGGTAAACCTACCCAATATTAGGGTAAATATCGGGAACCTGCTCGAGGGGAAAATATACAGGAAACTATACACTACTTGTATTAGGCCAGTGTTAAAATATGCACCACCAGCCTCGAATGACCACTTACATAAATACGAAAAGAGCGGAACACTTGAGAAAGTCAAGAGACATACTGCAAGTCTGGTTCCTGAATTTAGAAGTCGGAGCCTTTAAAAAATGCTGAGAGACTCAGACCTCACCACGCTAAGAAAAGAAAAAAGATTAGGAGTCGACGTAACAATGTAAAGAATTCTTGGGAGCATTGTCTGAGCGAACAAAAACGAATCGCAGCGAATGAACATTGGGAAGGTCGAGACATAACATAATGGATACAGAAGGGATATTTATCTGTTGGATAAAAAAAATGGAAACTATCAGACGAGTTTAAATGCCCGCCCACTAACAGGTCACCACAAGGCAGGTAAATGCCAGGTATGTATATGACAGTCAGGTATGTATACGGCAGCCAGGTATGTATACGGCAACAAGGTATGTATACGGCAGCCAGGTATGTATATGACAGTCAGGTATGTATATGACAGTCAGGTATGTATACGGCAACCAGGTATGTATATGACAGTTAGGTATGTATACGGCAGCCAGGCATGTATACGGCAGCCAGGTATGTATACGGCAGCCAGGTATGTATATGGCAGCCAGGTATGTATATGGTAGCCAGGTATCAATTAGATATAAAAGGTCAATTACCAGGTATGAGTTAAAAATGACCAGTTGACAGGTCCATATATATATATATATATATATATATATATATATATATATATATATATATATATATATATATATATACATATATATATTGGAGGTGACGTGCATGTCACCTCACGATGAGGGCGCGTGAGGTGAACTCATCATCTAGTGAATCGATGAACATAGAAAACATGACACCAAACACCAGACATGACACCAAACACCAGACATGACACCAAACACCAAACATGACACCAAACACCAGACATGACACCAAACACCAGACATGACACCAAACACCAAACATGACACCAAACACCAAACATGACACCAAACACCAGACATGACACCAAACACCAAACATGACACCAAACACCAGACATGACACCAAACACCAGACATGACACCAAACACCAGACATGACACCAAACACCAGACATGACACCAAACACCAAACATGACACCAAACACCAGACATGACACCAAACACCAGACATGACACCAAACACCAGACATGACACCAAACACCAGACATGACACCAAACACCAAACATGACACCAAACACCAAACATGACACCAAACACCAGACATGACACCAAACACCAGACATGACACCAAACACCAGACATGACACCAAACACCAGACATGACACCAAACACCAGACATGACACCAAACACCAAACATGACACCAAACACCAAACATGACACCAAACACCAGACATGACACCAAACACCAGACATGACACCAAACACCAGACATCAGACCAAACACGAACGCAATTTCAAATTAAAACTTATTTTAAACACCATTGTTATAACAAATACTATAGCTATTCCAAACACCAGTGTTATATAAAAAAAAACTATGGCCATTCCAAACACCAAAGCTATAACGATTACATGAATTATTCAACAGCTTCATACCAGAAGGTCAAATGATATCAAACAACGACTAAATACATGATAACAAAGATAACAAACATGATAACAAACACCAATAGAGAGTGTGATGAATTTTTAAATACATAAATATAAAAATATAAGTCATTAATTTTTTGTTTAAATAAATAACAAGGAAAATATTGCATTATATGTAAATTTGCATCAATTATTATTAAGCGGTAAGTGGCTGTCTCAGTTGAGTTAGAATGAGTGACGTGTGAGTGACGTGGGTGAGTGTTGAGTGACGTGGATGAGTAGTGAGGAATTATCTCTCTCTATGCCTTGCTCTTTCCTATCCACACTTCTTTCCCCCACACCTCCTCTTCTACCTCCCCTTCCCATGTCCCTCCCCTCCTGCCCCTCCTCCCTACCCCTCCCCCCTTTTTCTCCCCCCACCCCTGCCCCTGCCCCCTTCGGCCTAATTGCTAATCCTTTAACTAATCCCGCAGTTAACCCTACGGAGGAGCGGTTAGCGCTTGAGTCAGCAGCGGTAAAGTGCTCCACGACATAGCTGCTCCGTGGCACAGCTGCTAAACGGCACAGCTGATCTGCGTTACAACTCAACTGACGAAACAGCTACATCCACCATGCAGCTGATCCACAGCCCTAAAGATAACATTCACAAGTAACGTCATTCTTGAGATGCACATTCCAATAACATCTTGAAACTTTCTAATGTATAACATGTTCTACCCCAGCACTCACTCAAGAGTTCTATGGAGCGCTGTAACGGGCGCTCAAGCAGCAACTTGTAACATTCACCTTCACTCAAACAATCCCTTTGAAAGATGTACTCAACTGAAGACTCATAGCAAAAGGAAGACTCTGCAATACTCCCTTAAATTAAGTCTTGGAAATGGAACCCGGTTCCCTGAAGAAGTCTCTCAAGCAGATCACAAGAACAGTAGGACAGACTCCTGAAACTCACTGAAACAGGTTCGTGGAACACTCAAACTCAAACCGGGCCATTGAAAAGGTAAACACAACACACCCAAACTGACGTCTGGAACACACACACTTTAACATATCATTGGAACACACACTCTCTCTCCAATAGTCACTGGAACACATTCACTTAAGCAGGCCCCTGGAACACACACACACACACACACACACACACACACACGCCAGCAGGCCTCTGGAACACACACACACTCCAGCTGGCCTTTGGAACACACACACACACTCCAGCAGGCCCCTGGAACACACACACACACACTCCAGCTGGCCTCTGGAACACACACACACACACACTCCAGCAGGCCCCTGGAACACACACACACACACTCCAGCTGGCCTCTGGAACACACACACACGCACACTCCAGCTGGCCTCTGGAACACACACACAGACACTCCAGCTGGCCTCTGGAACACACACACGCACACTCCAGCTGGCCTCTGGAACACACACACACACACACTTCAGCTAAGCTCGTACAGGTTTGGGCAAGAACAGGACTCATTAAGGCAGAGACAGACCAAAGGCTGGAGATAAGTCAACAGAGAGGTGGTTATGATGTTTGGTGAAAGGCTTAATATTCAAGCTGGAACGTGCTTAGTACCTTTGGGACAGTCACGTGATACATGCATATATATGTAAAATATATGTTTTTACACACACCTGAACACATTTGTGCCCTACACACCACCCCAACCCTGCACAACACCCTGACCTACACACCACATCAGCATCAGTATAACTCGTGTCTTTTATCAAGTTCAAAACACACACACACCAGCCAGTACCGAGGCTCGCCACACAGCTCTCTATTGACAACAAGGATGCTGCCAGATGCTGACACTAGCGGGAGAGGAATCTTTGTACCACCAACACGTCGTCAATAATAAGACAAACAGACACAACTTTTGTTATGTTGCTGCGTGTTGTGAATCCAAATATTTCTTCTATAGAAGAAATAGAAGCCAAATAAATATCCTAGTTACTGTAGTACTCTGAAAGCTTTGTCGCTGTCAATTTGGGTTGTAAATGCTTTTGTATAATTAAAAGTCAAAGAATTATAGTAACAAATTTATATTTAGGCAAAGAATAGTTGATTAATAAATTAATGCTGAGGCTGGAGATCTCCAGTTCTCTGACCAAAGCATCCCTGACACTAGAGAGCCAGGCAGAGAGTCAGTGGTAGCGCAGTAGTCTTCGTCATATTCAAGAGAGCAGCCCCTTCCCCTTATTCAAGCGGATTCTGGGTCTCTTCGCCGGCGTCTCTTCGCCGACGCATCACAATGCGTCGACGAGACTCCCAGAATCACCAACTTTTGTCTTGTGTGTATTCGAGACACACATCCCATCCTCATGAACAACTGTCAAATGTTCATTCACTCAGCAACTCTGTCAATGCTTCACTCATGCACTACATATACTAAGCATTGCTACCAGAACCTGACCCAATCTTGGCCTAAATATTCACACTATGCTAATGTATAATATTATTAATTTATATTTGAGAACATTTTTATTTTGAATGAATAACATGAGGACGGGTGTAAACAATTGGCATCAGGGCCAAACTTAACCTAATCCAGACTTAACTATACACAAATATATAATATATAATAATAATAATTAAAATTGGAGAAAATGCCGATTTTTAGTACACAAAACGTTGCACTTTACAAATGTGTCTTTGGACTTTGGCTTGGACGTGGGCTTGGACGTGGGCTTGGACGTTGGTTTGGACGTGGGCTTGGGCGTGGGATTGGGCGTGCCCTTATTGAGGACAGGATACGAGTCAAGAACCAAAAGGCAATCCTTCTCAGATTTCTTAGACTCTTCCCCTGATAGCCCTCCACTATCCCCCTGATAATGCTTTACTATCCCCCTTGATATCCCTCCACTATCCCCTTGATATCTCTCCACTATCCTCCCTGATAGCCCTCCACTATCCCCTACCTTTAAGGGAACTACTGAGCCCTTATCTTTTAGCAAAACAGAGAGAGAGAGAGAGAGAGAGAGAGAGAGAAGAGAGAGAGAGAGAGAGAGAGAGAGAGAGAGAGAGAGAGAGAGAGAGAGAAGAGAGGTTCCTTATCTCTAATGGGTTCACTATACCCACTCATGGGTGTCACTCATCCATCCCTCACTCTCCGTCTAGCTGGTTACAGCACTACACAAATTGAATGAAAACCTTCAACTCACAAGCCCCAAAAAGTTATCACCTAAAATCGCCTCCAAGTCAAGATGCTCTTCAAGAACTCTCTCTCCCATCTCAGAAGCAAAAGGAAACTACTTTGAACCAATCAGAGACAGGCGAAGAAAGCTCACAGAGGGGAAACTTTTTAATTTCTTGCAGTCCTTCACATGACCAGATTAATTAGCAGACGTCTCTTCTCCTTCCAAGCTGCTCAGAGCCTGCAGCAAGGTATCTCAGGGGTTTTATATTTGGGCAAAGCTGATTAGTTCATCCCGTGGTTTGTGGGGGTCAAATACAAGCTAGATTAAGTCCTCATATGGTCTGGGAGGTCAAATACAAGCTAGATTAAGTCCTCATATGGTCTGGGAGGTCAAATACAAGCTAGACTTAGTCCTCATATGGTCTGGGAGGTCAAATACAAGCTAGACTTAGTCCTCATATGGTCTGGGAGGTCAAATACAAGCTAGACTTAGTCCTCATATGGTCTGGGAGGTCAAATACAAGCTAGACTTAGTCCTCATATGGTCTGGGAGGTCAAATACAAGCTAGATTAAGTCCTCATATGGTCTGGGAGGTCAAATACAAGCTAGACTAAGTTCTCTTATGGACTGTCAAGGTGTTCAGGTCCTCTCCGGACAAGCTGCTCATTGTTTGGATAGCGACTTCCCGACCTGACGCAGAACCTCCCAACCATCCTGACGCAAAACCTATCCTTACCGACCATCATGACGCAAGACCTCCTTGCTGATACTGGAGGCGAAACAGAGCTTACCAAAAAGCAGACATCATCTCATACACACACACACACACACACACACACACACACACACACACACACACACACACACACACACACACACACACACTCACACACACCCACACACACTCACACCCACCCACACACACAGGGTGGCCTGGTAGTTTGGTGGATAGCACGCAGGACTCGTAATTCTGTGGCGCGGGTTCGATTCCCGCACCTGGCAGAAACAAATGGGCAAAGTTTCTTTCACCCTGAATGCCCCCCCCTGTTACCTAGCAGTAAATAGGTACCTGGGAATTAGTCAGCTGTCACGGGCTGCTTCCTGGGGTGTATGTGTGTAGTAGGGGAAAAAAAAGTAGTTAGTAAACAGTTGATTGACAGTTGAGAGGCGGGCTGAAAGAGCTAAGCTCAACCCCCGCAACTAGGTGAATACACACTCACACACATCCAACCTTTCACATCACATGCGTGTGTGTGTGTGTGTGTGTGTGTGTGTGTGTGTGTGTGTGTGTGTGTGTGTGGTGTGTGTGTGTGTGTGTGTGTGTGTGTGTGTGTGTGTGTGTGTGTGTGTGTATGTGTGTGTGTGTGTGTGTGTGTGTGTGTGTGTGCTCGAAGACACTCTCAGTGCACACACACACAAACACAAACCTTCTTTCTAAACTCTAAGCATAAACAAGCCTTTTTTTTAGCCTTCCTTCCCGCGTCCTCCTCGCTCCGTCCTCCTCGCACCGTTCTCCTCGCTCCGTCCTCCTCGCTCCGTTCTTCTCTGTGATTATAAACTCCTTCACTTACGCCGACGGAACTCATGAACTTCCTTTTATACTCACATCGGATTCAAGTTATGAAAGTTTTCGTTTCAAAATGTGTGAGTTGGGAAGTTGGCGTGTCCCGGGGCGACTTTATTGGCGGATAATGGCGGAGGTGCCGCGTCCAGGGACAATGTTGGCAACAGTGTGGGTTCCTAGCTGCTGGGAGGGGCGGGGGGGGGGGGGGTGTAGGGAGCAGTGTGGGTTCCCAGCTGCTGGGAGGGGGCGGGGCTACAGTAGGGGGTACTAAGCAGCTGGGTGGGAGGGGCTGTTATCTACAGTAGGGGTACCAACCTAATCGCCTAGTAACTAGGTACCACTGGTATACCAGAAAGGGATATTAGGAGCCACTATTGTATATGTGTGTGGGGTGCTAGGACCCACTGTTGTAACGTAGGAAGGGTGCTAAGAGGAGTAATAATATAGAAATGCAATATGTAAATATAGAAATATAGAAATATAGCAATAAAAATGGAAATATTAAATGATCTACTGTTTCTTCATCCTCCAGATGGTAGAAGTTGTTTGCGTAGAATGGAAAATATTCAAAAGAAAATTAATAATATTCACAATGCTGTTGTGTTTAATGACATGTATATATATATATATATATATATATATATATATATATATATATATATATATATATATATATATATATATATATATATATATATATATATATATATATTTAATCTCATATTTGAGCACAATTATCAGCACTCGTTAAACCGAACGATGAATAGGAAAAATATTCCCCCCACAGATGGTACCCCAAACACGCATAATTACCGTTATTGGTACACAGAACCACCCGTTGTTTCCGTTAGTGGTACCAGGAACCACACCGACGCGAGGGGCGCGAACCCCTACCAACACCGTGCAAGTCTAGAAAGACCCCCACGAGCAACAAAAGAGAGGAAAATACCCCCAGACTGAGGGGAAGTTACTTCCTCAGATCGCTACAAGCACTTAAGACATATATCGCAGACGCGGACACGAGAGAAAGAGCAGGAAATGGTAACCGGAAAGTGAGCCGAGGGAGACACAACCGGAACTGGAGGGGTAACTCGTGGAAAAACGATAAAGACGGCGAAAAATATAAGTCTGTGGAAGGAAGAAGGGCAGAATGGAGGAGAAGAATCCTCATTTCCTCATATATGTCTCTTTAGGCTTCATATATCTTATGAGACAACTTCGCTATATCCAGGCTTTTATTGGGTTATCACGTGTGAGTAACTCGCCTCTTCCTTGCTCACAGACCGAACGTGTTCGATCTTGACTCACAGGGAAGGAAGGGAGGGGTCTGGTTCACACTCAGGCCCGTCCTCACAAACTATGATATGATACCTTATGATAACCAAATGGAACTTGCTCTAAAAAAAACTGCAGATCACAAAGATTCCACGTTTTCCAAATACCGGTTGGTTAGGTTAAGTGGGTGGCTAGGGTTGGTACGTTTCTGGTTAGATTAGAATGTTGGATTAGGATCTTCAACCGAAAACTTCTCACCCCTGAAGGATTCGAATCCAGACAGCCAGAGCTCCATGCACATTAGCGTATCCAGTACTTAAACCGCTAGACCACACTGACTGTTCAAAAGAATTGGAAGTTGTAATTATTGGGTTATGGGTCTGACTACTTCCAATTCTTTTGAACAGCCATTGTGGTCTAGCAGATTATATATATATATATATATATATATATATATATATATATATATATATATATATATATATATATATATATATATATATATATATATATATATATATATATATATATATATATATATATATATACATAGAGAGAGAGAGAGAGAGAGAGAGAGAGAGAGAGAGAGAGAGAGAGAGAGAGAGAGAGAGAGAGAGAGAGAGAGAGAGAGAGAGAGAGAGAGAGAGAGAGACAAAGTAGCATTACTAGGAAGACACTAAACTGAGAAAGAGGAGTACCTAACTGATAGAAAACAAAGGGGCAACAGTCCAAGGGGATAGTCTAATTGAAGAGTCGTGACAAACGAGGTTCAGAAAGCCTCAGTCTTCACACCATTACTGTTCCTAATTTAATGCGAACGGCCTTCCGGAAACATAGCCCAACCACCACCACCACGGCTACGACCTTGCTTGGTTACATCCGGAACTTGTTGACTCCGGACTTGTTGATCTCACGTGAAGTACCCTGCCGACCTCTCCAACTCAAGAAGTCAGAAGAAGTCAGACCAAGAGACACGGACAAGGGAGCAGAAGGCGACCGGGCCGAAGCAACCACAAACTTACTAACAATAAGAGGAATACGAATCACCTCAACTAAACCTTCCGTGGAAAACATTAACTGCGAGACATCTCTTAAATTCCAGGTCATTCCAGTCATCAGCAAGTTCAAATCCAAGGTAGTACCCCCTTCACCATCCCTCCCTCCACCTCGTCTCGCGTTCCCAGATCTAAACTCCACAAGTGGACATATATACGGCCGTTAGAGTTCAACGTCAGCAAGTGTAAGGTAATGAAGACAAAATAATACAAGGATATATCCTTGTATCTCTATCGTTTTCTCCTGTTATTGTCATAACAGGAAAGACAAAATACAGGTTTCGGCAAGAGAAAATACTTAGTAGTGATGTAATTACAGAATAGACACCAGACTCACATTTCAAATTGGATAACGTAGAAGCAAACAAACATAATAACGACATTTAAGCAATTAAACAAGAACTCGTTCAAGGCAATTTTCACAGATTAGGGAAGATCTAGATATGAATTCAAAGATAATCTGTATGTATGTGAGTGTACTCATCTAGATGTACTTACCCAGATGTACTCATCCAAATGTACTCACCCAGATATACTCATCCAGATGTACTCACCCAGATGTACTCACCAAGATGTACTCATCTAGATGTACTCACCCAGATGTGCTCATCCAGATGTACTCATCCAGATGTACTCACCAGCGTTCAGCGTAAAAGAAACGTTGAACGTCCAGCTGAAACGTTGAACGCAGAGCTGAAACGTTGAACGCAGAGCTGAAACGTTGAACGCAGAGCTGAAACGTTGAACGCCCAGTGAAAACGACAACACTAAATGTTTTGATATTCTACTTCACGAGAAGTGACCACAAACACTGACTTCTTTACCCTGAGGGACAGAGAGCCACTCTAAAACTCACTATGAATATCTCACTACCTAATACTTCCGGCATAAAACATTAATGGAAAATACACAACTTGTGCATTGATTTAAAAAGCATCAGAAACTCCAGTTTTACTCTTAACAGACTGTCGTACTTGCTGTTGTAGCAGACGGGAGTTTCATCTTTCTGTTGTACAGACGGTACAGCCATCTTGCTGTTGTATAGAAAATACAGCCATCTTGCTGTTGTACAGAAAATACAGTCATCTTGCTGTTGTACAGAAAATACATCCATCTTTAAAAGCCTGACAGCTGTTTAAACAAAACTGAGCATTTTATAAGACATATAACTTGCCACTGAAGTTTTGATATTTGTAAAAATACTGCAGTAGTTATAACAACGTCAGATGAAAGCATCATCGTTCGAAAAGTCTGTATACAGTTTCCTAAGACAGTAGAAACACTCTCCAGATAGCGACGGTTCGCGAAAAGAAAGATGACCTCGTATTTGACATATCAACTCTTGAAATGTTATAGCACTGGGCTGTTATTACATACAAGAGCGCTCTCTCTCTCTCTCTCTCGTTCGACTGGGACTTGCGATAAAGAGTCAGTGATCTCTTGCAGGTGTCAGGCTAAGCCCTCTGCTCTGCAGGCTGGGCTTTCACCAATATTGCCTTTCTCACTAGTCTCCAAAACTTTTCATGGAATTTTCACTGAGAATTTTTATTTCTAAGTTTCTGGGGAGAAAACCTTAAGCGATATTCTAAACCAAAAATAAGGCTGACACGTGAGACTAATTTTCACCGTTGGAAAACTTGCAAGAAAGTGTGTAGTGTGGGGGTGGAGGGGGGGGGGTTGAGGGCTTAGCAGAGGTCTGTCGGCCCTGGCTGTGGGAGTTGACTGAGGGGGGTAGACTGTGGGAGCTGGCTGTGGGAGCTGGCTGTGGGCATTGACTGATAGACCACTTTGCATTAGAAAAGCACAACACAGACACAAGATAACTGTACAACCAAGCCACCAAATGCCGACTGTTGCAAGTGGTTGGGCACCATTACCTACCCCTCCGTTCCCATCCCGAATCCTTCTCTTAACAGTACCAACAGCAGCACACCAATCAATTTAAAAATTTGCTTCGCAGTAAAATATGTTTTCGGTACACATCTGTTTATTTTCAATCAGGAATGCAAAGTATCTATTAAAAAATGCACTTATGTACACTCTGAAAATTGAAAAAGTTGGAAATTGTTCATATTTGTTCTTAGTCCAAATCAATTGTTCAAAGAGTTTTTAGCGCCGCTAAAACAGTAATAGAAAAATAGTATTAAGGCTTATGTTTCTGTGGTATTGTAATGCTCTACTTCAATTATCACCAACCAAACATGCTATGAATATTTTTATATAGCAATATGCAACAAAAATAGTGCTGAATGCAACATCATGTTTGATTATAATACATCTATTGTAGATGCTTTTAATTATTTAATTTAATTAAATATGTTAGAACAATTGTGAGAAAATTTATAAAAACGCATTTGAAAAGCAAGAAAGTAATTAATTAAACTCCCTAAATTCCCTACTACTCCCTACATTCATTGTCGGATTCAGCCTCTTAATTCACTCCTTACGCTAACATGCCACTCAACACCCACACCACACTCATTCACTCACACACATTATGTATACACAATATGTATACACATCACTAGGAAGTGATAGAAACTGACACCATACACAGTTTCATATGTAGATATGATGGAGCTTGAGAAGCTCAGGAACCTGTACATCAGTTGATTGACGGTTGAGAGGCGGGATCAAAGAGCCAAAGCTCAACCCCTCGAGCACAACTAGATGGGTACACACACTCACACACTCACACGCACTCATTCACTCGCCCACTCACTCTCATTTCACCAGCATCAGTATTAACGGAAACAGCACCAACAGCAGCAAGACTTAACAGAAACAGCACCAACAGCAGCCAGACCAACAGAAACAGCACCAACAGCAGCAAGACCAACAGAAACAGCACCAACAGCAGCAAGACCAACAGAAACAGCACCAACAGCAGCAAGACCAACAGAAAAAGCACCAACAGCAGCCAGACCAACAGAAACAGCACCAACAGCAGCCAGACCAACAGAAACAGCACCAACAGCAGCAAGACCAACAGAAAAAGCACCAACAGCAGCCAGACCAACAGAAACAGCACCAACAGCAGCCAGACCAACAGAAACAGCACCAACAGCAGCAAGACCAACAGAAACAGCACCAACAGCAGCCAGACCAACAGAAACAGCACCAACAGGAACGGGCAGCAGTTGAATGCAGCTTCAGCCCTGATTGGGTACAGCCGGTCTTGTTGACAGCCTATTTACATAATGGTCAGAGGAAGGGCAGTTAGCCAGACCAGAGCGGGCTGGTGTACCCACCTGGACTATCCGGCTCCTCACATGTATGTATTATAGCTTTCCAGCCGGCTATATGTGGCTCGCACTCAAAGAGTAAATTGTAAGGCATATATGTGTGTGTGTGTGTGTGTGTGTGTGTGTGTGTGTGTGTGTGTGTGTGTGTGTGTGTGTGTGTGTGTGTGTGTGTATTTGTATACTCGGGCAGCAGGCATATTTAAGCATATTTGGTTAAATATGACCACATTCCTGGCGTTATTTATGATATAGTATGTGCCTCATATGCTTCTAATTATTGTCTTATTCCCTTTACGTCTATATCCTGGCACTCTGCTTTATATACAAGCAATAGACAAACATTTTTAACCCAGAATTCAATATTTATTCGAAGTATCTCGTGTCTAAAAATACAGAGCTGGTGCATAATAATGCATTCTCCATGCACCTACATGGAATTCCTCAATAACTCTGCACTTAAGGGAGGTAACTGGGGTAAGGGAGCCCAGCAAATTTCTCACTCCAGTGACCCACTTTTCAGACCTTCTAGGGACCCACAAATCCAATAGTCCACACGACATATGCACACTGAAACTCATGTCTGGCCTCCGGAATATTCTTCAACGACAATATGTAACCAGGCTTTCTGACCAGACACAAACAGTTTGGCAATCGAATTCCCCTCTTGGCTCAGAGCCCTATACATGGAAAACGCAACGAGAGGGCAGGAGCAGCTTCGCTCGACACCATCACCATACTTCACAACACAAGGGCGATGCGAGAGAACCACAATGCAGTTAGAAAGCTCTTTCCTGGCTTCAAAATATTGTCTCCTTGCACGCGAGGCCGCGGCTACACGACTGTGTGTGTGTTTGGTCGGTAATCCTATTTGTATTATTGTCAGGGTTCTGGTTGTGTTCTTGGTTGACGCAGTGTTAGGTATATGGTTGTGTTTGTTCTTGGTCGACGCAGTATTAGGTATATGGTTGTGTTTGTTCTTGGTTGACGCAGTATTAGGTATATGGTTGTGTTTGTTCTTGGTTGACGCAGTATTAGGTATATGGTTGTGTTTGTTCTTGGTTGACGCAGTATTAGGTATATGGTTGTGTTTGTTCTTGGTCGACGCAGTATTAGGTATATGGTTGTGTTTGTTCTTGGTTGACGCAGTATTAGGTATATGGTTGTGTTTGTTGTTGGTTGACACAGTATTAGGTATATGGTTGTGTTTGTTCTTGCTTGACGCAGTATTAGGTATATGGTTGTGTTTGTTCTTGGTTGACGCAATATTAGGTATATGGTTCAGTATTCTTGCTTTACAAGACATTCTTAATTAAACAGACTACCACACGACCACTCCTCAATAAATCAATAAAACCTAATAATGAGTTTATTAAGACTATTAATGAAATAAATAATTTGTGGAACCTTGAATATTACTTTTTCATTTATTGTTAAGATTAGGGTAGGTTAGATCAAGTAATTTTGTATTTATAATTAAAACATTCAGAGTTTACAGTGCATGGGCAAAGTCAGTTAAAAGAAGTGATCAAGGCATAGTTTTGTTATATATATATACTGTGAACACAGTATATAACGCCATCAACGTTCATTTTAACGTTAGTCTTGGATTAACTCTTTGATTAACAAGCATTTTGCTAATGGGGTAAACCAAAATATGAAGCGTTTCTGTTTATTGCAGGTTTACCTCTTGTGAGCAGCAGAGTACACGAGAGCACAATAGAGGAACCCTCTCTCAACACCCTTGTCTCTCTCTCAACACCCTTGTCTCTCTCTCAACACCTTTCTCACCCTCCCAATACCTCTCTCACCTCTCCCCCCCCTCTCCCTCTCTCCAACACTCCTCTCTTCCTCTCCCCCCCTCTTCCCCTCCACACATACACACCTCTCACGGCTTGGATTCATTTACGCAACAACTTTCAAAGGCTTTACATCTTTTTTTTTTCATCGAAGGTGACTGTGTTTACATTTCTTAAACAGTCTACGATCTCTGAAGCACTACGAGGTCGCTCACAAAAATACTAATCTTAGGTGCTGAAGTTTTTGTAGCTCGTAAACTGCTGCCTAATAAATGTAAATACAGCTGACGTGATTAAGGAAAGATGTACAGGTTTCGGAAGTGGTTGAGGGGGGGGGGGGTTAAATGCTTGATGTGTAACCAGGACGATGAAACTAAAGTCATCGTGGAGCGTGTTTGTGATTGACGATAACTCGAAGCAATCACACGGAGTGTCCGTGGTTTGCTTGTCTATTGAATACTATAAAAAAAATCCACTTGGGTTGCTTTGTCTGTAATTGAAAAGCTGGATGTAGCATTTTGGAAGCGTAAATCTTGAAGAGCTTCAGCACGAGGGATGAGGTTCAGCCCGAGTGAAGAGATTCAGCACGGTAGAAGAGGTTCAGCACGAGAGAAGAGATTGAGCAGGAGTGAAGAGGTTCAGCAGGAAGAGGTTCAGCTCGAGGGAATATGAACCTCCACCTCCAGGTCGCTGAAGGAATTCCAATACAATACACAAAACCTGACAGCCCGGTGCGGACCTCAGCTGGTCTCTGGTGAGCGTTGACTCACTCCACTTCGAAAATAGCAGCCCGAAAAGTTATGGAATATTTCCTAATGCATCGTCATAAGAAGTATACCCTGTGGCTAGAGAATATTGTGTGGTATACTGAGTTTACGCAGTGAGACGGAGGTAGAGCTTGTCGTTGCTGCTCCTTAATGACATCCACTTGTATTCCAAATTACAGTGGAGGCCTGGCTTCTTGCATGTCCGCGTTCGATCCCCCGATAGTCCAAGCGGTTGGACACCATTCCTTCCCTTCGTCCTATCCCATATCCTCGTCCTCATATCCATTCCATGTGGAATAGATTGATTTGTGAGGATTAAGCCACCCCAAGAGATGGCACGGGCATGAATAGCCCGTATTAGTGGTGAATGTTTGGAGTGACTGATAAGTGGCAAGTGATAAGTGGCAAGTGATAAGTGGCTAGTGCAATATAATAGTACTGACTTATATAGAACTTTTTCCCCATAATTACCCTTAAATATATGCCAATATGGGACGTATTGCTATTGGTCCTCACCCACCTCTCACACACGGACACTAAAGCCATCCCCCATCCCATACACACGGCCCCAGGGGCACCCTATCCCACACACAGACGGCACCAGGGGCACCCCATCCCACACAGACGGCACCAGGGGCACCCCATCCCACACACACGGCACCAGGAGCAATAGCAATTGCTCCTTCCCTGGAGCAACATCAGGAGTCCACGTTACAGGACACGGAGGGAAAAACACCTAATTCGGGCAGGAAGATGGCGGCCCTCTGGAGCCGGCTGGCGGTCCGGGCAAGCGAAGTAGAACCATTCCGGCGTCGGCTGGCGGTCGGACAAGCGAAGTAGAACCATTCCGGCGCCGGCTGGTGGCCCGGGCAAGCGAAGTGGAGGACCTGGCAAAGAGGGCCACTTCCGGAGCTTAAAAGCTTCTCAGTATTCTCGCGTGATGGGAAAACATTCCGGCAGAGCCTTCATATACACCACTGAGCCTCAGCGAGCGTGCACACAGCCCATAATGTCTTTCACCATGATTCAAGTCAGACATTTTTAACTTATTTTACATTTACTGATGACTTAAGACTCAATGGAGGTGTAACTTCTTTCTAAAAAAAATATATATTTATCTCTAGAAACAAAAAAATTAATAATAATTACATAGCACGAAGTCTTCCTACTACACTGCCTATCTACATCTACCCGTAACACGCATCTACCAACTCTACATTTCCCCCTATCCCCATTTCGCTGAAACTCATCTTTTATGTTAATTAAATATTGCACGAGAGTTCCTGCGCAGAAATGAATGAGTGAATTAAAAAAATATATATTATGAATTGGATTTTTTGATACATTGGAATGGTATATTAGTCCACAGAAAGGACTTAAACAAGGAGACACAGTTATATAAAAATATACCACACGAACTTCAGATAAAAAGTACCTGTTTTAACATCGAGATATTGAAAAAAATGTAGGAAAAAGAGGAGAGGCTGTCTACATAAACGGGGTACAAAAGAAGATATGACAAAGCCCAAAAGGATTAGAAACAACAACACCTGTCGTCTCATGGTTGAGAGGCGGGGTACAGGAGCTAAATCTTAACCCCAGTATGCATAAATGATATGTTAAATAGGTATTAAAAGGAATTCATAGGCCCTGTACACTAGCTCTCAGTGTGAGTGTATGTGAGTGCGTGTGAGTTTGAGTGCATGTGAGTGTGAGTGCGTGTGAGTTTGAGTGTATATGAGTGTGAGTGCGTGTGAGTGTGAGTGCATGTGAGTGTGAGTGCGTGTGAGTTTGAGTGTATATGAGTGTGAGTGTATGTGAGTGTGAGTGCGTGTGAGTGTGAGTGCGTGTGAGTGTGAGTGCATGTGGTCCCTAGGGAAGGCGCCAGCCAGTCTGGGCCACCGCCAAGACCCACAATTCTATCTTCCAGACCGAGTCTTATGTCTTTTCAGTACAACAACAACGTTAAATTCAATATATTCTTAAGGAGAATAATAAGATTTTATTAGTTAATAAAAATGTAATCATTCATCAAAGCTTATTAGCTTCACATTAACATTTAATCACGAATAAGATGAACGTTTAATCTATATAAAGTAACTAAGATCTGTCATTACGATAAAGTAATGTCTCACAGGAATTGTAAACATTTTTTCACCAGTTCTATTCCCAGTTCCCCTGCTTCTCCCACTTTCAGTACAACAGTTCTTCTGACGCCCGACAAATGTCGGTTTATTGTAAGAAATATTTAACCCAGATTTCCACACACATCTAAAAATATTTCAGAATTAAATGATATCACTTTGTTTTTCTAACATTCGTTGCAACAGAAGAGAAAATATATTATCAATCTGCCAGCCATCTAAGCTGCAACATTCCCTTATATTCACATTACATTCGACTGGGAGAAATATTACGTTGCTCTCTTAGCAATAATTGCAAAGAAAACATACACCAAATGCTATTTTAAACTGGTTTTGGAAAGTGTGAGATTTGAGAGAAAGAGAGGGGGAGAGAGAGAGAGAGAGAGAGAGAGAGAGAGAGAGAGAGAGAGAGAGAGAGAGAGAGAGAGAGAGAGAGAGAGAGAGAGAGAGAGAGAGAGAAGAGAGAGAGAGAGAGAGAGAGAGAGAGAGAGAGAGAGAGAGAGAGAGACAGAGACAGAGAAAGAGTTTGGAACGAGCGACAGAGGGAGGCAGAATCTGAGAATTCCAATTTGCTCCTCTGTGCTTGGTCTCTCAACGCGAAAATTAAAGCAACATATTTCTCTTGCATGAGGTCCTGCGTTATTTAATGCCCTGCAATTTAAAGAGATTTAAAGTTGCAGGGGAAAAAAAAACTTTAATTACTGCATTACTTTACATTTACCCTTAGAGACGACTCCCACCCTCGCGAGAGCCCATTGGAGCTATTAGAACTCCCACGCTCTCTCTCTCCCACCCCCTTAATCCATTACGACACCCACCCCCTCTTCCCCCCCCCTTCAGTAATGCTTAAACAATTAAACAGTTATACATAACGATACTGACATATCTATCTGCAGTGAATACACGAATGTGTGTTAATTAGTAGTAATTAACATAGTTCTGTCAGGTATGTGTGAACTGATATCTGTATGTTGGTGTCTGTTATCATATTTAATACAATAATATATGCTTGTATGAATGTGTATATATGCATGTCAAGTTATATGTGTCTTTCTGTGTGTGTGTGTGTGTGTGTGTGTGTGTGTGTGTGTGTAAGAGAGAGAGAGAGAGAGAGAGAGAGAGAGAGAGAGAGAGAGAGAGAGAGAGAGAGAGAGAGAGAGAGAGAGAGAGAGAGAGAGAGAGAGACAGAGAGAGAGAGTGAGAAGAGACAGACAGGAAATCAATAATACCCAGCTGGTGGAAAGCGATATATTTAATCAATAAATGTCCATCACTGTCGTTAAGGCAGAAACATATAGGCAATTTATTTCACCCTGATGGCTCTGTTCACCAAGCAATAAATGTGTACCTGGGAGTTAGACAGCTGCTACGGGCTGCTTCCTGGGAATGTGTGTAAGAGAAATATATGTAGTAGACATAATAGAGGAGAAATAAAATTGTTAGAAAGGCGGGGTCCAAGAGCCAATAGCTCAATTCTGCAGACACAAATAATGTAATACACAACCACACACTACACAGACAGTTATCTTAGAACTATGATCCTTGTTCCAAGATAACTAGATTATCACTACATCTTTGAGTGATTAGTATGAGAATGACTCAATAACTCCCATGCACCTGGAGCGCCCTCTTCATCTGGGTGTATTTTACAACCTCGTTGTTGTGAGGTATTCCCTCCACCTCTCTACTTTTCCTACTGAGCACTCTCCCTGCTGCAGCGTTTACGACAACACGATAGCAACAACTCCCGGTAAATAACACTTGTAAATATATCAGGACGAATCTTCTTATAAGCTTCCCCTGTAATTCTGGTAAGACTGATATAGTTGACCGTTGTTTGTCCTAAGGTTGGAACCAGACATAATTTTTTTTGGGGGGGGGGTATAATTAGAGACTTGAGTGGCAAAGTAGCTCATTATTCTTGTGGCTACTTACCTACAAAATTCTTATAGATAGGGAGTGTTTAATGCCGTCTCCTTAATAATTTTGGAATCGAGTGAGAATCTTTTTATCTTGGAAAAACATCTTTCTTGTTCATTAATGATAATTATTGTGTTTTTTCGTTAAGAATGATTCACGTTAGAGTTGTTTATAGTGTTTGCAGAGGTAAACCGACTGAGATAAGTCAGTATACATTGTTTATCCCGAATATTTACGTGAACGTGTGTGTGTACTCACTTATTTGTGCTTGCAGGATCGAGCATTGGCTCTTGGATCCCGCCTTTCCAGCCATCGGTTGTTTACAGCAATGACTCCTGTCCCGTTTCCCTATCATACCTAATTTTAAAAATATGAATAGAGTATGCTTCCACAACCTGTTCCCCAAGTGCATTCTATTTTTCCACTACTCTCACGCTAGAAGAAAACTTCCTAACATCTCTGTGACTCATCTGAGTTTCCAGTTTCCACCCATGTCCTCTCGTTCTGTTATTATTACGTGTGAACATTTCATCTATTTCCACTTTGTCAATTCCCCTGAGTATTTTATATGTTTATTATATATGTGTGTGGCTGCCTGTTGGCTCCGTGTCTGAGTGGTCCCCTCTCTCAGTCCCCTCTCTCTCTCCATGGAGAGTGAGGGGACGTTCTCCATTGTGGAAAAGCTAGAATAAAGACGGACGCCTGTTCCAGGAGATTCGCTGGAGTTCGTACTCACTGGAAACTCGATCTGGAACTGCATTTGCCAAATTTACAGTGGAGATTGAAATTGGCACAAGTTGACTGATTCTCAAATAGCTTCGCTTTATGATAGCACATAACTGTCTCTTCCTTAGGAATCGCTCAAGGAAATCTGCATAGCTGTGTGATTCACAAGGAGAGCAACAGACCGACCAGAAGCCTTTTGGTGTGGCTGAAGGAGATGCTGCTTCCTCACATCTCATGTGCAGGGGGAAAAAATCCCTCTGGGGGAAACATGGTCACGACGTACAAAATATTGACAGACATATATAGAGGGTTGATAAGACAAGACAGTTCCGGATGAAGCGACAGAGAACTAGTAAATTCAGCTGAAAAGTGGAATCCCGAATGAACCTTTGAACCCAATGACGGTAATTAACATAAGTATATATGAATTATAATTAACATAATTATAATTAATTAACCTTATAACGACAGCACATATGAGGTACACCTTGTAACATATATCCCTTACAGTGTGTAAGCTTTCAAAGCTTTGTAAGCTACAAAGCTTTGCTATTTATGTTCATAAAAGGGACGTCGAAGGCAGCAGGTGTAAATACCACTTAAGCTGACAGGTAAAATCCTCACGCTTAACTTCTCGACCGTGTAATTAAGGAAGTTTCCGCTTCAAGCCTGAAGGACTGTGGCCTTGAATCTTAGCGACAATTGTGGTCTCTAAAGTGCTTCTGTGTTTATACGTTCGTATGATTGTATTTCTCGTGCACTTATTATAATATTTTTTTAACCTTCCAGCCATCAAATTAACAATTAATAATGCCGAATTCAAAATCGTAATTAAATTAATCAATCAAAATCGAGTCGTCATCCAGGATATAAAAAATATATGTATGCTAAAAACCTGTGACTCTGCTTCTGAACTCTGTCAGCTGGATGCATTGCTCTATAGTTTAATTATTTATGGTGAATCAATACGCTAAAATATTTATTAATATGTGAGTGTTTGTGTGTTTGTGTGTACTCACCTATTTGTGCTTGCGGGGGGTTGAGCTCTGGCTCTTTGGTCCCTCCTCTCAACTGCTAATCAACTGGTGTACAGGTTCCTGTACACCTGTTGTCTAGTATATCTACACTTGAAGCTGTGTATGGAGTCAGCCTCCACCACATCACTTCCTAAGGCATTGCATTTGTCTATTTTCATTTCTTTGAGTTTCATTATATTTGAGTGGAATGAAACGTGTATTCACCTAGTTGTGAACACACACACACACACACACACACACACACACATACACACACATACACTCACACATACACACACACACCCAGGAAGCAGCCCGTAGCAGCTATCTAACTCCCAGGTACCTATTTACTGCTAAGTAAATAGGGCCATCAGGATTAAAGAAACTCTGCCCATCTGTCACCGCCGGGTGCGGGGATCGAACCCCCGGTCCCTAGGTCCACGAGTCTAGATCGCTGTCCACTCGGCCACCCAGGCCCTCCCCCCCCCCAAGTGTGTATGTGTGCTTACCTATCAGTGTCAACGGGGAGGGAGGGAGAAAGGGAGGGATTTATTAAGGGAAAGCGCCAAGCCATTACAACAATATAGCACTGGGAAGGGATCAGGATATGAATTTGGGATGGGACGGAGGGAAAGGAATGTCACCCAAAGCTAAAACTTAACCAAAAATAGCGAAAACCAACTCTCCCAACAATAAACAAAAAATCAGCATATATCTTATTAATATTGAACTGGTTTCCTCAGCCTGTTTCTGTTCCCTCGATGCATTCCACTATCCAACAGCTTCCTTGACCACCGGTATAGCCTGCCTACCAATCAACACAATCTGCTCCTTGCTGTATTCTACCTCTCTTCTCTCTCCTCTATTGTGCTACACAGGCTTTCCTCCCCCCCCTCCCTCCCCCTGCCTCTTCCCAATCTCTAATCCCATCCCCCGCCCCCCGACACCTAATCCCCATTCATCGCTACACCCTCCAATCTCCCCCCCCCATCCCCTCCTCATCATCAAATCCATAGCATCCAGAGGAAGATAAGTTTACCAAATCATTATAGCATCATCCCTGTTCATCTCCCATTGCTGTTCACCAACCCACCTATCGTGATACCTGCTGGGAGAGTCTAATTAGTCTTCATTCATGCTACAAGACTTCAAACAGAGCAGCAAGAAGAAGACTTATTCTCTCTGCTTGTTCAGTAACCAAAGCCGTAGGTGGGAGGGGGGGGGGGGGAGTAGGGAGGAGGGAGAGGGATACGAAGCAAGCATTATCATTTCAGACTAATTAACTGCTGTGTTTGCAGGTCTGTGAGGGAAGCCCCAGTACCCAGCTTCCGTTTTCTCCTGAAGAAGATGAAGAACAAGAAGAAGGAAACAATGAAGAAGAAGGAGGAAACAATGAAGGAGGAGGAGGAAACAATGAAGAAGGAGGAGGAAACATGAAGGAGGAGGAGGAAAGATGTTTTCCTTCGAGCAAGCATTAATGCAGGAGACGGCTTCTGCTTCCCCAGCTTTACCTGACACACTCTTTAATCTTGTCCACCAGCACGCACCACCACCCCGCGTCTCTGTCCCTCTGGACACGCACTCTAGAGCCCCCCTGATGCACTCTAGAGCCCCCCTGATGCACTCTAGAGCCCCCTGATGCACTCTAGAACCCCCTGATGCACTCTAGAGCCCCCTGATGCACTCTAGAGCCCCCTGATGCACTCTAGAGCCCCCTGATGCACTCTAGAGCCCCCTGATGCACTCTAGAGCCCCCTGATGCACTCTAGAGCCCCCTGATGCACTCTAGAGCCCCCTGATGCACTCTTCCCCTCTCTAGTAAACGCTAACACTGGATGACACACACTCTGAAAGGCTTTCTAACAGAAAGGTTAGAAAGGCGGGGTCCAAGAGCTAATAGCTCGATCCTGCAGTTATTAATTGTAAACACACATAGTAAATACATGCACCATATGATGTTAATCAGCGCTCGTTGGGGCTATTTTTGACGCTCAACTTATTAGGAGGATGAAAATGATATGCGACTAATGACTGTAGGAATGTGCCAACAAGTGGTTACTAGAGTTTAACTCAAGCAAGTGCAAAGTAATAAAGTTGGTTGCTGGTAAGAGGTAGATATCAGACATAAGGATAGGAAATCATCAATGAATAAAAAAAATGGAAAATCTGATTGGTTGATTTACCACTCAACCTGTTGTGGCTGGCAATAGGTAAAGCCAAGACGACCTTGAGAACACCTGAATACAGATTCCTTCAAGACTATGTCTGCCCAACCAGTTTAGACAATGCTGGAATGCACAGCGCTTACGGGAAATATTCGTAACATGGAGCTGAAAAAAGCTCAGAGGTAAGCTACTATAGACCCTATAGTAGTTACTTAGACCAACACCGGAACCGAGAGGCATGATTAATGAGGACAGACTAAAGGAATTACAATTTACGTCACCTGAAAATTGACGAGTTAGCGGTGGCATAATTACCACACACGAGGCTCCCAGAGAAGAAGGAATAGATATAATAGACGATGATAACTTATTTATAAATGGTGGAACTGGAACACGGGGAAAATTAGTGGAAATATAACTCTCTAAATGAATCCACAAAGGGTTATATATATATATATATATATATATATATATATATATATATATATATATATATATATATATATATATATATATATATATATATATATATAATAATATATATATCACGCTGCATACTTCAGCTTATACGTGTGTATATGGCCCGAGAATGTACCCCATTTATCCCTGTATATACACGGAAAGATGTATATTGACTGATGACGATTAAACCAGCCTAGAGGTGGCACGGGCACGAATAGCCCGTAAGAGAGATGTATATATACTTTGAGATGTATATACTCGCTGAAAGGTGAACCCCACTTTACCGTGTATGAATGTGAAGGCCATTACCACCCCGCCCCCCCCCCCCCCTGCCACTTCAACATGTTCGAAACGGATTTGTTATGGCGTAAAATAATATTAAATAAAATTGCATTCGATATTTTTAGCACACGTCGCTTGGATGAGTCTCTCTCTCTCTCTCTCTCTCTCTCTCTCTCTCTCTCTCTCTCTCTCTCTCTCTCTCTCTCTCTCTCTCTCTCTCACTCTCTCTCTCTGCCACAACACCGGGCTTCCTACCACCAGAACATCACCACTACCACAACATCATTCACCAGAGAGAGAGAGAGAGAGAGAGAGAGAGAGAGAGAGAGAGAGAGAGAGAGAGAGAGAGAGAGAGAGAGAGAGAGAGAGAGAGAGAGAGAGAGAGAGAGAGAGAGAGTGTGTGTGTGTGTGTGTGTGTGTGTGTATGTCAGTGTCAGTGTGGTACCAGCTCTGTGTTGTGGTATAGTGAGGTCAAATGGCAGTCTGCACACTGCCCCAGCACCGCCGTCTCCCCCATTAACAATGTGGGGAGAGACGGAGCAGCAGAAGCGAGGCGCTGGGGTGCCCAAGACTGCCTCATTCGCTGGAACTTTGGGATCAAAGTATTTCAAAAGGTCTTTATGAGGGATCACAGCCACGCTCATCAACACTCTTTGGACGCTCGCAGCATTGCGGTGTGAATCAGAACGCTATAGAACTTCACATATACGTCATTGGAGACTTCATGCTTGAAAACATCACAGGAATGAATCAGAACTTTATAGAACGTCACATATACGGTGTTGGGAGACTTCCATGCTAGAAACGGTCACAGCTCTCGTTCAAAGCATCATAGAGCCTTCATTTGTATGGTACTAGGGTGTGGGGGGTTATCCGGTGCTGCCCGGGTCTCTCAGTCTCTCTTCCTCTGAACTTACAATCTTATATTCCATTTCATAAAATATGATATTAGGGGAGGGGAGTACCCTGGCGGTGTGCGGGTGCCCTTCCTCCTCCTCCTCTCATCTTCTGCCACTCTTTATCGTCACCCCCCTCAGGCCCCTATTTTCCTCCTCCCGCCCCCCTTTCACCCCCCCCCCCTGATTAGCACCCACCCCTTCTCCCTTTCATAAAATAATAAACTTGGGTAGGATCGGCCCAAGGCATGTGGCCTCCGACTTAAGACAGACATTCTCTATTATATTACAAATTTGAATGCTAAAAAATAGGTATGTCAGAAACCTTGCATGCTGGAAACATCGCAGCAGACCGTCTCCTTGGGTTAAGAATTCGACGGAACCAATCGAAAGATTATTTCGAGGAAACTTTAGGCGTGTATATCGCATACGAACGAAAATGATATGTACGAATACCGGATTACGTAGAGTCTATAACAATTTTCAGGCAGAACTTTCCCCTAAGTTTGAGGCTTCAAGGGATAACCTTCGAATAAACCTCTCAAAACTCTCTATAAGCTCCAGCAAAACACGAGGTCATATGTAAAAATTTGTGTTGCAAAAATGATTGGAATATTTGAGTTGCAGAGGAGAGAGAATATTGGGGAGAGGGAAGGGAGAAGGACCAGAAGAAGGGGGGGAAGGAGGGAGAAAAAGGGAAAGTAGAGAAGCGAAGAAGGGAAGAGGCAGGATAGGAAAAGATTGGGTTGGATGATAGAAGAGAGAGAGAGAGAGAGAGAGAGAGAGAGAGAGAGAGAGAGAGAGAGAGAGAGAGAGAGAGAGAGAGAGAGAGAGAGAGAGAGAGAGAGAGAGGGAGAGGCTCAAGGATGGGGCAGGGGGTTAAAGGGGTTCCTTGGACCATGTATACCTCCACCAGGAGTATCCTTCATACTGGTGAAGTAAACTCCATCAGCAGTATCCTTCATGCAAGCTCCTGTATACTCCATCAGGAGTATCCTTCGTGCAAGCTCCTGATGTCTTGTGTCACCTGGCAAGGTATGATCAATATGTTACTGTCACCCTCCACACTCTCACTACATGTCACTGGAAGACAGTCGTATTAGAGAGAGACATGATTACCACCTACAAAATCCTCAGAGGAATTAACAGGGGGTAGATAATGTCAGACTATTCAAGATGGGTGATACACATACAAGGGAATGTATATGGAAACTGAGTACCCAAATGAGCTACAGTGGAATTAGAAAGATTTTCAGGGTCAGATTAGTTAACAAATTGTGTGTATGTGGAAATGGTGGTGGAGGCTGACTCCATACACAGTTTCAAGTGTAGATATGATAGAGCCCAGTAGGCTCAGGAACCTGTACACCAGTTGATTGACAGTTGAGAGGCGGGACCAAAGAGCCAAAGGTCAACCCACCGCAAGCACAATTAGATGAGTAAAATTACGTGAGCACACACACACACACACACACACACACACACACACACACACACACACACACACACACACACACACACACACACACACACACACACAGCAGAGAGTAATACTGGCGAAAGTTCAGAGACCACTTCGAACTTTTCCCAGAACTTTAACGACTTATAAACGAGGAGCAGCAAAGAAACTAACCTCACTTGGCTGTAAGAGAGATGGTTAAAAACTGGACATGATTACCACATGGATGATCCTCAGTAGACAAAGTGAAGAAAACAAAACATATTTAGCATTTGAAAGGGAGAATAAACGACGCGGAAAGAGAGAGAGAGAGAGAGAGAGAGAGAGAGAGAGAGAGAGAGAGAGAGAGAGAGAGAGAGAGAGAGAGAGAGAGAGAGAGAGAGAGAGAGAGAGAGAGTAAAAAGGAAATTCCAGACAATTACGATGAGAAAGGGGTTAAGTATCATTATATACCATATGAAAGGAATATAAGAACAGGATAAGAGCTGGGATAAGACAAGATAGGAGCTTGGATATGACAGGATAGGAGCTAGGATATGAGGACAGGATTGTATAAAATAGTGTAAATGAAGTATTACAATGCTTCAGGTTCATGAAATAAAATCCTAATTCAAAGAGGCTCTAGTAGGTTAAATTTATGCAAGTGGTGGTTAGGGTGGTATCTCCCATGTGCAGAGAGGAAGGAAGTAGGCTACCAGCCTCCTCACTTCCTCTGTCAATGCCTGTCAAAGCCCGTCATTATCTGTCACAGACTGTCATCACTTGTCAGAACCCATAATCACCTCTCACAGACAGTCACAACTCATTATCAACTGTCACCGCCTGTCAAAGACCGTCACAGAACAACCTCGCCTATTATACAGGATGTAAAGTAGGTAAACTCACTGCTAGTCACGGTATACCTAAGATATCCATCGTCAATCAAAAGCTACTCACAACCATTTACAATTCATCACAATTCTTCACAGACTGTCACCACCTCCCCCCCACACATAGCCAATCGCCACCCACCAACATAGCCAATCGCCACCCACCAACATAGCCAATCGCCAGCCCCCCAACATAGCCAATCGCCACCCACCAACATAGCCAATCGCCACCCACCAACATAGCCAATCGCCACCCACCAACATAGCCAATCGCCACCCACCAACATAGCCAATCGCCAGCCCCCCAAAATAGCTTCGTCTCACGCAGCTCAATACCAGGGTTATCGTGATCCAATCCTTGATAGCTAAGGAGGCTTCCCCAAACGCATTTCAGATTATCATAAATTAACTCTTGTATTCCAGTCCCGCCCAGCCTGCGTCAGAGCATCTGGGGAGAGAGACAGAGGGGGAGATACCTAAGCCTTGAGGAGATAGGAAGAGAGAGGAGGAGATTAAGGAGATACGGAGGACTTGAGGTGAATGCTAAATGAACGAAAGAACTGAAGAATAGGGAGAAGAACGTCTGGAAACGACAGGTGGATGGTCAGAATATGGAGAAGTTGACGAAAGAGATGAGAGAAAGATAAATATAAGTCTGAGAGAATGGAACAGAGGAGACGGAGCACAGACGATGATACAGAGTAGACGGTACATAAAAGACGGTACAGAGAAGACGGGTTGGGAGATAGCATAGACAAGAAAAGGAAAAGAGATGCAGAGAGATGTAAAGAAATTGCTGAAAAATAAAAATACACGAAAATTGGGAGCAGAGGACGAAGATAGAAGATATAGGAAGGAAAGGGGTGAATGGAAGAGAAGAATGTGGGAGAACTGAGAGAGAGAAGAAAATACGGACGAAATTTATGGAGCAGTGGGAAGGAACAAGGAAAACCGAGAACAGTTTTGGAAATGGTTGAGGGAGATAGAAAGAGAGAGAGAGAGAGAGAGAGAGAGAGAGAGAGAGAGAGAGAGAGAGAGAGAGAGAGAGAGAGAGAGAGAGAGAGAAAGAGAGAGACAGAGAGAGAGAGAGAGAGAGAGAGAGAGAGAGAGAGAGAGAGAGAGAGAGAGAGAGAGAGAGAGAGAGAGAGAGAGAGAGAGAGAGAGAGAGAGAGAGAGAGAGAGGGAGAGAGAGAGAGACAGAAAGAGAGAGAAAAAGAGAGAAAGAGAAGAGAGAGAGAGAGAGAGAGAGAGAGAGAGAGAGAGAGAGAGAGAGAGAGAGAGAGAGAGAGAGAGAGAGAGAGAGAGAGAGAGAGAGAGAGAGAGAGAGAGAGAGACAGAGAGGGAGAGAGAGAGAGAGACAGAGAGAGAGAGAGACAGACAGAGAGACAGAGAGACAGAGAGAAAGAGAGAGAAAAAAGAGAGAGAAATGGGGAAAGAGTAGGTAGGTGACAATGAGAGAGGCTAAGAAAGTGTAATTCATTTTTTTATACACGTTATAAATGAGGAAAACCTGAGAATACTTGGTAAGTGGCCGAGAAAGTATTAGATAGAAAAGGAAGAGAAGAAGAAGAAGAAGGAGGAGGAGGAAGATGGAGAGACGAAGACCTGGAATAAGTAATGCTGAGCAAGAATAGTCAGAGAAAAGGCAACAGAAAAATGAGTCAAAAAGGAGAAATGGAGAGACAGGAGACCAGGAATGATAACACCTCTGAAAGAGTGAGAAACAGGAAGGGAAAGAGAAGGGATGAGAATCATGGAGGAAGGGAGAATGTAGAGACGAAGGAAATGAGAGAAGAAGAAGGGTGTAACCCCCCCATCTGGTCATGCCAGTGCTACAATGAAATCTCTACAAGATGTATAATGAGAGCTCAGCAACCACAAGATGTATAATGAGAGCTCAGCAACCACAAGATGTATAATGAGAGCTCAGCAACCACAAGATGTATAATGAGAGCTCAGCAACCACAAGATGTATAATGAGAGCTCAGCAACCACAAGACGGATAATGAGAGTTCAGCAACCACAAGATGTATAATGAGAGCTCAGCAACCACAAGATGTATAATGAGAGCTCAGCAACCACAAGATGTATAATGAGAGCTCAGCAACCACAAGACGGATAATGAGAGCTCAGCAACCACAAGATGTATAATGAGAGCTCAGCAACCACAAGATGTATAATGAGAGCTCAGCAACCACAAGATGGATAATGAGAGCTCAGCAACCACAAGATGGATAATGAGAACTGAGAACATAAGAGACCTAAACCCCCCAAAAAAATCGAAAGACGTTTAGAAAAGTTAACACAGAAGAAAAAAAAGAAAATAAAGGAATTAACAAGTAAACAATACAAGAACAAACCCAAAAGGGAAGAGAGAGAGGCAGAAGAAGACCCAGAAGAATAAGATAAAGGGAAGATGGGAAAGACTGCAGGAGTAGAACAAGAGTTCCTATAACCATTGGTTGGGAAACTATTAGAGGCTAGGCAAGTATGTTGAAGAAATGTCAGGAGAAACTGCTCTAGTATTTAGTGTTGGAGACTCGCGTCCTCAAAACGTGTTGGAGGGTGTGTGGGGGGAGAGAAATAGGGGGGGGGGTAGTACTTGAAGGTGTGTTGGAGATGCTAGTGTTTGAGTAGTGGTGACGAGTATTAAGTGGAATGTTGGGGGGTGTGATTTATGTGGGGGAGAGAGGGGGAGAGAGGGGGAGGTGGTTTGGGGGAGTATTGAGAGAAGAGGAGGTTGTTGAAGATGCTTGGAGAGCAATGAAGGAGACATAACGACCCTGGCAGAAACTTGGAGCACTGCACAAGATGGGGAGGATTGGCGCTAAGTTGGGTTGTTACCTCAACTCCACTACACCACAACTGTTGGGACTTTGTGATAATTAGTGCTCTGTATTGGATACGGCGGGGGAGATATTGGACACGGTGGGGAGATATTGGGACACTGTGGGGAGATATTGGGACACGGTGAGGGAGATATTTGGACGGCTGACTTAGACGACATGAGACGGGTGACTTAGACGACATGAGACGGGTGACTTAGACGACATGAGACGGGTGACTTAGACGACATGAGACGGGTGACTTAGACGACATGAGACGGGTGACTTAGACGACATGAGACGGGTGACTTAGACGACATGAGACGGCAGACTAAAGAACTTGGACTCACAGCTACACCGTCATTTAAATAGACGGGCTGGAACGGGTTTTCCGAAGCTTTTATTGACAGAGTAAAGAGTTATGGTAATAAGGTGTGTGTGTGTGTGTGTGTGTGTGTGTGTGTGTGTGTGTGTGTGTGTGTGTGTGTGTGTGTGTGTGTGTGTGTGAGTGTGTGTGAGTGTGTGTGTGTGTGTGTGTGTGTGGAGAGGGGGCGAATGGAGTCTGAAAGGAGACGGGGTGTAGATAAATATTAGTATTCACCTAGTTTGCAAGAATGAGCTTCAGCTCCTGGGGTTCGCCTTCGCGACTCTCAGCAGTTCTAAGCAATGACTGGACAGGATGTTTTCGTGTCATTGTATTTAAATTCATTGACTGAGTAAGGCTCTCATGTTTCTCTCCGTCTCGTTCACTCTATTTGTTTACTGGCCTTATACGTATTTCCTCGTATCTCCCATTCATCCCATCTACTCCCATTCATCCCATCTACTCCCATTCATCCCATCTACTCCCATTCATCCCATCTACTCCCATTCATCCCATCTACTCCCATTCATCCCATCTACTCCCATTCCTCCCATGTAATCCAATTTCTCCCATCTTTATTGTTCATCTGCGTGTCCAGCTTATATATTTGTCATCTCATTTTTATTCTATTTTGCTTCAGCGTTTCTTTTCTATTGATTAAATAAAAAAGCCTGAGTATTTTTCATGTCTGTAACATATCCTCTCAATCTGTCCTTTGTCCTGTGTCCTGTGTCCTTGTATCTCAACCCCAAGATCCTTTCCCAAGTTCTTCCCTCTTATTATGATTTGTTCTTGATCACGCCTCCTTCATTGCACCTAGCTGCATTGAAGTCCAGTAGCCACTTCTTTTAATCGTGCTTGCAGTCTTTCCAAGTCCTTCTGGGTGGAGCTTGTAGTTCTTGCTCGTCCTGGTTCTGAGAATCCGCTTTGTGTTATCAGTAATCACTGATACGAATGATTTAACATTAGCTATGCAATGTGTGTGTAGCTACAATAGACTTGATCATAGTTCTCATTCTTGTAGAGCTCCGCTCATGGCATCTTATCTTGAGGTTATCTTGAGATGATTTCGAGGCTTTTAGTGTCCCCGCGGCCCGGTCCTCGACCAGGCCTCCACCCCCAGGAAGCAGCCCGTGACAGCTGACTAACACCCAGGTACCTATTTTACTGCTAGGTAACAGGGGCATAGGGTGAAAGAAACTCTGTCCATTGTTTCTCGCCGGCGCCTGGGATCGAACCCAGGACCACAGGATCACAAGTCCAGCGTGCTGTCCGCTCGGCAACCGGCATACCCCATTTATATTTTCTCTCTTTTCATCGTAACTCCGTTTCCTATTTGTTAGGTAGTTTCCCACCCAATTTAATATCCTGCCAATTTTTCTGTCCTGATTAGGTTTCATCAACAGAAGTCAGTGTGTGGAACAGATCCAAATCTTTCTTACAATCAGATAACAGACAATTCGCCCAATACCCTTCTTGAATTTTGGAGAAATATGCGCTTCTCTCCCTCCTTTTGAGTGATGCATTGAAGATATCTTGGAGTACCTTTCATAGGATTTTTTATCAGCCTCTTTTATAATCCATGGAGAGCTCCAGCGAACTTCTACATTCTTTGTTTTGCCAAGCGAGTCTAACATCTTTTAATTTCATATTTTTACTGTATACAGTTCAGTTGGTAGAGGAGTTATCCTTCCTCTGTCAGGTAGAGTTATCCTTCCTCTGTCAGGTAGTTGTATAGGTTCACCTTCAAAGCCTCTTTTAACTTCATTCGAATGTTTCAATATTTCTATGTTACTCTTAGTGTAAATGTCCTCCTTATAGCTCGGTTGGTCCTTAGCTTTCAAGGCTATGTCGTTTCATATTTATTTTTTCTTTGCCTGGTGTTACTTGTTCTGTTTCTCTATCTATCCCGCTCTCTCTCTCTCTCTCTCTCTCTCTCTCTCTCTCTCTCTCTCTCTCTCTCTCTCTCTCTCTCTCTCTCTCTCTCTCTCTCTCTCTCTCTCTCTCTCTCGCTCTCTCACCTGTTTTTTTCAAATTGTTTTCCATTATTTTCTGCTAATGGTTTCATCTTTTCTGCTAATTGGTTCAGTGGATAGTCTGTGTGCAGAAAGGACTTGTCCAGCAGTAGAAAGGACTTGTCCAGCAGTAGAAAGGACTTGTCCAGCAGTAGAAAGGACTCGTCAAGCAGTGGAAGGGACTTGTCCAACAGTAGAAAGGACTCTTCCAGCAGTAGAAGGGACTTGTCCAGCAGTAGAAGGGACTCGTCCAGCAGTAGAAGGG
>NC_091204.1:17013220-17020720 GCF_040958095.1 Procambarus clarkii
GCAGAACAACAGAGTTCTCTCTGCTGCAGAACAACAGAGTTCTCTCTGCTGCAGAACAACAGAGTTCTCTCAGCTGCAGAACAACAGAGTTCTCTCAGCTGCAGAACAACAGAGTTCTCTCTGCTGCAGAACAACAGAGGCCTCTCGGCTGCAGTAAAACAGAGTTCTCTCTGCTGCAGAACAACAAAGCCTTCTCAGCTGCAGAACAACAGAGCTCTCTCAGCTGCAGAACAACAGAGCTCTCTCAGCTGCAGAACAAGCCATGTTGCTCGATACTTTCGCGAATATAGATTTTCTCTCGAACAGAATAAATATTCTATCATTTCATCAGCATTTCATCTTTACTGAATACATTAGTTTGGGCAGCTACCTCAGCCGGTCGCGCTATTTTGTAAAGCAGACGGATGGTGAAAAAGAATTTATGGAAGAACATAGCGCTTTTATGGAAGAACGGAGAACTTTACCAAGCTTTACCGGAAGTATGTGGAGCTTTACCAAGCTTTACCGGAAGAATGTGGGGCTTTGCCAAGCTTTTCTTGAAGAACGTAAAGCTTTACCAATCTATTCTGGAAGAAATGATTCTCGACAAAAGCTTTTCTTCAAGAAAATAGAGCTTAACCAAGCTTTCTGTTAGAACAGAGACCTTGACCAAGCTTTTCTAAAAGAACGGAGACCTTGACCACTAGCTGTAAGACGAGAATGCTTGCTGCATTTTATATTACAAATTCTTTAAAGTTTAAGTAGATAAACATGAGGGGTCGCAGCGGCTGGCAGCGATGTCTTGTATCAAGATAAAGTTATCTCTTCCACTTTCTTGATTCTGAAGTGAAGAGTGAGAGTCTTCTTCTAGTGAAGGAATAGCCTGGTGGAGGAATAGCCTGGTGGAGGATTATCCTGGTGGAGGAAGAGCCAAGGCAGGAAATACCCAGCAGGAAAGGAGTACTGCCAGATAACATGACCGACATGATACAATTTGTGAAGCTTTGTATAGAATCACGAGTGAGGTTCTTGCAAATTCTTTCTATTGACACAGTGTAATGCAGGAGTAAATTCTCGAATATAATTTCTTGGCAGTGACGGTGAAGGGTCAAAACAGTGACAGTGAAGGGTCAAAACAGTGACGGTGAAGGGTCAAAACAGTGACGGTGAAGGGTCAAAACAGTGACGGTGAAGGGTCAAAACAGTGACGGTGAAGGGTCAAAACAGTATTGGTGAAGGGTCAAAACAGTGACAGTGAAGGGTCAAAACAGTGACGTGAAGGGTCAAAACAGTGACGGTGAAGGGTCAAAACAGTGATGGTGAAGGGTCAAAACAGTGACAGTGAAGGGTCAAAACAGTGACGTGAAGGGTCAAAACAGTGACGGTGAAGGGTCAAAACAGTGATGGTGAAGGGTCAAAACAGTGACGGTGAAGGGTCAAAACAGTGACAGTGAAGGGTCAAAACAGTGACGGTGAAGGGTCAAAACAGTGACGGTGAAGGGTCAAAACAGTGACGGTGAAGGGTCAAAACAGTGAAGGTGAAGGGTCAAAACAGTGACGGTGAAGGGTCAAAACAGTGACGGTGAAGGGTCAAAACAGTGACGGTGAAGGGTCAAAACAGTGACGGTGAAGGGTCAAAACAGTGACGGTGAAGGGTCAAAACAGTGAAGGTGAAGGGTCAAAACAGTGACGGTGAAGGGTCAAAACAGTGACGGTGAAGGGTCAAAACAGTGATGGTGAAGGGTCAAAACAGTGACGGTGAAGGGTCAAAACAGTGACGTGAAGGGTCAAAACAGTGACGGTGAAGGGTCAAAACAGTGACGGTGAAGGGTCAAAACAGTGACGGTGAAGGGTCAAAACAGTGACAGTGAAGGGTCAAAACAGTGACGGTGAAGGGTCAAAACAGTGACGGTGAAGGGTCAAAACAGTGACGGTGAAGGGTCAAAACAGTGAAGGTGAAGGGTCAAAACAGTGACGGTGAAGGGTCAAAACAGTAACGGTGAAGGGTCAAAACAGTGACGGTGAAGGGTCAAAACAGTGACGGTGAAGGGTCAAAACAGTGACGGTGAAGGGTCAAAACAGTGAAGGTGAAGGGTCAAAACAGTGACGGTGAAGGGTCAAAACAGTGACGGTGAAGGGTCAAAACAGTGACGGTGAAGGGTCAAAACAGTGACGGTGAAGGGTCAAAACAGTGAAGGTGAAGGGTCAAAACAGTGACGGTGAAGGGTCAAAACAGTGACAGTGAAGGTGAGAGGGGGGGGGCTTGGCTGTGTCTTAACAGTAGGGGGTAACCGTGAATGGGGTGTGTTAATAGCCCATTCATACTGGGGTGTTAACTGTATGAATGTGGTATTAACAAGGGTGTTAATACACTGTTGTAGTGTATTAATACTGCAACAGGGATCGAAGAATGGTTCCCCGAAGGACTCTCATACTAATACCAGTCGTCGTAAATTTCTCCAAACAGGACTTTATTCCCCAACAAATTTTATTTAAACCATCTTTACTGAGTCCAATAAAACATATTAAACGTTTATGACTTTATTAAACTATCATGCATGCATGACACCCCCTTCATTGTGAACTAGCAATTATACAGTAGTAGTAGTAGTAAGCATCCATCAGTCTCAGGAGACTATGGAGTTGCGCTCTGGTCTGGAGTGGCCTCTCCTCTGGTCTAGAGAAGCTGTTACCCAAGCAGCAGGTTCCCCCCCCCCCCTCCCTCTCCTATACAATAACCTTTGTTTTACTAACATTAAATAATATTTAATTAGAGAAAATGCACAGACAAGCATCTTATCTATTGAACTAACTTCATTCAAACTTGCAAATGCATTTTGAAGGTAAGATAACAATCAGGAGAAAGCGCCATGGCTGAGTGACTATATAACCACTTGAATGGTGTAATGGGGTCGAGTTTCTAGGATATGAAGACTTGGCGAACAGAATGGTAACCCAATCCACTTTGACCATTGGGGATCGAACGCCGAGCCCGCAAGAAGCCAGATCGTTTCTACAGCAGGCTGTCTAAAGTGGTTGGATAATAAATTTGGAAATTTCAATGGGTTTTCGTTCTTTCTTTACTTCCGGGGCTGTGTGAGAGCATGGAACTACGTCTCTGGGGTGGTTAAAATGCATTGCATGCAGTGTTGAATGCAATATTGTCCGCTGTCATTGCGTTCTGAGTAACTTTAGTGGGTGAGAGCAGCTCAGCGTGCTCAGGATCTGGCGCAATGTGCACAGGACTTGACACACTGTGCACAGGACTTGACGCAATGTGCACAGGACTTGACACAATGTGCACAGGACTTGACGCAATGTGCACAGGACTTGACGCAATGTGCACAGGACTTGACGCAATGTGCACAGGACTTGACACAATGTGCACAGGACTTGACGCAATGTGCACAGGACTTGACACAATGTGCACAGGACTTGACACAATGTACACAGGGCTTCATACAATGTGCACAGGACTTGACACAATGTACACAGGGCTTCATACAATGTGCACACAGAATACGTTACAATAACGTGGCTCCTACAAGTGGCCAACCCACACAGATGTAATGGTCTTTACGACAGCCCAGTTCAACGGAACATAACGACAGAGACCGAAACGACGGTCCGAAACGACGTTCCGGAGACGACGATTTGAGGACGACGAATACCCAAACGTCATCACTTCCATTTCATTTCACATGTGGCTGGCTGAATAATCCAGAGCGACATATCTGCCTTTCCTTGATGAATTCCTCAGCTGCAATGCAGGTAATTGGCTTCCACTCAGAGCCGTTTGTTACATGTGGAAAAAAAAACTTTCCTGCATAATTACCAATTTACTTCTGTTAGACTTCCTTGAACTCAATACAGAATGGACTGAAATTCCTCACCGAGAGAACAAGAATATCAAAATTTCCCTGGAGGCCTATTTCACCTGTTCACTCTTTCACCTATTTCACCACCTATTAAACCAATTATTAATTTTCAGGCTGGTTAACAAATATAAGCGTTTGTTTACATATGTTCGTTGTTAATTAGGAGGAAATTCTGAAATGTATACTCGATGAAAAGATAGTTAAATGGTGGTTTATTGAGCCATGCCTTGTTCGAATCATGGGGCGAATCGTGAGACAATTGGGCCAATACTCTGTTCGAATTGGGTAGCTATTGGGCCGCGCTGTGCTCGAATCGTGGGGTAGTTAGTTGGTCAACGACATCCACCCTATTGTTTCATTCTCGTAAACATTTCTTGCAATCGAGGAAATGCCTGCAATTGCCCATCACTACTACCAAGCCCTTGCTATCTGGTGATTGTTGCTACTACTGAGTATATTCACTGCTGATTGTAGCCCCTGCCGTGTGCAACCAAACTATTGTAGCTCATGATGTGTTCAGTTGAACATCTCGGTACCTCTCAGTCATCGATATCGGTCGCTTAACACGTTAAACAATCTCTCGTTAAAAATGTGTTGACGTTGTGGGAACCGACCTGTGAGATTTATATTTATTTAATTTATATGAATTTATATTTACGTTAATTTATATACTTCGATAGCAATTTGTATAATGATAAGTGGACTGTATTTCTGCAATAATCTCATAATCTCACAAATCGATCCTCTACACATTAGGGGGGGTTTAATAGTTTATATATATATGCAGCCAATCAAACTACAAAATTAACTACATACATTGAAGAGGTTCCTTATCTTATAGTACAGCAGGTTAGTCCACCAGGTATAACTAGGGTGTAGACACCTAATTATCCTCTTTGAGGTAGCTTCCATATCACCCAGTAACTGGTGCACAAATCTTGCATCCTCGACTTGACCTGTCAAAAGTGCGCTAGCTGTGAAGCCAGAATCCTATATATGACAAGCTATATCAGAGAAAACAGTACATGGAACATGAAGACCTGGCTTAATTACCTTTAGTTTGAGGCTTCCATGTGATCTAACCGGGTCACCCTATATAATGACATTAATGGCCACTAATGATAAATAATGGGTTTCGGAAAGAACACTTAACTTGATTTGTTGACAGCGTGTTGACAGATGGTACACCTTTGGTATCCATAACACTACGTCCAAGTAAAATTAACAGGAGCCGAATTTGCTCCCGTGTGAGCCTCTGGTCTCGTATAACAATGGCTGCCCCCTTCCTCCCTGACGCCTGGCCTACTTTGTCCACATGTCAGAAAGTGATAGAAGGGTCACATTTACTCTACTTTAATATTGATAATTAAGTTAATTTATA
This sequence comes from Procambarus clarkii, assembly GCF_040958095.1. Taxonomy (NCBI): domain Eukaryota; kingdom Metazoa; phylum Arthropoda; class Malacostraca; order Decapoda; family Cambaridae; genus Procambarus; species Procambarus clarkii. Next base: position 17,018,459 of record NC_091204.1, read on the forward strand.
TAAGATGTTTTTATGATGGTAAAGTCCAAAGACTAATGTATTTAAGAATAATTCCCACCATAATAGGTGGTGAATTATAATAGTATGTGGTGATGATATCCCGTTTTCTTTAGATGGTAATTCCACTACAAGTTACGTTTTCTATGGGTAACTTGTTGGTAATACAGCTATTATCTGTATGATTATTAAATGGTGTCGGATTTTCCGACAGACGTCTCCGAGTAATATTGATCGTGCGAACGGTGTTGGCAATAATCAACATGATTATAAGAGCAATTAGAAGTAGATGATTAACGGGTAGAAAAAAAAATACGGATTAAAAACATAGTTAATATAGATGTTGACCAGCCCACACACTAGAAGGTGAAAGGACGACGACGTTTCGGTCCGTCGTGGACCATTCAACATGTGTGAATCGACTTGAGAATGGTCCAGGACGGACCGAAACGTCGTCGTCCTTTCACCTTCTAGTGTGTGGTCTGGTCAACATTCTTCAGCCACGTTATTGTGACTCATCGCCTGCATAATTAATATAGTTAGTTAACAGGTAACAGAATGTAAGGATAAATGCAAATACAGAATATGGAGGGAACAAGCACATATGAGTTTACCGTAGACTAAATCTTTGGTAAACTTACATTTATTCCTACGGCACCATAACCATTTGCTCCGTAAGGCATCTATTGGCAAGTATAGTTCGGAAGAAAAATCTGAGAGTAAGAGTAAGATCTTAAAAAAAAACATAAACGCACTGTTTTCCTATTAGGGATAATTGGTTTCGATGGTGAGTATTCTGAAGCTTTAGCCATACATGTGCAGATATTATATAGTAGTCACCCATTAGTCTCATCAGATATTATACTGCAAATAAAGCAGAACTATAGAGACCTAATATTGACTATCCAACGCAGATTTGATCATTGGTCCCAGAGTGGGTCTCTCTGGACTCATGGAATGAATAATAACAAGGTTAATCACCCAGCCTCAGCGAAATGAATTTCAAAGGTCAACAACACTGAAATTAAATTGTTCTGAAAAAACGTACGGAAAAAGACGATATAACTGATGTATGGATTTTATTTTTATTTATTTATATACAAGAGTTCTTATACATTCTTCTAAAGCCGCTAGCACGCATATAGCGTTTCTGGCAGGTTCTTAATCTTAATTTTCCCCTGGAATACGACCCGCAAAATTGTTTAAGAACCAGGCACAATCGACTTGAGAATGGTCCAGGACGGACCGAAACGTCGTCGTCCCTTCACTTTCTAGTGTGTGGTTTGCTCAACATATTTCAGCCACGTTATTGTGACTCCTCGTCTACAACCAGGTACCCATTCACTGCTGAGTGAACAGAGGCGCACAGTTAAGGAATAGTGCCCAGTCAATCCTTCCCTGCCAGGATACGAACCCTGGCCAAAACGCTCGCGAAACGCTGGATGAGTGTGTTACCACTGCGCCACGGAGGGACAGCCAGGAACAAAAGGACAAAACACTCAAACAAAGAAAAGTAAACAAACTGGAGAGACAATCAAGTTACAACTCCGCAACAAAGTTATCAAATTAAGCTCTAAGAAGAATGTAAAAAGACATTAAGAAGATGAAATACGTCGGTAAGATTGATTAAGAAGATAAAATACGTCGGTAAGATTGATTAAGAAGATAAAATACGTCGGTAAGATTGATTAAGAAGATAAAATACGTCGGTAAGATTGATTAAGAAGATAAAATACGTCGGTAAGATTGATTAAGAAGATAAAATACGTCGGTAAGATTGATTAAGAAGATAAAATACGTCGGTAAGATTGATTAAGAAGATAAAATACGTCGGTAAGATTGATTAAGAAGATAAAATACGTCGGTAAGATTGATTAAGAAGATAAACAGTCGTTACTGAACATAATTAAGAGTAGATAGCACCTTAATACCTGCCTTAATAGCACCAACACATGGTTCTAAAGACATAGAAGAAACAATAGTAATGATTATCACAAATAACAAAAGCAAAAACCACATCATTGCTAGTAGTATGAACAACCACAAAGGTCTGAACAAACACACAATAGCAACGACAATTACAACACAAACACACAAACGACAACAGTTCTAGTGGTCTTAACAAACACACTACAATAAGAGAAACAAAGGTATGAACAAACATACAACCACAATAACAGCACCAGAGCTCTGAACAAACACAAAAGCAAACACAACAACACCCCCAGAACTCTGAACAAACACAGCAACAGCACCAGAACTCTG
>NC_091204.1:17025720-17050720 GCF_040958095.1 Procambarus clarkii
ATGCCTCTCACACTGTTATACACCAGGGGATGCCTCTGACACTGTTATACACCAGGGGATGCCTCTCACACTGTGTTATACACCAGGGGATGCCTCTCACACTGTGTTATACACCAGGGGATGCGTCTGACACTGTGTTATACACCAGGGGATGCCTCTCACACTGAGTTATACACCAGGGGATGCCTCTCACACTGTGTTATACACCAGGGGATGCCTCTCACATTGTGTTATACACCAGGGGATGCCTCTCTCACTGTGTTATACACCAGGGGATGCCTCTCTCACTGTGTTATACACCAGGGGATGCCTCTCACATTGTGTTATACACCAGGGGATGCCTCTCATATTGTGTTATACACCAGGGGATGCCTCTCACACTGTGTTATACACCAGGGGATGCCTCTCACATTGTATTATACACCAGGGGATGCCTCTCACACTGTGTTATACACCAGGGGATGCCTCTCACACTGTGTTATACACCAGGGGATGCCTTGTACTCTATGAACACAATGAGGTGCTTCTCACAATCTGCTACACACAATGGGACGTCTTTGAACTAATCTTTACCACACACACACACACACACACACACACACACACACACACACACACACACACACACACACACACTCACACACACTCACACACACACACACACACACACACACTCACACACACACACACACACACACACACACACACACACACACACACACACACACACTCACTCACACACACACACACACTCACACACACACACACACACACACACACACACACACACACACACACACACACACACACACACACTCACACACACACACACACACACACACACACACTCACATACACACACACACTCACACACATACACACACACACACACACACACACACACACACACACACACACACACACACACACACACACACACACACACACACACACACACACACACACACACACACACACACACACACACACACACACTCACACACACACACACTCACACACACACACACACAAACACAAGCCCCTAACTCCCACCCGTAATCCTAGAGGGTCTTGGGGGGAGGGGGAGAGACAATACTAAACTGGAAAAGGTTCAAAGGTTTGCCACCAGACTAGTACCCGAACTGAAGGGTATGAGCTACGAGGAGAGACTACAGGAATTTAACCTCACGTCGCTGGAAGACTGAAGAGGTAGGAGGGACATGTTCACCACATACAAGATTTTCAAAGGAATTGTCAGGGTAGATAAAGATAGATTATTTAACACAAGGGCCACACGCACTTGGGGGACACAGGTGGAATTTGAATGCCCAAATGAGCCATACAGACATTAGAAAGAATCTTTTTAGTGTCATATTAGTACACAAATTGAATGCTTTAGGAAGTGATGTGGTGGAGGCTGACTCCATACACAGTCTCAAATGTAAATATAATAGAGCCCAGTAGGCTCAGGAATCGGTACACCAGTTGATTGACAGTTGAGAGGCGGTACCAAAGAGCCAGAGTTCAACCCCCGCAAACACAACTAGGTGATTACACACACACACACACACACACACACACACACACACACACACACACACACACACACACGCACACACACACATGCACACACACTCGCTAATCCTAATGAGCAAACTTCAGCCATTAAACGTTAATCATCAAATTCATTTCTTCCCTATTAGGAAGACAACCAGATATTATATAATCTTAATAAAGTCCACATATCTCAGTATGATACAATCATGTCATACTATATAGAGCCTCTATGATATATAGAGCCTCTATGATATGTAGAGCCTCTATGATATATAGAGCCTCTATGATATATAGAGCCTCTATGATATATAGAGCCTCTATGATATATAGAGCCTCTATGATATGTAGAGCCTCGTTAATACACACGGTTGTAGCTGTGAATCTTCTCCCTCATATTAAACTACCATTCCCATCTGAGTAAAAAAACTAGCACGATATCTATTTTATTATGAACCGGGGATCTATAGCTTCCTGTTGAAGTCTATGCTGCACCAGATATGATACGGCACAGTTCACTTGGATGAACTGTGCCCTAACACATCTTGCAAGTGGTATTCCTACAATAAAAAGACATGTGACAATAAGACGATTCACTTGAGCTTTGCACTATTGCACTGAACACTTTAACAACCTTTATATAACCTCTGGAGACTGTCGGCATATATTGCAACTGGTGACATTGCATACGGAAATAACAGGGAAATAAACGAAGTTTTGGATATTGACACGATAAAAGGACAATTGTTATATAATCTCAATCAAACTGAAAAAGACAGGAAAGAACAGGTTTCCTAATACCAACAACACTGTCAAGACATAAAAACAGGTGTTCTAATACCAAGAACACTGTCAAGACATAAAAACAGGTGTTCTAATACCAAGAACACTGTCAAGACATAAGAACATATGTCATATTCTCCACAGAGCTACCAAGACACAAATGTAAACTTTCTCCACCGAGCTACCAAGACACAAATGTAAACTTTCTCCACAGAGCTACCAAGACACAAATGTAAACTTACTAATCCCTCGCTGGAATTTAACAAATGTAGAGAAACGCCTTTTGTGGGGTCCAATTTAGCTGAGAAATTCTTAGAGAACTCATAAGCTCTCTAGTTGGCAGATACGCTGAAGGCACATTGGCATAACCTGCCAATTTAAAGTTTCCAAAACAAGGAGATGCATTGACTTAGAAGCTTCCAGAGTTTAAAGTATATATCTTGGGTCCTTAAAAATGGCAGAGAAAAATCCTATAGTATGATAATCTCTTCATGTATGTATGTATGTATGTATGTATGTATGTATGTATGTATGTATGTATGTATGTATGTATTTATGTGTGTGTGTGTGTGTGTGTGTGTGTGTGTGTGTGTGTGTGTGTGTGTGTGTGTGTGTGTGTGTGTGTGTGTGTGTGTGTGTACTCACCTATTTGTGCTTGCGGGGGTTGAGTTTTGGCTCTTTGGTCCCGAGACCAAAGAGTGTGTGTGTGTGTGTGTGTGTGTGTGTGTGTGTGTGTGTATGTGTGTGTGTGTTTGTGTGTGTGGGTGCACCTGTTTGTAGATCCACTATACAAATCATCTGTGTCTATTGGTCTTTGTGCCCAGAACCATATCAAACCCACAAACAAACACAGACACACATGAACAAATATGTATTCCAAACATATATTAAGCGCATTAAAATTCAGTCCAAATTCTTTTGTTTTTATCAATTCACGCCGCTCGCTGCTGAAGCTTTATTAAATACCAGAAGCAACAAATATTTCTCATCAAACTCTCAATAAAATAGAAGTTTACCGATCATAAATCAGACTTTGTGGGAGTGGAGTTATGATTGGGTGTGATACAGGCGGTTGTGATGGTGCGTGACATGAGGATTGTAATGGGCTGTGGATAGAGATTGTGAAGCTCCCATTTGCCTCATGTTTCAAGTCAAATTGCTAATGCACAACACAACAATTGTATTCTATCTTAAATTTGTTATGAAAGCTGCAAAGGGGAGCAGAAGGCATTCTCGGTCCTGGTTGAATACAGTGGCTCCGTATGGTGTATTCCAGAGTGGAATGACTCTCTAACATTTCTTCAAAAGCTTTGAAGAATGTTGTCAAATATTGCGTCGGCTTAGGCATTGCAATAGCTGGCTTTTGATGCCTAAATCTCTATCATGTTTCAAGAGTAGGTGACGCCAGTGAATGAGTTTCTGCCCGCAACGCTGCGCGTTCTAATGGCTTTACAAGATTGTAAATACTATGCTATGTATTCTCACAAACCTAATGTACCTTTTTGTATATAAATAAATAAATAAATAAATGAGAAAGTTTCCCCTACTTCTGGTGAGGATAAAACTACTGGGAGACTGACCTTCGCCGTACTGTGTTGAAGTAAAAAAATATCCCTAAAGTAATGGGACAGTTAAAAGCGAATGTCAACGTTCCAGGCAGAGTAACTGTTCCTCTTACACTCAACTGCAAGAAATCAGGAGATTCATGAGGAATCTTAAGATGGATACGACTCAGAGCGTACGGGATCACTATAGCCTGTGCTACATGGAAATTTTGTTCAAAGTAGCTGAATCTAAAGCAACAACAACAAACTCAGAGGGTTTGTTCAAAGTGGAGCACTGTGCCTTGGAGGCTTCAAGCTGGTGGATCAATTCATCACTAGTGTGATGAATTGATCACCAGCCTTGGCGCTGGTGATCATCACTAGGAATGATGTCTTGGCTCTGGTGAGCAATTTAGGCTTCTGTGAAGCTTTTGTGTTATATCTCATCTTGTATACTAGTTAAGGTTCATGAAGTTATGTTGATAACGTTGATCAGTTAGATCATGTTAATCAATTCATGATGATTGCAGTGGCAAACTTTGGGCACATTGTAAGGATATCACCACAATGCACTCAGAGTTTGCCACTGATGGCTCAAATGCAATTAAAGTCCACGGGGATTACAACCATGTTTTCATTAACTCAGGAATTATGGAGATAGTCGTTTGTGGGTACACTAGGAATCTGGTGAACGAGATCAACATGTGGAAGGAGATTCATCAATTTGTATTAAATGCTAAGAGGACATAACTGAGTTACTTTTGATCATATGAGATACACATTCTAATACACATATTCCCAGTTACTGAAGGAACAACGACGTTTCGGTCCGTCCTGGACCATTCTCAAGTCGATTGTGAATCACAATCGACTTGAGAATGGTCCAGGATGGACCGAAACGTCGTCGTCCCTTCAACTTCTAGTGTGTGGTCTGGTCAACATACTTCAGCCACGTTATTGTGACTCATCGCCTGCACTGAAGGAACAAGATGTGACGCCACAGAAAAATGTTGTGGGATAATTAGACTATTTTGATGGTAGTTGAGGAAACGTAGTTTATCCGTGTCGTTAATCCTTGTTTTCAGGGGCGGTGATTGGTTCACTCATTATGTGTGTGAATTGTGTAGATGAGGGGTAGTGACTTGTCTGTTTTGTGGATATTATTATTCATTATTGGTTGTGTGTTATCTAGAAGTAGTGTGCATGACGAATTGGTTATGTGGCATCTAGGTGTAAAGCTCATGACGAATTGGTTATAATATATTGATAACCTCACAATGAGGACGTAATGCTAATTAACAATAATTATACTTTAACAAATTTTTTGCTCTTTGGTCACTCGTAATTCCTGAGTTTTATTATTACGTGTTGTGAATTGTGTGATATGAGCGCCAACTTTGTTGCTTGACAGGGTTGCATAAGCATGCGACTGCAGGATTTTTAATAATTTCCTGTAATGTTATGACGAATCAAAGGTGTTTGTCACTGTGATTCGCCTGCTCTGAGGCTTTTAGGCTGTAAAATGTACAGGAACTATACATTTTCTTAAAACAAAAACCCAACTAATAAAAAAACCAACACACGAATACATAAAAAAATAAGTAAGTCGCAGATCAAAACAACAGACTTAAAACCGATGAAGAAAAACAAACGAATTAATAAAGTCATTGAAAAATAAGCAAGAAAATAACAAACAGGAAGAAGTTAAGAAAACTACAAAAATCAAAGAATTAATAATCTTAAGTGTGTCAAAGAAAATCTTCAGGGTCATTCCAGCTTAAGTGAAGATCTTGGTGACGCCAGCCCACGATAAAAGCGTCTTAAACCCATAGGCAAAAATAGGGTAATATTCACTGGAGGGAGAATTAAGATGGAGGAATCTGTTCTTGAGAGAGATTAGATGTATGTTATCACATGTTCCACGTACAACAGTCAGGGTTTACAGATAGAAACATACAAGGAGAAACACATACATAGAAATACAGAGGGAGATATATACACGGATATACATAAAGAGACATACAGCTAGACAGGCACACATTCAGACAGATACAGATATACACACAGTCAGACTGAAAGACAGAGACATTCATACAGAATGATACATACTTCTGTATGTATCTGTCTATACACACAGGCAGATACGAAGAGCAAGACAGACATACACATTCATAAACGACATACATCAAGCAAGAAACATACACAAAAATTTAAACAAACAATAACATACAAACATATGTATTCACATACTCAAATATACACATACGAAGCAGCCAAACACACACACACACATAGCAAAAAATCATTCACAAACAAATACACCTACTGCGAGCAATTCAGAGAGTCGGAGGCAAATAAGAAAACGCTCACTCTTACAGTTAATCTGCCAGGTGTGTTCGTCAGTCATCTGAGGCAGTTCACGCGTTCAAGAGTCAAAGTTTAGTTAGATATTTTAGGTATTTATGTGTCAACAGTGTGCTGACGGGCAGAACCTCATAAGCAAAGTCAGTCAGCAACATCCAGGTGGTAAAATGTTGAAATTTCTGAAACATATGATTCACTCCCAGTCTTTTTTTGGGGTGTTGAGATAGATCCAAGAGTCGTAGGATCCAAAGACTTGGATTTTAGGACTCTTGGATCCAAGAGTCGTAGTTGAGTCTTTGCAGGTATTACTGTGTGCAACTAGAGCACACAAAACACTTGTTACCACATTTTAAAACACACACACACACACACACACAAATGTAGATATGATAGAGCCCAGTAGGCTCAGGAATCTGTACACCAGTTGATTGACAGTTGAAAGGCGGGACCAAAGAGCCAAAGCTCAACCCCCACAAGCACAATTAGGTGAGTACACACACACACACACACACACACACACACACACACACACACACACACACACACACACACACACACACACATACACATCTTCATACTCATATTTAGAAAATAAACATTACCTCGGGTAAGGTAATTTTGCATTTCAACTCTTCGTTTCGAAGGATACCTATTAACATAATATTCACACAGCTCCACATACGTGTTCAAACTCCTAATTTTTCTCCTCTCTCCCCTACCCTGCATTGCTTGTTAATCTTACTGTAATCATTTAAGATAGTTTTTTTTAATATAACTTAAATTTTGTTTATATAATTACTTCCTAATTTTGTTAATTATTTTTACTGTTGATATTCTAATTATATTCTCTCTCTCTCTCTCTCTCTCTCTCTCTCTCTCTCTCTCTCTCTCTCTCTCTCTCTCTCTCTCTCTCTCTCTCTCTCTCTCTCTCTCTCTCTCTCATTCTCTCTCTCTCTCTCTCTCTGCGACGAGAATTACGATGAAAATTATTGCATTTTCCTGAATCAGAAGGGGAAAAGGCGGGGATAGAGAGCTAGTGCTTGAACTGGAATGTAAAGTTATGTCAACACCTATAGGTTATTAGAGGCCTATACTCTCACACACACACACACACACACACACACACACACACACACACACACACACACACACACACACACACACACACACACACCCTAAGGATTGGAAGACACGGAAGAAACATATTCTAAGTACAGAATCGCGTCGGAGGCGACAAGAGTAATACACTCAGCACCTGAGAACCACCTTAACCTGATAAGAAAATTTCATGATCTCAAATCCCAAGTCTTTGAGAAGGAATCAGGACACAAGTGCGCTCACTCTCTTGTACTTTGTTCCTACCTAACTCAATTCGTCTGTGTCTTTCGATCAGCCTCTCTCCCTCTCTCTCTCTCTCTCTCTCTCTCTCTCTCTCTCTCTCTCTCTCTCTCTCTCTCTCTCTCTCTCTCTCTCTCTGCCCCTTTCTCTCTCTCTCTCTCTGCCCCTTCCTCTCTCTCTCTCCCCCTCTCTCTCTCTCTCTCTCTCTCTCTCTCTCTCTCTCTCTCTCTCTCTCTCTCTCTCTCTCTCTCTCTGCCCCTTCCTCTCTCTCTCTCCCTCTCTCTCTCTCTCTCTCTCTCTCTCTCTCTCTCTCTCTCTCTCTCTCTCTCTCTCTCTCTCTCTCTGCCCCTTCCTCTCTCTCTCTCCCTCTCTCTCTCTCTCTCTCTCTCTCTCTCTCTCTCTCTCTCTCTCTCTCTGCCCCTTCCTCTCTCTCTCTCCCTCTCTCTCCCTCTCTCTCTCTCTCTCTCTCTCTCTCTCTCTCTCTCTCTCTCTCTCTCTCTCTCTCTCTCTGTTCCAAGAATGCTTCCACAACATTACTGATCATCTTCACTGAAACTATAATCCATATTTATTTCTGGAAAGCCGATATAGGAACCGGATCTCTGGATATAGGAACTGGTCTCTGAATACGGTCCTGAAGCCCCACGTCGCTCTCATTGTTAGGTCCTAAACGTTTTTGATCCTTAACAGTTATCGGTCACCGACAACCGCTGTAGTCGGGGTTAGGGACCCGACGGACAGATTGCACTTATTACAATAAGTGCAACCTGTCCATTTATTGCAAGCTGTATGGGCCGAGGGGCGTCAGTTGTTTTGGGCCAGAGCACTTTGGCTGTCGACATCTTCCACCATCAGCACTATTGAGGGGCAATGACAGGTTTAAAAGTGTCATAGCTGTTGTTCACTTAAAAAAAAAACGCGCACGCTCTCACACACACACACACACACACACACACACACACACACACACACATACACACACACACACACACACACACACACATACACACACACACACACACATACACACACACACACACACACACACACACACATACACACACACACACACACACACACACACACACACACACACACACACACACACACACACACACACACACACACACACACACACACAAACATTCACACAAACATACACAACCACATTGTGAGGTGAAGCTCGGCTCCTAGTCCCGCCTTCTCAATATTCTTAGATTAATGAAATTGACTCATTTCTCACGTTTTTCCTTATTTCATCTATAATTTTTGTATTGGGTTAGCTTCAGTGACTTTGTTTTTAACCTATTCCACTTACTGATAGCTCATACGGGTTTCCATTTCATATCTGTGTCTATCGTACTTTTCTTCCAAGCTTGGAACATGCTGCTTTGTCTATCTTGTCAATTCCTTTTAGAATCATATATGTCGTTATCATGTCCCTCCCTGTCGCCTCTTTTTTACAGTGAGGTGAAGTCCAGTTCCCTTGGTCTATTCCCCGTTGGTCAAGCCCTTCACCTCCGGAACGAGCCTTGTGGCATTGTCTTTTGACCCTTTTTTTTTAAGTTTCAGTTATCCCATTTAATACGAGCGTGGCATACCGGGCCTGCATATTAGAGAATAGGTCTCACGAAGGTTGAATATCGGGGTTCGGAAATCTCATTAATCCAAGATTCCTCAACAAGGAAGTTGACTATTCTGGTCTATGCATGTCTTTGTGTGAGATTATGTCTGCGTCCAGTACTCTCTCCTTCTCATGGAGAAAGGAGAAAGAAAGACGGCTCAAGACGAAACGCTAACTGCACTGAGACGGATTTTTTAGTATTGAAGGATGTGACAGAAGATCTTCGGATGTGAATATCCGGAATAGGCAATTGTTTTCCGGACTTTAGACGAAGTTTCTTATCCTATGTTTCCTTTTCCTCCTGTCGCGATCTCGTAGCCACAGCTCCTGAGATGCTGTTTAGAAATAACCTAAGCTACTCTATCCCTTTGAGATGTATTTTTGTCTTGTCTCAATAAACATACTTGAACTTGATGCTGTTTATCTGAATGTGTCAAATAATATATTTTCACGTTCATTCCAAGTCACTGAGGAAATAAAATCAAAACGTTAAACGCTCTTGAGTGTTATCTATATCTAATATTACTGATGTAAATAGATATCTCTAGTAATTTTGAAATCTTTGTAGAGGAATAATTGAAAAATAAATCCTGTAGGTCTATCGTGGACCGTAATAAAGAAAGTTACACTCTGAGTGTTAACACAAATATTCTTCTAATATTAGATTTGCAATATCTGCTCGACCAGCAAATGCTTTATCAAACCGGAGGAGATAGGTCTCTGTGGATTAAACCGGAGGAGATAGTTCTGGTATATCCTCCATTGGCAATAAAAATGTTTGAGAGAGAGTTTCTCTCCCTCTCTCTCTCTCTCCCTTTCTCTCCCTCTCTCTCTCTCTCTCTCTCTCTCTCTCTCTCTCTCTCTCTCTCTCTCTCTCTCTCTCTCTCTCTCTCTCTCAAGTCATTTGTCTTGATGAAAAATCCGGTGTGTCAGGTTATCAATCTTTCACGGCAGAGGACGCAGCAGAGACAACTCTTTCAGTGTATGACGCACATGAGCAAGTGTATAGCCTTATACCGTATAGCAGACATCTACACCCACCAGGTGTCTCACTTGGAGCGAGTGTAGCACCGTCTAGGCCACGGCTACACCCACCAGGTGTCTCACTTGGAGCGAGTGTAGCACCGTCTAGGCCACGGCTACACCCCTACCAGTGGTCTCACTTGGAGCGAGTGTAGCACCGTCTAGGCCACGGCTACACCCCACCAGTTGTCTCACTTGGAGCGAGTGTAGCACCGTCTAGGCCACGGCTACACCCCACCAGTTGTCTCACTTGGAGCGAGTGTAGCACCGTCTAGGCCACGGCTACACCCACCAGGTGTCTCACTTGGAGCGAGTGTAGCACCGTCTAGGCCACGGCTACACCCACCAGGTGTCTCACTTGGAGCGAGTGTAGCACCGTCTAGGCCACGGCTACACCCCACCAGTTGTCTCACTTGGAGCGAGTGTAGCACCGTCTAGGCCACGGCTACACCCTACCAGTGGTCTCACTTGGAGCGAGTGTAGCACCGTCTAGGCCACGGCTACACCCACCAGTTGTCTCACTTGGAGCGAGTGTAGCACCGTCTAGGCCACGGCTACACCCCACCAGTTGTCTCACTTGGAGCGAGTGTAGCACCGTCTAGGCCACGGCTACACCCTACCAGTGGTCTCACTTGGAGCGAGTGTAGCACCGTCTAGGCCACGGCTACACCCCACCAGTGGTCTCACTCATCTAAGCGTTATCAGCGAGCGACAAGCAAAGGGAATAAGCGCAGCAACTTGTCGCTTAGTGACTTTTAGCACCGTTGGTGACCGGATCACAAAGGTCAGAAAGGTGTTGTTATGACCCCCTGATTGTCCTCATATTTTTCTGTCTCCCGAGATGAGTTGAGTGGGCAATATAATGGTAAGTAACCATTTGGCCTTTGAGCTATTAGGTCTCATGCCATTTTAGATGAGTCAAATTGTAACTGGAATTAAGACAATTACCTGAACGGAGCAAAGGTACTAAATGACTGTTTTTACTAATAGTTTTGCCACCATTAAATCACGATCGGTTTACTATTTATTTTTGTTGCTGCACATTTGGGCACAAAATGTCACTAAGGTGCCCCACTATGTTGTATTTGGGCAAGATCTCTTAGTAACTAAACATAATATACCCATTTATATCATACCCTGGTTCCTGAAGGTACCCATTAGGGCGAGATGCAGCATTCCGTTAATATAATGGCACTCTGATAGCACTCATATATTAAATGTCCACGGCCATTCCTCTGTGGACAGTGCTCTTGAGCCGTGCCAGTGGAGTTGTGGTGTGTGATGACTGCGCCAGAGAGCACATAGGGCTATTGAGAGTCTACAAGCGTTTGTTTGGGCGTGCAGAGGTCAGAGGTCTCTGGGGAGAGAGTGTCCTTCATTTGATTAACTCAGGAGGCCATTAGTGCCTAGTTTATCTCTGCCAGGGTGACACCCCCAATCGCTTCCGTTTCGTCGGAATAACGTCTAGACGACTCTGAAGTAGGTTACTGAGCGTCGGATTAACGTCTAGACGACTCTGAAGCAGGTTACTGAGCGTCGGATTAACGTCTAGACGACTCTGAAGCAGGTTACTGAGCGTCGGATTAACGTCTAGACGACTCTGAAGCAGGTTACTGAGCGTCGGATTAACGTCTAGACGACTCTGAAGCAGGTTACTGAGCGTCGGATTAACGTCTAGACGACTCTGAAGCAGGTTACTGAGCGTCGGATTAACGTCTAGACGACTCTGAAGCAGGTTATTAAGGTTCATTTGAAGTGATAATAGTTTCCCTGAATGGACTTGTGTAAATAGTGAACATCGACTTGTTCACTATTTGACCAAGACGATTCACGGAAGACTGAGTTATCGAAGCAAAAATATTTTCGTCCTTTTCCCGTAATATAAATATATTCTATAATTTTACACGACGTTTTTTATTTAAATATTAAAAACAAATTATATATTATTTTCATTTGAATTATTGTTTTGTCTGGGTTAAATAGGACCTAAACCCCTGTTTTCAGCCCCCCCCCCTTCTGGCCGACACTTATATAACGCCAACTGAAATTTTATGTCATTGAATCATTATATACTTTTCAGACTTTACTAATTTTTTTTTTACAGTGTTCTGAAACTTTTTTAGGGACGCTCTGGCGGGCAAATCCACTTTTCGAAGCCTTCCTCGATCTAGGACCTCTTTTTATAATTAATTTTCTCAACTCGCCTTAATTATCTCCATAATTTCAGAAGGTCGACTTATTTGTTGAATTATATATATATAATATGTACTTCGGCTTAGTACCATCTGCACTTCGCCCAGATGGCATCACAATATACGCCTGGAAGAGGGGCAGACAGCTGGTGTGGGACTACACACGTGTATCCACCCTGGCTGACACCAACACACACCTCGGTGCTAATAAAACAGACCAACCACAAAGAAACAGCAAAATCAATCAAGTACTGGCGACTGGAAGGTCAATACGCCTTTGTTTTCATAGTGTCTGAGACGCATGGCACCTGGGGTAGGAGTGCCTTGGGATTTCTCAAAGAATTGGGTTCCAGATTCGTCGATATCAGAAACGCAAGGGCTGTCAGTGTTTTGTTTCAGCGTCTCAGTGTGGCGATCCAAAGGGGAAACGCTTGCTGCGTCTTCGGTTACTCTCTGGAAACGTTGGAGCTCCAAGAGATCCATAACCTTTAAATTAACATTATATTAACTAATGTACATCTTGTAACCTTTAAATATCGAATAAAACGCAACAAAACACAAATGGAGAGGGTGGTAGGGTAAAATAACATGAAAACTGCATTGGAGGGGACCTAAAAATCGCCTCTAATGCGTTATGTGTGCTTTCTTTCGTCCAAACGGACGAAAGAAAGTACTCGTACCCTGTGCGAGTAGTTAACAAGGGGAATGTTCTACCAGAGGAAGATGTAGAAGCCACCTCCATCCAGGACTTTAAACCCCGATTCTATAAAGAATTTGAAAGTCAGAATAGTTACATTGAAACATAACAGGTACAAGTCTAGTAGGACTTGTACCTGGTACCAAGTCTAGTAGGACTTGTACCTGGTACCAAGTCTAGTAGGACTTGTACCTGGCAAACAAGAGCAAGACCTCACTTCCCTGTAGACACTATTAGGTAAGCACTAATTGGTAATAGGTAAGTAAACCCACACCCACACACACACCTACCCACACACACACACACACACCTACCCACACCCACACATCCACCCAACCACCCACACACTGTAGCAGAACGATACAAAGCTCAGCCTTCAGCCTGAACGAGACAGAACGCTTAAACTCCTATAAGTGAAGTTATCCATATACGACACGCTCCAAAATTACTTTAAAAAATGGGCTGTCATATTGAGGCTTATTGAAACATGAATTACCAGCTGGCCGGAACCATGGCCTTGACCGTCTTGACTTATAACAAGTATTTTGTGATACGTTAAAGTAAAAATGAGTGCCTTTGTTTATATAACATTAGACCACTAACGAGGGAACCACCAATGAAGGACCAGCAACGTGAGAACCACTAACGAGAGAACCACACACCCATAACAATCGCATCAAAGTAATCCTGGCAGCCGCATAGCTGTAATGAAGAAGCAGCATCATAATCTCTCACAATATCATCATTATCTTCACAATCTCTCACAATATCATCATTATCTTCACAATCTCTCACAATATCATCATTATCTTCACAATCTCTCACAATATCATCATTATCTTCACAATCTCTCACAATATCATCATTATCTTCACAATCTCTCACAATATCATCATTATCTTCACAATCTCTCACAATATCATCATTATCTTCACAATCTCTCACAATATCATCATTATCTTCACAATCTCTCACAATACCATCATTATCTTCACAATCTCTCACAATATCATCATTATCTTCACAATCTCTCACAATATCATCATTACCTTAATTACAACTTGAGTGTAATCTCTCACAGGTGGCTATCTGATGTCCTTCTTGCTAATAAAGTCGGTAACCTTATTTTTGTATTTAATAATCTTCTTAACTAACTGTAAATAAAGGTAAGTAATGTCTTGAGGGCAATAATATCTCTTGAAGGTTAATGGCTTTCTTATTCCCATATTGCTAAATATGTAATATTTACTTTTTAATTCTGTAACGCAATCCATCTCTACTGGAAATAAAGATAGTTATGTCTTGAAGACATAAGACTTACGAATTCCCCACCACCTCCAAATTAAAAAAATATATATGATTATTCAAAATTTATCAGGAAAAAAAAATTGTTGTAGTAATATTTTTCCTATATTGGAAAAGATCAGGTGTCAGATCAGAAACACCCGCAGTTCGTCCAGTAACACATGCCCGGAACATCTGCAAATATGTGCAGAACACCTTATGATATTACACGAAAGACTCACGATATAAACGGAACACCCACATAAGCTAGAATGGAATTGGGTGATTAAAAATAGGAGCTGCCTCGTATGGGGCCAATAGGCCCTCTGCAGTTACCTAAATTCCTATTTTGTTTTTATGTTCTTAGGTTTTACGATATACAAGGACCAACTGAGTAAAACCCCGTCCTCTCTCCAAATTCGTCGCATTTCTTACGGAATTGGCCAATTCGTGAAAAACACGACCCATTAGTAAACATTATAGCACCGTAATACTAACGATTTCCATGCCTCGGCCGTGATAGCGTAGCTGGGTTGATTGGCTTCGTATGTTTTGTAATTCAAACCAAACAGTTCTATTATTGACGGAGTGGAACATGTACCGAACGGACTGAACTTCGTTATAATGGGAGCAACCAGGATATATAAACAGCTGTGATATACCGTAGTCAAGACAGCTGTAATATACCATAGTCTAGACAGCTGTAATATACCATAGTCTAGACAGTTGTAATATACCATAGTCTAGACAGCTGTAATATACCGTAGTGTACTCAGGCAGCTATAATGAACCATAGTCTACTTCGACAGCTGTGACATGCTAGAAGGAAGCACCTTTAATATACATTTATAACTGCCATGTATCACGTACAAGGAACAGATGTAAACAACTGTTATTAAAACGTACAGGTGTATATGAAGCACTTGTATCATTCGAAAAACAGCTGTAGTTGCCCGATTTACAGTCACAATGTAAGGAGAAAAAATCAGTTGTAGTTTCGACGAACATTTGTGTTTGAAACACCCTTGACCACAGATAGGTCACCTGTGGTCAAGAACCAGCTGTTAAATGCAAGAACCAGCTGTTAAATGCAAGGACCAGCTGTTAAATGCAAGGACCAGCTGTTAAATGTAAGAACCAGCTGTTAAATGCAAGAACCAGCTGTTAAATACAAGCGAAATCTTTCAATACGCTTTTAAAACCCGTGGGGAAAAAATTATGATTTAGGCGAGGGACTTACCTAACGGTAGGGCGCTTGCTAGATAGAACCAAAAGTGCATGCTGGCGGCGGATCGTGGGGGGTCACCTAGTTGCCTCAAGTCTTAAAGTCTTCCTTTATCCACATAAGAAATCATTAATGCATCAGGCAATGTGTCTGCTACATTGGTGCTTCTGTGTCACAGGGCTGCCTCGTGTTACCAAGCTGTCTTTCTGGCGTAACGCTTACTTTCTGTCACGAGGCTGACTTTCTGTCACAGGACTCTCTTTCTGTTACACAGTTGCTTTTCTGTCCGTCACGGCGTTGGCCTACATATCACAGGGGCTGCATTTCCTGTCACAAATCTGCCCTCCCTGTCACAAGTCTTCCTTCCCTGTCACAGGGCTGCCCTCCCTGTCACTCAATAGAGCCCATTATCACCCAGCTCATCACTTCGAGTTCTGATGCGCTTGTAAAAATTTCCTTGAGAGTCTATCGATTATTCTTGAAAATATCAATGCCCCACTTCACTTTATTTTTCCATCTCTGTGTAATTAACACCATCAAGACCACGTCTATGTATCTACATCAGCACGTTTTGCGTCTCCATATCCCTATAGACACAAAGTTTATTGAGATAAACGAAAAACTATACAAATTCAACGGTCATCATATTATAACGTTTTTGTAACAAGTTGATAGAGGGAATTAAATAATTTCTCCATATACTTGCTCCTGGCATCACTCTTCTCTCTTCATCATCGTAGGGATTGCGTATTGTTAGCGAGGGGTATATCGGGGTATAGGGACTAGAGAGCGGAGAGATGCGTATATCACCAGAGGGGGAGCACACTGACGCACTCTCTCTCACACATCCGCTCACTGCAGCAGTAACGGGAGCACTGAGGCCTGCTAGCGGTGCCAACCTCAGCCAGCCGTCGACCAGGTACCGTCCTTCTCTGATTTTACCGCTGACTACGTCTTGGTTAGCTCGTGTTTACGCTGCGTCTTGGCTTGGATGGGTTAAGTTACGTCTTGGCTCGGACGGGTTAAGTTACGTCTTGGCTCGGACGGGTTAAGTTACGTCTTTGCTCGGACGGGTTAAGTTACATCTTGCCTCGGACTGGTTAAGTTACGTCTTGGCTCGGACGGGTTAAGTTACATCTTGGCTCGGACTGGTTAAGTTACGTCTTGCCTCGGACGGGTTAAGTTACGTCTTGGCTCGGACGGGTTAAGTTACGTCTTGCCTCGGACGGGTTAAGTTACGTCGAGGCTCGAACGGGTTAAGCTGCGTCTCAATTAAAGCCAATTTATTTCATAAACTTTTTGGCAAGAATACGTTATCTGGGCCAGATCTTGAGAATAAAGCTTTTGAGAGTGTGAGCTGTAGTTTAAGACACCTCCGGCAAATACACAACACAAAACATACTGCAAAGAAAGAACACTCCGAGCATTAATTAACTCTTACCACAACATTGGGCCTGTTGATGCGTTATACATTAACCGGAATTACGACTCTGTAATTCGGGGATTAGTTGAGTATTTGCAGATTAGTTTATGAATTGAGAGATTCGACAACTACTTCTTGTAGTAACACACAGA
The DNA here is from genome assembly GCF_040958095.1 of Procambarus clarkii. Taxonomy (NCBI): domain Eukaryota; kingdom Metazoa; phylum Arthropoda; class Malacostraca; order Decapoda; family Cambaridae; genus Procambarus; species Procambarus clarkii. The sequence continues at coordinate 17,042,924 of NC_091204.1, forward strand.
AATCACAATAGCGTGATGCATCAAATGCACAAATCCAGAAAGGCTCTCACACACACACACAAGTGTGTGTGTGTGTGAATGTGTGTGTGTGTGTGTGTGTGAGCGAGGGTGCGTGCATGAATTTGCTTTGCGCATGTGTACCTATGCACGTTTGGTTTTGCGCATGTGTATGTGTGCATGTATATTTGTATGCATGTTTGTGGTTGCATGTGAATGTGAGTATACACGAGTGTGTTAAAATAATCACACAAACAAGAAAAAACACACCAGCCTTAACGAGGAAAGTCGTTCCTTCCCACCAGGTCCCTAATTAGTTGCAAACACACCTGGGCTCACGGCTCCATCTGGTTAATGATGCACATATTCACCTAATTAAATCTCCCGTTTTCAAGGACAGGAAACCTGTATTAATACACTCATCAGGTCCACCTGAGGCCACCTAGTGACCTAGCTTACCACAGAATACAGCCCACAACAGTTGTCTGACTCCCAGAGACTTATTATTTGGCTGCCAGGTGAACAGGAAAACTTCATCAATGCAGGCGAGTAGTCACAATAACTTGGCTAAAGTAAGTTGACCAGACCACACACTAGAAGGTGAAGGGACGACGACGTTTCGGTCCGTCCTGGACCATTCTCAAGTCGACTTGAGAATGGTCCAGGACGGAACGAAACGTCGTCGTCCTTTCACCTTCTAGTGTGTCGTCTGGTCAAACTTAACCAATCATTTCTATCCTTTCCGGGAAGGATTGTGAGTCGCGTTCCATCCTCAACTCACAATCCTTGATTGTGAGTTGAGAACGTAGACTACTCTTCATAGTTCCATTGTTATGTCATCCACCCTAAGACATAGAGCATACAGAACTCCAATTTCCAATACGTTTGTTGGTTTGCAATTCAATTTCCCCCTAAACAGCTCTGGGTGATCGAATATTGTAAATCTTCAAATTACTCTTGATGATCGAGTGTTCGAATTTTCCTTCTCAAGTATATGTACAGGTGCGTTGCATTCGAATTCTAAAATCTTACAACACTGACCTTGAAAAGGCGAACAGACAGACATTGGAAAAATATATTGTGGTGCATTCAGATGGAAAATGGAGTCATACAGCATTGCGAAACAGTCTCTCTGATATTCTTCACATGGTGTGACACAGGGCAGTCATATATACTAGTCAACACATGGTGTAATTAGTATATATGTGTGTAGCTAGTAAATATGTGTAAGACTAGACTCATCTCCAGTCTTACACAGATGACATGGGTAACATGATCTTCTGCACAATGACAAGAATTCACTCTATTTACCAACAAAGCCAGAAGGTAATTTTTTACTAAAAATTAATTGCCTCGTTTCACACAAAAAATTATGTCTTTCTTTTCGTATGTTAATCTAATTTATTAGTGTGATTCTTGGGACTTTCTTCCCAGTGGGCAGAATATCAACGAATATCGTCCTCAATGTTGAACTTATGTTATACTTGGATATTCTGCACACTGGGTTTGGGTTTCAAGTGCCATTTCTATCAATAAACAAATTGTAAAGTTTTAAGTCACTTGCAAAGGCTACTAGTGGCTCAACTCATCTTGTTAGTAATTTACTCGAGAGGAACTTAACCTCATCCTCATATTAACTGGGATTCTCTCTCTCTCTCTCTCTCTCTCTCTCTCTCTCTCTCTCTCTCTCTCTCTCTCTCTCTCTCTCTCTCTCTCTCTCTCTCTCGGCAGATGAAAAAGCCGTACACGAACATTAATTCTAGGTGAGAGTATTGAGTGAAGAGCCACACACACACACACACACACACACACACACACACACACACACACACACACACACACACACACACACACATACACACACACACACACACACACACACATACATACACATACACACACACACACACACACCACACACACACACACACACACACACCACACACACAGTGAAAATTAATTGACACAAATCAAGGTTTACAATGGGCTTGGAACAGCAAGGAATTTGTAACAAGATAAAACAAGAATTTATTAATGAAAATCTGACGCATTTACCATAAACCCGAGAACGTATATTGGATATAAAACAAACCGAGAAAGATTATATTTCTGATAATCCGGAATCAGAAAAAAAATTAATTCTCACAAAATATGAGCATGCAACGAAAATATTAGAAAAACAATGAAACCATTGAAACTTAATCTCCGAAAACTGAAGACAAGCTTTTTAGGAATGTGAGAAAGTCACTTTCTAACTGAAAGTGAAAGAGAACTTTGTGAATGTGAATTTAATGTGAATTAATAATATATTTTGGTTGGTTTTCTGTTCACATATATTTAAGCAGATTTTATATTTGTGAGCACTGACATTTATATATATATATATATATATATATATATATATATATATATATATATATATATATATATATATATATATATATATATCTACCTATCTGTCTTTCTACCTATCTGTCTTTCTGTCTGTCTGTCTGTTTGTTTGCCTGAAACATTATATCTCTTTGAGTCTGTATATCTGTCTGGCTGGGCCTGAGGACCTAATTTTATTTGAAAAACTTTGAAAATGCTAATCTGAATGCAAAGGGAATCCGGTTATGTCACCGAGCAGAGATTTTAAACCAATAAACCAATGAATAAATGTCCTTTGATAATGTGAATTGGGATTCCAGGATTCATATATTGAATCGTTAGTAATAAGACATTAGATCCTATTCGTTAGACGTTATCCTAATGTTATACCATGTATAGATTATAAAGAAAAGGATGACACAATTATTTCAGGGGATTTGAACCCTTCCCTATATAAAAGAGTACAAGATGGTGGGAATTAATATAGGATTCAATATAACAACCAAGATGTATTCGTTGTTTCTGGTTATTAGTATATTCTGGTAACAGACTTTAAACATATTTCATTGTAAACTACAAAATATTTTAGAGTTATGATTCTGGCACGAATCTTCTCGATATTTCTTAAGTTTTTCTTCACTGAAGCAGGAAGTTTTCACACACACACATATATATATATATATATATATATATATATATATATATATATATATATATATATATATATATATATATATATATATATATGTCGTACCTAGTAGCCAGAACGCACTTTTTGGCCTACTATGCAAGGCCCGATTTGCCTAATTAGCCAAGTTTTCCTGAATTAATATATTTTCTCTAATTTTTTTCTTATGAAATGATAAAGCTACCCATTTCATTAGGAATGAGGTTAATCTTTTTTTTATTGGAGTTAAAATTAACGTAGATATATGACCGAACCTAACCAACCCTACCTAACCTAACCTAACCTATCTTTATAGGTTAGGTTAGGTTAGGCAGCCGAAAAAGTTAGGTTAAGTTAGGTTAGGTAGGTTAGGTAGTCGAAAAACAATTATTTCATCAAAACTTGGCTTATTAGGCAAATTGGGCCTTGTATAGTAGGCTGAGAAGTGCGTTCTGGCTACTAGGTACGACATATATATATATATATATATATATATATATATATATATATATATATATATATATATATATATATATATATATATATATATATATATATGTTTCGTTCATCCCATCACCCACTCATATCCCTTCCCTTCTCTTGGAAATTTAATAAGAAGCACTCAAATAACTCTACTGGACTCTCAGACAAAAAATATTAATACTATCATTGAAATCCACAAAATCGCATGGGAGGGGCTCTATTAATGCAAATATTTCTTAAAGCATTGAACTTTAGCAGATCATGATTACTCTATGTCCATTCCGTACCCCAGATCAGTCCCCCTGCAAAGTCGGGTAACATAGGCATGGGATCACTTGCTTCCAACGAGGGTTAAATAAATAAAAGATCGAGTGTAAACAAGAGAGGATCTTCCTCGAATGAGACAAAAGCTTTTGTACGTAGTTTCTCTTATTCCTATTTACGTTTTCTCTGTCGGTTTGTCTATCTGTTGGCCTGGTTAGGTGTCTATCTGTCTCTGTATGTATGTATATATCTCACTATCTATATATTTATTTACGTGTATGTAGCTATATGTCTGACAAACCATCTGACTGTCTGTCAGTGACTAGGTAGCAGTAGGCAGGTTTTGGTCAACGATTCGCGTATTTTAAGCCAAATCGGAGACCGCTTCGCCAATCGTGCCTTGGTGAAGGTAGACGCCGGCTGTAAACACTGGATTGGCAAATCCAGCGAGTAAAGTTTTAATTGCTCGTGTGACGGAACCCGCAAGCACAAACAGGAACTCTAATCTCTGAGGAAAAGTTCCCTTCAATTCAGGGAACAAAAATATTTTGGTGGGTGGCAATACATCTTCTTATTCAATACAATTATTGGCGACTTTGGAAATTGTTTCGAAAATACAAAATTTGTTCCCAGTTGTATTGAGTTGTTGAGGGATGTTGTAGGCTTTATTAATTTTTTTATCAAACTTTCCTCCAGAAATTATTGCACTTATGAGAGGCAACAAATGGACTGTTGCAGCAACAATGTTCAGAGATTGGATTATTAATTTCAAAGAAGGCACGAAAAAAACTTTTCTCATATATATATATATATATATATATATATATATATATATATATATATATATATATATATATATATATATATATATATATATATATATGCTAAAAGAGTTATAGAAAAAAAATTTCGTGCCTTCTTTGAAATTAATAATCAAATCTCTGAGCAATATATATATATATATATATATATATATATATATATATATAATTTAGTATATAATATATACTAAATTAAGCTTAAGATAGCTTATGTTAGGCATACAATTCCTTTCTTTCACATAGGCCGATTAGGTTTATTTTCTTTAGATACTTTTCAATTTTTTATTATGTCATTTATTCTAACTCAGAGGGGTCCAAACCCTTAACTTTTGGGGTGGTCCAACAGTCCTTTTATGTACATTTTCCCAAATGGTTGCCATAAATACCAACATTAAGGGAGGATAGTCTGCTTAATAACTATGTAAACACCCTTCAGCATCCTCATCCGCGAGATGCAGCCTCCCGGGATGGAAAATAGGATGCTTTTCTCTCAAGATTTCCAGCAACTTAAACGCCTTCAAATCCTGCGTTGGCAGATAGACAATATTAATTTTGTTGTTTTAATTAATATGATGCTAATTGTCGTACTTACTATTTGTGTCTGCAGAATAGAGCTATTAGCTGTTGGACCCCGTTTTTCTAGGCAATCTATTTTTCCTCTATTATGTCTACTACATATATTTCTCTCTTACACATTCACACACACACATTCCCAGGAAGCAGCCCGTAGCAGCTGTCTAACTCTCAGGTATCTATTTACTGCTAGATGAACAGCCGCATCAGGGTGAAAGAAACTCTGCCTATTTGTTTCCGCCTCCGCCGAGAATGGAACCCGGGTCATTACGACTGCGACCCCATAGCGCTGTTCACTCAGCCGCGAGGCCCCTGTCGTCATTTAGAATCAATGTCAAAATTGGTGTAATTATGTTTCTATATGTAAGTCTGTTTTACCTGTCTTCTTCCTCTCCCTTTCTACATATCTATATATATGTCTGTCTGTCTACTCGCTCTCTAGCTCCTCCTCGAGACCATCAAACAAGCAGCAACAGCAGGATGGATCAGGTTTAGACAAATTTCCAGCTTAGTTGGAGCACTTTATTTTGTGTCACTGCGTTCACCGGAACTCCTCCACATCACCCACTACGTTCACCAGAACTCCTCCACATCACCCACTGCGTTCACCGGAACTCCTCCACATCACCCACTGCGTTCACCGGAACTCCTCCACATCACCCACTGCGTTCACCGGAACTCCTCCACATCACCCACTACGTTCACCGGAACTCCTCCACATCACCCACTGCGTTCACCAGAACTCCTCCACATCACCCACTGCGTTCACCAGAACTCCTCCACATCACCCACTGCGTTCACCAGAACTCCTCCACATCACCCACTGCGTTCACCAGAACTCCTCCACATAACCCACTGCGTTCACCAGAACTCCTCCACATCACCCACTGCGTTCACGAGAACTCCTCCACCTCACCCACTGTGTTCACCAGAACTCCTCCACATCACCCACTGCGTTCACCGGAACTCCTCCACATCACCCACTGCGTTCACCAGAACTCCTCCACATCACCCACTGCGTTCACCGGAACTCCTCCACATCACCCACTACGTTCACCAGAACTCCTCCACATCACCCACTGCGTTCACCGGAACTCCTCCACATCACCCACTGCGTTCACCAGAACTCCTCCACATCACCCACTGCGTTCACCGGAACTCCTCCACATCACCCACTGCGTTCACCGGAACTCCTCCACCTCACCCACTGCGTTCACCGGAACTCCTCCACATCACCCACTGCGTTCACCGGAACTCCTCCACATCACCCACTGCGTTCACCGGAACTCCTCCACATCACCCACTGCGTTCACCAGAACTCCTCCACATCACCCACTGCGTTCACCGGAACTCCTCCACATCACCCACTGCGTTCACCAGAACTCCTCCACATCACCCACTGCGTTCACCGGAACTCCTCCACATCACCCACTACGTTCACCAGAACTCCTCCACATCACCCACTGCGTTCACCGGAACTCCTCCACATCACCCACTGCGTTCACCAGAACTCCTCCACATCACCCACTGCGTTCACCGGAACTCCTCCACATCACCCACTGCGTTCACCGGAACTCCTCCACATCACCCACTGCGTTCACCGGAACTCCTCCACATCACCCACTGCGTTCACCAGAACTCCTCCACATCACCCACTGCGTTCACCGGAACTCCTCCACATCACCCACTGCGTTCACCAGAACTCCTCCACATCACCCACTGCGTTCACCGGAACTCCTCCACATCACCCACTACGTTCACCAGAACTCCTCCACATCACCCACTGCGTTCACCGGAACTCCTCCACATCACCCACTGCGTTCACCAGAACTCCTCCACATCACCCACTGCGTTCACCGGAACTCCTCCACATCACCCACTGCGTTCACCAGAACTCCTCCACATCACCCACTGCGTTCACCAGAACTCCTCCACATCACCCACTGCGTTCACCAGAACTCCTCCACATCACCCACTGCGTTCACCAGAACTCCTCCACATCACCCACTGCGTTCACCAGAACTCCTCCACATCACCCACTGCGTTCACCAGAACTCCTCCACATCATCCACTGCGTTCACAGCAATCAAAAACTAAATAAATATAAGAAATATTCAACAATCAACGAAAAAACTAGAAACATTTGACAGCCTTGACCCGAGACTAATAAAAGCGTAGCTGTCAGACGCATCGACAAGTGAGAGTTAACTAATTAAACTAATAAACTAATTAAAATTCTAATTGAGTTTTTAAGACAGACTAATGAAAATAATGTAATTAGCCCTGACGCACGTCTGACGTCACCACTTTATGACGTTTATACCTTTTGACGTCACCACGTTCCGACGTTATCGTCTCATGACGTCAATACCTTCTGACCTCACCACCTAACGACGTCACCACCAGACGACGTCACAATCTTCCGTTGCCATCACCATCAACAGTGCCAATTAGGCTTCATATTTGCAACTAGCCAGAGAATTTTTCAACAGCTGGCCAATGAGGTTGCATGATTGCACATTTCCATTATTTACAACCCTCGAATCAAGAGTATATACACACGTTATTAAGTGGATAGTTTAGCTGTGTTTTAGTTATAAAAAAAGTTGAAACTTTTCAGTA
>NC_091204.1:17055720-17085720 GCF_040958095.1 Procambarus clarkii
GTGTTGCAAGGAGCGTGTTGCTGACTGTAATTGTTCCCAGGGTTGAAAACAAAGTCGCAAATTCATTAACTTGGACAGTTATAGACTCATTATATTGATATATGCTCTCCAGAAGGCTGTTCCAACCGTAATGCTTACTACGAACTCGCCAAGTTCACTTTCAGAACAAAATATTTAACGAGGAAGCACGCTAGTTAATATAATTTGTATTTAAAAATCCCGAAAAAGAATAATTACAAAGGGTTCCTTCATATATAATAATACTTCGAATGGGTTTACACAAACATAATAAGTATTGGAAAACGTTTGTTTGAAAAGAAGCACAGATTAACAAAGCATTTCAATAATGTATGGTTTTGGCTCGAAAAATGTTAAAATAACAGCGCCTATAAGCAGAATGAGTTGATACTGATTTTTGGATTTGTTTTTAACAAATATTGTTGTGGTAGTGACTGAAAAGTTAGTGGAAGGGACCACTGACGATACTTATCAAGTTCCAAGTGCACACAACACTTAACAATACATAAATATTATTTAAGTACATTTTCTACTTTAATGTTTTTTGTTATTCACAAGAAAAACCACGTGATGGTAAACGTGACTATGGATATTCAGGAAGAAAACTGAAAGTACTTGAGACTTTTCAGGGAATCTTGAAAACATTTTTGAGGTTAATTGTTATCGTTACTCACACGATCTCACTACAAATGATCACCATCACTAAAATCATCCCACCCCTTTCATCACCATCCCTACCACTGACCCCCCCCCCCTTCTTTACCTATCACACTTAAACTGCCCTTCACACCCCCTCACTGCTCATCACAATATTTCTCTAACCTTCACCACATTTCTTTCCCTTCATCAACTTCCCAACCCTTCACTAACTCTCTTGCCATTCACCATCTTCTCTACTCTTCACTACTTTCCCTTTATCCCTGGGAAACTGCCAATTTATTTCTACTTCGACCGGGCTTCGAACCTGGGCCTTCAGAACTACGACCTCAGAGGAGTTGTACACTTGACTGTGCGGACCTGTGTGTGTGTGTGTGTGTGTGTGTACTCACCTAGTTGTGCTTGCGAGGGTTGAGCTCTGGCTCTTTGGTCCCGCCTCTCAACCGTCAATCAACAGGTGTACAGATTCCTGAGCCTATTGGGCTCTATCATATCTACACTTGAAACTGTGTATGGAGTCAGCCTCCACCACATCACTGTCTAATGCATTCCATTTGTCAACCACTCTGACACTAAAAAAGTTCTTTCTAATGTGTGTGTGTGTGTGTGTGTGTGTGTACTCACCTAGTTGTACTCACCTAGTTGTGTTTGCGGGGGTTGAGCTCTGGCTCTTTGGTCCCGCCTCTCAACCGTCAATCAACAGGTGTACAGATTCCTGAGCCTATCGGGCTCTGTCATATCTACACTTGAAACTGTGTATGGAGTGAGCCTCCACCACATCACCCCCTAATGCATTCCATTTGTCAACCACTCTGACTGTGTGTGTGTGTGTGTGTGTGTGTGTGTGTGTGTGTGTGTGTGTGTGTGTGTGTGTGTGTGTGTGTGTGTGTGTGTGTGTGTGTGTGTTTACACCACTCCTGCCAGAACCAACCAATGAGAATGCAGTACAAGATTACCCAGTCACCTCTCCTTATCCTTCATGGAATATATAAATACTGAATATATAGGAAGGTGGCATTCCATTCACTCCAGGTGAGTGGAATAGAGTGGCATTCTCATTGGTCAGCTCGGACAGTACTGACAGTGTCTTGTATACTGTCAGGTCTATTTAGATGTTGAAGATGGTGGGATGTTCACCTTAGTCAAACTGTCTGTTGATATCTTGTATGAGAGATGATATGTAGTGCTTCGGCTATGTGTAGCTACATCTGTTGAATAATATCGCTGTTACTAGTTAGGATATCTCTAGGTGGTGCACAGACAACATGTTATCTTTGATACATCTTGCTGTTTATGCATTGTCAGACGACTTGAAAGAGGAAATCTTTTTGTGCTGCGGTTCGTCACTATCTTTGTGGTGCGGTTCGTCACTATCTTTGTGGTGCGGTTCGTCACTATCTTTGTGGTGCGGTTCGTCACTATCTTTGTGGTGCGGTTCATCTAGTGGTTCATCACTTTCTTTGTGGTCGAACCGTAGTTCATCACCCACCTTGTGGGTGATTATCCAGTGGTTCTGCGCTTTGTGGTACAGTTGAACAGCGTCGCAAAACCTATGGAACTAGCTCTGGTTAGGTAAGGCAATAAGATCACTCTTGGTAGGGGGGGGGGGAGAAGGTGCTTGGAGAAGGAGAGGGAAAAGGAGAAGGAAGAGGAAGAGGACAAGGAGGAGAAGACGAAGAAGAGAGAGGAATGAGAAGAAGAATCAAACTGTAAGGTAGCGCTCCAGTCAGGGAACATAGCGGAATGATAATGCAATTCGCTAATGAATATCGACAGTGAGAAGGAGAAGGCGTCTCTCGTTCTCAGTGAACGTCTGGCGGAATGCTGAGAACGTGTTGCCGAGAAACGTTCTACAGAACGTTAAAATGACGGACGTTCTACTGAAGCTGCCCTCCTTGGCTCACAATATACCAGCTTCTCAAAATAGGTTGAGGATTCTTCTTAGAAATCCAGGATATCAGTGACTTGTATAAATTTCCTGTTCCTCTCTCTTATCGTATCCTATGCTATCTCCTTCCTTCAGTCGCTCTGTCTTCCTGCATTCTCATTCCCACATTCTTTTTTCCCTTGACAGTGTTTTCTTCCTCATTTCCTCTCACTTCCTTCAGACTTTCCGTTCTTTCTCTCTATCCAAACGAATTTATCTTGATCTATCTCTCTGTCTGCATCTATTTGGTTCTGCTAGATCGATAGATTTCCTTCTTTTTAGTTGTTTCTTCTTTTCTGTGGCAAACTGCCCGATTTTTTTTTTTTTTTGGTTCTAATCTGTCCTCACGGTTCGAATCTCGTTAATCGGAAAGTACTTGACAGAGACAAATTATATTATTCAGATTATTTGATATGCATATTGATGCGCAGTTGATTATTGGATTATATATTTCTCAAGATATATTTCTGTTTTGTGTTTTAAGACTCAAAACAGAAATGTATCTTGTGTTGCCGATATCAGTAATATATCGAGTGTTGCCGTTATCATATATTTGTCATATGTTTGAGCTATGTCGTATGTTTGTGTTTTGTGTGTGACAGGTTTGTTATGTGTCATATTTACCCGTTGTGATATGTTTGTAATTTGCGAAATATATGTACTTTATGATACCGCATGTTTGGGTTTTCTGATATGTTTGCTGGTTATAAGTTCGTATTGTGCTTTGAAACACGTTTATCAAGCTCTGAAATGTCACACTGTGGCTTGGGTCTGGAGGGCAATGCATAATATAGAAACTAAAAGGAAGTTCAACACTTTAATTTGCAAACCAGTCCTAAAATAAAGTGTTCACCATTAAATTGGATTTGCTGTTCTCACTTACCAAAAATGTTTAGAAGACAATCAAAACAAGGTCATAGATCTAGGACTTTGCAAACCTAATGTATCCGACCCAATACTATATATACAGACACTACAACAGGGAATAGATGTGGCTGGTCTGTTCTTAAAAAAAAAGGTCATATGACGTGTTCAACAGCTTCACTCTGAAAGTATAAATTACCGAACAAAAGGTGCGTTACGTGACAACGAGATTGATGTTCAATTTCACAAACGGAACCATTTAAACGCGCTTGACCAAAATACGCAAAATTGTGTTTTGCGTATTTTAGTAATAGTGTGAAGGCTAAAACTCGCCTACACTATAATTGGAGAGGAAATTGGTGCAAATCTGTCCATTTTTACAATTATTATTATTATTATTATTCCTATTATTATTATTACTAGTAATATTATTCTGATAATTATTCTGATTATTATTATTATTATTATTATTATTATTATTATTAAATATTACTAAAAATTATGATAATAAATTTGTTATAAATTTATTGTTAGAACAAACTGCAATACCACAACTAAAATACGAATAACTTCACCAATAAATAATAAAAAAAACAAGAATTTATAACACTATTTACCAATTGTGTTCATTCATCGATATTGTATAAATTGTACCTAATGCTACATTAACAGCCACGAGTGTTGCCGGGTGTTTGGATGTGTTTCACGAGCTTCTGATACTTTTAGAAAATGATTGTAGTTGTTAGGGTACTGGGTAGCCAGTAGGATACCCCTGACCACCTAGGTTCGAATCCTAGAGGGATAATTAGAGTTTATAGGTGTGTGTGTGTGTGTGTGTGTGTGTGTGTGTATGGGTGTGTGTGTGTGTGTGTGTGTGTGTGTGTGTGTGTGTGTGTGTGTGTGTGTGTGTGTGTAAGTCATATTTCAACAAAATCATAATATTTACTACTGCTTTCTAGCCTTTGACTGTAATTATTTTCTTAAGAGACTTGAATGTCTACAGCCACATAGATTTAACAATCAGCGATGAGAGTAAAATTATTATATAATCAAATTATATAATTATATCAGACACACAGTTGTCTGTGTCATCATAATATGTAAGAAATTGTGTCATATGAAATCAGTAGAAAAGAAAATATAAACCTTTCGCCGGTGCATCAAGCAGGTTAAATAATTTGTCGATAAGTCTACGGGCTTTGCCACCCACGTTTAACTTAAAAATTAAGGTCATTTCAGAAAATTATTTTTATTTTTAAAATGTCTTGCAATTTATATTAAACTTTTTAATTATCTGTATTATAAGTTTGTACGCAATTTAAAATAAAAAAAATTATAATTCAAAACAATAATAAACAATAATAATTATTTATATTTTGAACGATATTTTATGTTTGACATTTATTAACTTTAATTCTTCCTGATACAATTTATAATGTGATTTGGCTCAGACTTCTTCAGTATTTTGTTCTCCTACCACCTACCTTCTCTCCTTATTTATATAATCGTATTTCTATAATATTTTGGAAGCTGTCGTTCTTGCAGATACGTAATTAAATATGACTAAAAGAATCTTATCAATGATTCCAGTACGAATTTTCATTATATATCATCTTTGTCCTTCAGATAGAAAGAAAATGTAAACATGAACTTTTTCAAACTTAATTTTTCACTATAAATGAACCAGAGACATGATACTAAAGGGCACACTTCTCTAAAGCACTTTAGCATCTTCCAAAGGCAGAATGAAAGTGAATTCAAAGTTGCAGTTACCGGAATATATTCCACACGGGGATAAAGAGAATGGTAACCACGTAGAGGGGACTGGATAGACAGTCAGGAAGACTGTCAGACAGGGAGACAGGGATGCTAGGAGACATGTCCTGCATTCTCATTGGTCAGTTTGGGCATTTGGAGGGATGTAAACACACATTTCTTTCTTGTCCTTACATGTGCATGTGCAATGTGCATGTGCATGTGCATGTGTGCAATGTGTGTGCAATGTGCATGTGCATGTGCATGTGCATGTGCATGTCCTTACATGTGCATGTGCATGTGCATGTGGGTAACATGTGCTTCAGTGTAAACTGGCTGTAGATATTTTATTAGAGTGCTTAATGTGGTCTTACGTTTGTTTGGGAGCGTGTGTAGATTTACTGTTTCTCCCTACAAGATCGAACTGTTAGCTCTCGGACCCCGCCTTTCTAACCATCGATTGGCAAATATACCAATTCTCGACCTATTATACCCTATTATATCAACCACATATATTTCTCTCTTTCTCCCTTAGGCACACACAGACACGCATGCACGCACGCACACACACACACACACACACACACACACACACACACACACACACACACACAACCACATATATTTCTCTCTTTCTCCCTTAGGCACACACAGACACGCATGCACGCACGCACGCACACACACACACACACACACACACACACACACACACACACACACACACACACACACAAGTACACATACACACACACACACACACACAACAACCAAAGAGCCCTGCAAGCACAACTACGTGAGTATAACTAGGTGAGTACACATGACCTCGTAGGAGTTAAGATGAAAAGCTACGGGAATTTAACGTCATATTCCTATTAGACAGAAGAGTTAGGGGAAACATGATCACCACCCACAAAATTCTCAGCGGAATTATAAGAGTAGACAAAGGCTATTTATTCAACATGGGTGGATCACAAACATTGAGAAAACGGAGGAAACTGAATAACGAAATAAGCCACAGGGGACGTTAGAAAAAAAAATTTAGTGTCAGAGCAGTTAACAAATGAAATTCGTTTAAGCAATGATGTGGTGGAGACTGATTCAATATACAGTTTGTAATGAAGATACGATAGAGTCCAATAAGCTCAGGAACCTGTACACATGTTGATTGACAATTGAGAGTCATTACCAAAGAGCTGGAGCTCACAACGCCCCTCCCTCTCCCCCGCAAGCACAATTAAGTGAGTACAAGTGAGTTTCTTCCTTCAAGTAGAAGAAACATTTGCTCCTGGATCGCCCTAAACTCTAACCCGCTGCTGTGAACTGTAAATCCCGAATGTTGTTTGTCACGCGTCTCTCTCTCTCTCTCTCTCTCTCTCTCTCTCTCTCTCTCTCTCTCTCTCTCTCTCTCTCTCTCTCTCTCTCTCTCTCTCTCTCTCTCCCTCTCTTTCTCCTCTCTTCTCTCTCTCTCTCTCTCTCTCTCTCTCTCTCTCTCTCTCTCTCTCTCTCTCTCTCTCTCTCTCTCTCTCTCTCTCTCACTCTCTCTCTCTCTCTCTCGCTCTTCTCAGCTGTTTCACGTCTATTGAACCGCGATTCTCTGGGCCATTTACTGTCACAGCCTTTTATAAATTACTGATAGTGTAATTGCACGACCTGGCCTTTACTATTCAAGCTCAAGTTGACCGTATCCCCTAGGTTCCTGCTCTGATCATAATATCCTTTACTTACATGTTTAAGGGAATGAGGCTTGTTGCTGTGCCCTGGGAATTTGCAATAGGAGTGGGGAAACGTCTGAGTGGAGTGATGATAAACATTATATTTACACAAGAAACATACTCAGGATATTATACTCTATAAAGCCCTCATGAAAACTTTAGGTCATCCTGATTAATAGTTTCACGTCAATATATCTTATTACCCACCAAGGACTCCAGTAACCCTTAAACTCTGGACCAACACTAGTAATTTTATACAGCCATCACACCTATTAGCGTATTTGTCACACACACACACACACATATTATATTATATTATATATATATATATATATATATATATATATATATATATATATATATATATATATATATATATATATATATATATATGAGAAGCTGGACTCTCCCTAAATGAAGGCCAACCCACTGAAACAAAATATATATTACTTCGAGAAACCTATATGATTAAAGTGTAAAAGAACTAGCTAATAATGGCACGCTGACTAAAGGATGACTAAATAAATGATCTTGGTGTGGCACAGACAGAGCAGCAACATCAGACGGCTATATAACTACAATACTGTGGGCTCTGTAGCTACCAGCCCTGCGGGAATCAAAGAAATTATTGCTTGACACTTTTAAAATAATATGTAAATTACTGAGGCAGATCGTTCTAACCAAGTATTCTTTTCGGTAATTCTAACAAGTATTTAAAATGTAACACTTGGCACATTACGAGAGAAAGAGTAGAACAACTATTCATCCACACAGAAGAAAAAATTATACTAAATGAATGCCAATATTGACACACTAAAGATATCCACAGCCCTGAGAAACTTTCTTCGGGAAGCTTTAATTGATCAGCAGCCCCGGTCACCCATCCAGAGAGAGACCAGGGCGCCAGTTTTACACACAATTTCGTACGACCATCAGAAGACTACAATATGCTAATATTCTTGACTCAAATTGGTGAAAAGATCTTTTAAAAAAAAATCCCCCAAAATGAATGTAAAACCACATTCACAAAAGGTATTAATTAATGACAAATAATTTGGTTTCCGAGATAAGAGAATGACATTAGATCAGTTCCTACAGATCTCTCATTAATATAATAAGACCCATGTTAGAGCTTTTGATAAAATGTACCAATTAATCACTAAATTCTGAAATAATGAAACCAATTACACTCTCTTGTATATAAATAATATTGAATATTTGTGAAACATCTGAGAGTATTTGGCAGTAAATTCTGGCGTTTAGACAAAAGCGACTTGTAGTTAATGGACATTTTACGTGTCTTTTTCAGAATGAAATCCAGCATTCCAGATTGGCCTACGCAATCATTCCTTCTGACAACACGCCATAGAAGCAAGTGTCTTCCAGGATAGCCTCATTTGACCTCGTCTAGGATACCTTCTTCGCCTACCACCTGAAGACAGTCTCAGAGGCACGTGACTATGTAGATGATTGCACGTTAGTTTTACAGGAGAACAGAGCGTAAATCACTTTAATGGTACACTTAAATCTATTTTATCTTGCGAACGACGTTGTCAAATTACTATATCCCCAGAAAAAGTTCTGTATATCCCCCTGACGCACTAAACATACCGCCCTAATTATCAGGGTAGATAAAAATATAAACATATTTTAGCGATTAAATATTATCAACGGAGATTGATAACAATCTGTCCATTTCTAGACCCATGAAGGATGTTGCAGCTATTCGCGCAAGTTAACTTGTAAGTTGGTATAGGTTAAAGAGTCACCTATAGAGGCTGAAAGGTGTTTACCATCCAACTGCTCACCCCTTGAGGTCGACCGTGAAGTACTCGACACTAATGGGAGGTCTTTGACCCTCGACATATCAATAGTTAGATAAAATAAAGTACTTAGCCATAAATCGATAGAGAACTCACTTCTACCCAATGTCTAGTGTTCAGAATATCCAACATAGAAAGAATGTTGTTTATCTGCTATATCTGTGTATAGTTTACACAGATATAGCAGTTAAAATAATTTAGATATTCTCAAATGACTGGCTAATTGTAGAAAATTGGTATCCAATAACTTTAAAGCATATCCATACTGATAACTGTATAGGTGAAGTGCAGTTCTCGTTATCAGTAACCAAGCAACATGCAAATAATAATAATAATTATACAGAGAGAGTAATGACACTAATGTTATGTGTCAAGGAGAACATCCGTTGGAGCCGTGATGAAGATTCGAACCTGTGTTGTGGGTGTCCCAGGCACACGCCCTAGTGAACTAGACCACGAGCATGTACGTGTGTGTGTGTGTGTGTGTGTGTGTACTCACCTAATTGTACTCACCTAATTGTGCTTGCGGGGGTTGAGCTCTGGCTCTTTGGTCCCGCCTCTCAACCGTCAATCAACTGGTGTACAGATTCCTGAGCCTATTGGGCTCTATCATATCTACATTTGTGTGTGTGTGTGTGTGTGCGTGTGCGTGTGTGTGTGCGTGTGTGTGTGTGTGTGTGTGTGTGTGTGTGTGTGTGTGTATGTGTGTGTGCGTGTGTGTGTGTGTGTGTGTGTGTGTGTGTGTGTGTGTGTGTGTGTGTGTGTGTGTGTGTGTGTGTGTATGTGTCTTTGTCAGACTTCCTGCCTGTCTGTCTGTCAACCTTCCTACTTATTGTGTATTATGTGTGCTTGCTGAACCTTTCTGTGTATACAAGATGTGAGCTTCAATGTATGTGTATGTATGTGAATAACTGTGGATTCATTCTTTCAGCTTCCTGAAGGAAGTCTTCAGATGTAATTGATTTGTATATACAACTCATGTTATCTTATCAGTGAGGGCCTCGAGAGATAAGCTTGGAGAGATATATATTCCAAAGCTTATTTTATTAGTAAGCTTTCTGAAGTCGTTATCTTTCTAAATTTGTTATCCTCTCCCATCGTTATTACCTCGCATCTGTGGGTCTTGCAGTTTTCTAAATTATTTTCCCGATTCTGTCATTAATTCTCGTCACTGTTAATGCCTCTTCAATCACTGCAATTATTTCACATTTCTTCAGTTATTTTGCTAATCTATTATACCATATTCCTCACCATCTCGACCTGTTTCTTCATTTCGAGGTCTCTCCTCGGGGTCTAAATGCCCCGCACATCTATCTAGCTTGTAAACCTCTCCGCTCCCTTCTGAACCGGCGCACACCTGATAGAGATCGCTCGAGGAATCCAAACCAACATTACAACTTCCTGCAGAAGCGAGGATGCCTCCAGGGACCCCAGCGATAACCAGCGAGGGGATGTTTCCTGGGAATAATGAGAAAAGGTAACGCCCCAGAAGGATCCCGTGATCTTTAATCGCAATATTGGTGGTTGGGAGTCCGTGAAACGAAGAGATTGAGAAGCGCCTCATTCCCTGGGGCTTCCCGCAGTACATTCTCTGCACCAGAAGCTGTAACTTGAGCGATAGATTATATATATATATATATATATATATATATATATATATATATATATATATATATATATATATATATATATATATATATATATATATGTGTGTGTGTGTGTGTATATCACGAAAATAAACACGTGATTA
This sequence comes from Procambarus clarkii, assembly GCF_040958095.1. Lineage (NCBI taxonomy): Eukaryota > Metazoa > Arthropoda > Malacostraca > Decapoda > Cambaridae > Procambarus > Procambarus clarkii. The sequence continues at coordinate 17,066,227 of NC_091204.1, forward strand.
AAAATGTGACAATGTCAGACCACGGAGGAAAAATGAAACAGGAATTTCCTTAAGTACTTTCGTATATTAATACATCTTCAGAAGGAGTCGTGGTCTGACATTGTCATATATATATATATATATATATATATATATATATATATATATATATATATATATATATATATATATATATATATATATATATATATAATTCAGTGACCTTCTTGAGGTTACCTTGAGGTTACCTTGAGGTGCTTCCGGGGCTTAGCGTCCCCGCGGCCCGGTCGTCGACCAGGCCTCCTGGTTGCCGGACTGATCAACCAGGCTGTTGGACGTGGCTGCTCGCAGCCTGACGTATGAGTCACAGCCTGGTTGATCAGGTATCCTTTGGAGGGTACCTCCACCATCCTCCACCTACATCAGAAGCACTAACCGATGTGCATTTTTTTTATTTTACTTTGAAGGACATTAACAATTATAAATATCAAAAGAGCATTTAAGCGGAGATATTTATTCTTTCTCCCGTAAAAGAAATTCTGGAAATAACAGCATCCTAAATCTCCATTTTTTTTTTTATTTTGTTGGAGAGGAGGAGGAAAGGGGGAGATGGAAGGGGGAGATGGAAGGGGGAGGGGGGGAGGGGGAATTCGGTCATGTTGCATTATTTTACAAATAAAAGAATATTATTGTTAAGAGTAAGGAGACGGTTTGGTGAAAAAAATTTTGTGTTCTGAATGCAGGCAATATGTGTGTTAATGTGTTCTGAATACAGGGAATAATTGTGTTATGTGTTCTGAATACAGGGAATAATTGTGTCATGTGTTCTGAATACAGAGAATAATTGTGTCATGTGTTCTGAATACAGGGAATAATTGTGTCATGTGTTCTGAATACATGGAATAATTGTGTTATGTGTTCTGAATACAGGGAATAATTGTGTTATGTGTTCTGAATACAGGGAATAATTGTGTCATGTGTTCTGAATACATGGAATAATTGTGTTATGTGTTCTGAATACAGGGAATAATTGTGTCATGTGTTCTGAATACAGAGAATATATGTGTTATGTGTTCTGAATACATGGAATAATTGTGTCATGTGTTCTGAATACAGAGAATAATTGTGTTATGTGTTCTGAATACAGGGAATAATTGTGTCATGTGTTCTGAATACATGGAATAATTGTGTTATGTGTTCTGAATACAGGGAATATACCTAAACCTACCTAAACCTAAATATATATACACCAAAGGAATATACCTAATAATAATATAAGTAAATGGAATATTCTTAAACCAAATAACGAGAGTTCTCGGTTATAAACAGGAGGTCGTTGGGGCGAAGGGTATATCTGTCTCAGGTCATAGAAGCAACTATCAGTTAAAAGCGCCAAGCCATTACGACTATATAGCACTAGGAAGGGATCAGGATAAGGATTTGGGATGGGACGAAGGGTGGAAAGGAATGGTGCCTCAGCCAGGGCATAATGAGATTTGGTAAATGCCCGTTAATTCAGAAGCTGAGATCCCCTTTTTTTATTAATTGATTCGTTCACTTCCTGTGTTCGCTGAGTAACTTTCAAAATGGTTCGTCCACATGGTTGGGGAGCCAGTCGGCCGAGCGGACAGCACGCGGGATTTGTGATCCTGTGGTCCTGGGTTTGATCCCAGGCGCCGGCGAGAAACAATGGGCAGAGTTTCTTTCACCCTATGCCCCTGTTACCTAGCAGTAAAATAGGTACCTGGGTGTTAGTCAGCTGTCACGGACTGCTTCCTGGGGGTGGAGGCCTGGTCGAGGACCGGGCCGCGGGGACACTAAAAATGCCCCGAATTCGTCTCAAGATAACATATTGAAAATACAAATAATGTTTTAAATGAACTAAAACAGCTAACCTAATTTGCCCTAGGTCTAGCTCTTCGCAGAACTATGGTGAAATGATAATTTTTAGGTTTCAAAAGTGCAGCTTTAATTATATTTATAAATATCAAGATATTGTTTAATAGTACGTTCCTATTTGCTCATAATTATTTTACTTTCACTTTTAAAGTTACTCTCTAACTCTTAATCCTACTCTTACTATTACCTTCACTATTACTGCCACTTTCGCTCTAGATATTTCAGCTAGAGATGAAATACCGAAAAAAAGTATATAGAAATATAAAACAAAATATCATGGTAAAACATTCTACATAAAGAAGTATTCTGGATTACATATGAAAGTAATCCCCCTCTCAACATATGAAAGTATTCCCCCCTCTCAAAAAAACATACTCTGCAAAGCTTAAAGCTGGAAGCAAAATTGTTGTGATAAGCTGAGCACCAAAACTTGACAAGGTGAGATGTGGAGACGAGCTCTCTCGAGTTACTTAAGTAGTGGTAGAGAAGGTTGTACGTGTCTTTAGTAAGGCTTGGAGATGGAGAGTAATGATCCCATTGTAATGCCCCTGCCCCCCCTCTCACTCTCTCTCGCTCTCTCTCTCTCTCTCTCTCCTTCTATACCATGAACCTGGGTAGATACTTGAAACCCCTTCCTGTGCATCCGTATGTAGATGTAAATATCAAATAATAAATATAAGTAAATAACATGTGTTGGTGGTAAATACCCACCTACACATGCACATTAATAACAACAGTAGCCATGTTGGCTGTCTTCTACACTGACAGCAACACCAGACCAGACCAACACCCTCCCCGGCGAAACTTATGTCTTCTCACTTCTCACCTTGTAATTAACACCTCGAAAATATAAAAATTACAAACATTAGCGACCGGAGTAAATATGATTATGATGAAGAGTAGTTTAACACGAGACATATATTATACTCAGTCGTATCGAGAATGTTTAGTTGGTCATCTGAATGCACGATAGAGATTGACTCTAACCTTGAATCACATAGTTCAGATTCTAATATCATTTGGGGGTTTATCGAGACAGGATCAGTAATGGCCATATTTATATTACTAAATGACGGTATCTGGGGGTGATAGGATATCAATACCCTTCTCTTATCCAACTCCTTCCACGTCTTTCCCTTCCATTGGTATCTTTCCCCCTTCACTCCTAGTCTCCTCTCTCCTACCCGTCCCTCTCTCTCTGTGTACCACGCTTCAATCAACCAGCCTGTGTCTGGAAACATATTGTCGCTAACATTTTCGATAACCTTAACCTATTCGTTTCAACTTCGTAATGTTAAAGTAGACTTGTAGTCAACTGCTGTTCAAACTGCTAAAAGACATAACCATTACACTTTCACAATATGTCTTAAATAAATGGCGATTAGACTTTCACAAAAGACTATAATTTCACTATAAAGATTTTACAAATCTTTTCTAAGACCAAAACAAAGAATGTTTTCGCAAGTGTTCCTGTCAGCCAAGTCCATCATTGTATTTTTTCCACCAATAAAACTATTGAAAAATATTTTTTTTCCAGCAGTTTATTCAAAGTAGATCTTAACTCTACATCTGCTGCGGCGGGGAGCGTGAGTGCTGCCCCCTGTAGTCGGACGGCAAATGGCCCTTTAAGGAAATAGCCTCAGCCGTTCCATCAGAAGGCCTGTAGGCGAAGAGCTTGTTGGCACGGAACCAATTCTCTCCAACTGGAGGAAAAATAAGAAAAACACAGCAGTTTTGACCAAACACAAAGTGTTTTAAAAACGAGACTGAACGCGAATGACAAGTTGTTTGGATGAGGTGGTTGGTGGATAACTTTATCCACCTCTCGGTTATCTGACTACCTCCTGGTAGTCAAGATATGACTAAGGTTAGGACTCTAAGGCCATAAGCCTTCCTTCCTGACTGGGACTAATGAAATCTGCTGGAAGTCCTCTAATGGTCGCCAGGCTTTGATCACAGGGATAAAGCTGAACTCGGACCTGATATATCGTGGAGAACCACATCATAGTGAACCTTATGCATTACTATAAAATAAATAAATAAATTATATATAAATTATATATAATTAGTGTGTGTGTGTGTGTGTGTGTGTGTGTGTGTGTGTGTGTGTGTGTGTGTGTGTGTGTGTGTGTGTGTACTTACTTAGTTGTGCTTGCGGGGGTTGAGCTCTGGCTCTTTGGTCCCGCCTCTCAACTGTTAATCAACTGGTGTACAGGTTCCTGAGCCTATTGGGCTCTATCATATCTACACTTGAAGCTGTGTATGGAGTCAGCCTCCACCACATCACTTCCTAATGCATTCCATTTGTCTACTGCTCTGACACTGAAAAAATTCTTTCTAACGTCTCTATGGCTCATTTGGGCACTCAATTTCCACCTGTGTCCCTAGTGAGTGTGCCCATTGAGTTAAACTAGTCTGTCATTATCTACCCTATCAATTCATCTGAGAATCTTGTATGTGGTGATCATGTCCCCTCTAGCTCTTCTGTCTCCCAGTGACGTGAGGTTTAATTCCGTAGTCTCTCCTCGTAGCTCATACCCCTCAGTTCGGGTACTAGTCTGGTGGTAAACCATTGAACCTTTTCCAGTTTAGTCTTATACTTGACTAGATATGGACTCCATGCTGGAGCCGCATACTCCAGGACTGGTCTGACATATGTAATGTACAAAGTTCTGAAAGATTCCTTACACAAGTTTCTAAAGGCCGTTCTTATGTTAGCCAACCTGGCGTATGCCGCTGATGTTATCCTCTTGATATGGGCTTCAGGTAACAGGTCTGGGGTGATATCAACCCCCAGGTCTCTAACTCTTGAAGTATTTCATCTCCCAAATGATACCTTGTATCTGGTGTCCTGTTCACTACACCTATCGTCATTACATTACATTTGCTTGGGTTAAACTCTAACAACCATTTGTTCGACCTTTCCTGCAGCTTGTCCAGGTCTTCTTGAAACCTCAAGCTGTCCTCCTCTGTCTTAATCCTTCTCATAATTTTGGCGTCGTCAGCAAACATTGAGAGGAATGAGTCAATACCTTCTGGGAGATCATTTACGTATATCAGAAACAGGATAGGTCCGAGTACAGAGCCCTGTGGGACTCCACTGGCCGATCTGAGGTCTCACCCCTCACTGTAACTCTCTGCTTCCTATTGCTTAGGTACTCCCTTATCCACTGGAGCGCCTTACCAGCTACACCTGCCTGTCTCTCCAGCTTATGCATCAGCCTTTTATGGGGTACTGTGTCAACTGGGAGTGTGTGTGTGTGTGTGTGTGTGTGTGTGTGTGTGTGTGTGTGTGTGTGTGTGTGTGTGTGTGTGTGTGTGTGTGTGTGTGTGTGTGTGTGTGCTCGGCAGTGAAAGCTCGGTTGCTCAGTAACGCACATCGATGAATGTACCCAACATGACAGCTGTGAAAGAGAGACAGACAGACAGACAGGCAGACAGACAGACAGAGTAATCATTAACACTCCACCACACTATTCACCAACACAGTGAACAAATGAATAACATCCCAGAGGATCACACCATGTAAGATATGAACGCCATGTCCTCGGTGCTGGCCTCTCCCTCTCTCCCTCTCACCAATAAAAAAAAACTCTCCTTTTATATATTTTTGGACTCCATGTTATATTCTCCCGAGGATATAAAGCGCTTCACTCTGAAGCATCTCCCCGAGGCGAGCGGGGATCACGTGTGAATTACACGGATGAAGAACAACATGGAGGTGACTGCATTTATTAAGACTGAAAGTCGTACGTGCAGGTGAAATCTTGACATGCAGTTTTCATCCATGTAGCACAGTGGTCTACGCCCTCGGCTCGTAACACCGAGGGGGCGGGGACCTGGGTTCCTATACCTGGGCTGGACAGAAAGGATTGGGAACGATTTCCTTTTACCTCATGCGCCTCTTCGCCGAGCAGTAAATAGGTACTGGGAAGTTAGACAACTGTTGTAGGTTGAATCTTCTTGAAGGTCAGTAGTTGGTCAACTGTGACCTCTAAAGAGACAATTACAGGCTTTTTGACCCTTTGATAACTGCAATAATGAGTTACATATCGAGAAGCGTCTTTGCCAACTGCTCGTTTCGTGAAGAATTTTGTGTTTTATAACGTCTGTGTAATGGGAGACATCTGACAAATTGTAAATATAATTTATCATCGCTATGAATTACTGCAATTACCACAAGTAAATGACGATGATTATGTTAATCCAGGAGTTAATCCCTAACTGGCCCATTTCTGTTCATAATTACGTGTAAGACATGCCAATTTTAGATTAATTGAGCACACGAGTCTTTTTCCTGTGTATGTTAGTATTTAATTTTAATAACTTATGCTGTATATTAACTAAACACACTCACATTTTATTTCTCACTCTCTCTCTCTCTCTCTCTCTCTCTCTCTCTCTCTCTCTCTCTCTCTCTCTCTCTCTCTCTCTCTCTCTCTCTCTCTCTCTCTCTCTCTCTCTCTCTCTCTCTCTCTCTCTGTCTCTCTCTCTCTCTCTCTCTCTCTCTCTCTCTCTCTCTCTCTCTCTCTCTCTCTCTCTCTCTCTCTCTCTCTCTCTCTCTCTCTCTCTCTCTCTCTCTCTCTCTCTCTCTCTCTCTCTCTCTCTCTTTTATCTTTTTGATGACATCTTTATATCTTTATTTCTTTTTCTCTTATAACATCAGTTCTTTGTAACAGCCTCAATACCAATCAGCCCAGTAGCCACCTTCTGCCTTCATCCATGATCAAAAGGAACACTCAGAAAACTTCAGTGAATCTTCACCTTTCCAACTTTTCAAAATTCTATTCATATCCCCCCCCCCTCTCTCTCTCTCCATTTTATACACATCATTTGGTTTCTTCATACAATGAAACATTAACTCTTCTGTGCTACATATGCACTTCTTGTTCACACTTGAAAAAGAGCTGTACTGAACTGTCTTCAGTAAGCATCACTAGAAATGTCTCTAGCCGCTACCAAATGACCTCTATTGAGTTGAATAAAATACATCCAGTCCATTTTATTTTGCTTTGCGCACCGCACTTCATTTAGCTCTCAAACAATAAAATGGACAGTGTATTCTGCGCCATCAAATGGTATTACAAATTTATATTCTAAGTATAACGGATTAATTCTTACATTCGTTTAGTTTAATACCCAAGTTTCTTTACATCAGATAAGCCTTGGCTAGACACTCTCCATCATTCACTTCACACGTAGCCCAATCAGCTACGACACTACACCAACGTCTCCTTGATATGGAGAATTACCAACCCCTTTCATCTTCCTCCTCCTGCTAATAAGCTGATCTTCACACAGTCGTACGATCGGTTAATTACCCTTCACGTTCAGGATCTCATTTTCGATTAACCCTGTTCACACGCCCGTGCTCTCTGGAACCCTGTTCCATAATGTCACCTTCCCTCTGTCATATTCCCTTTCCTCCGTTCCACCTTATCTGTTTCAATCCACGTCCATCTCACCCTGCCAAAGGGACTTTTCCAACCTCTCTGTCACTGTTTCTCTGCTAAATCTTTCTGATACTCTCTGATGCCTCTTCTCTTAACACTTTCCCTTCCTCTTTTTCCTTCCCTGATACCTCCATCTCCTCTTCACCCTCTTACTTTTCCAAGAGTCACAAACATCCTGCCTACTCTGGTCTTACCTCCCCTCCCCTCTCTTTTCCACATCCTCCTCTCCTCGGGCCAACCAATTATGCAATTTTCGTAATGCAATATTGGCTGGTACCGTCCATGGCTCTTCATTGTGTATGTATGTACATATCTCACCACACACACCACTGCAGTGTTTCAAACTTACAATTACTTTAACATTTTCCCCGCCACACACTGCTACCATCACGCTGTCATCTTCACACACTGTCAAAACTATACTTTCAAGTGTATTACATACCACCTTCACATACAACCGTTACAAACACCATACAAAGGTATAATAGGCACAGGAACCTGTACACCAGTTGCTTGACAGTCACGAAGCAGTGAATACAACTAGGGAAGTACTTCTAAGGGAGTACAACCAGGGAATACACAACCATCACACACAACCTACACCATAAGTAATCGTCATAAAATACAACCAAGACACAACTAGAAAAGACTTAAAGATAACCATCGAACTGAAGCCTCGAGTCAGGTAATTCCTATAGTTTAGTGACTGACCTTATACCCCTGTTAACCCTTTAAATGCTTAAGAACGGCAAAAGGTGCTAGTGCAGCCGGTTAAATAGATTTCACAGTTTCGTTGACCAGACCACACATTAGAAGGCGAAGGGACGACGACGTTTCGGTCCCTCCTGGACTATTCTCAAGTCGATTGTGTCGAACAATCGACTTGAGAATGGTCCAGGACGGACCGAAACGTCGTCGTCTCTTCACCTTCTAGTGTGTGGTCTGGTCAACATACTTCAGTCAAGTTATTGTGACTCATCGCCTTCACAGTTTTGTAAATCCGAAATGGTTTCCCCTGGAAATCAGTCTACGTGTACAAAAAACGTTGGCAGGAAACCTTAATTAGAATTAATTACCAGAAGAAAGCGCCGAGTTAGTATCACTCTAGAGCACTAATGAAGGCGAGACCTGCGAGACCTGCGAGACCTGCGAGACTGCTTCGTTCATGGTACCGGAACAAGACATTCCGTGCACGAAAAGAACGCGAAATTGAACGTATGTGACTGTCAATCGTTTCTATAAATAGTGGAGAGCTATGAATCTCATTACCTTCTATATTCTTTTTTTTTTAGATATATACAAGAGTTGTTACATTCTTGTACAGCCACTAGTACGCGTAGCGTTTCGGGCAGGTCCCTGGAATACGATCCCCGCCGCGAAGAATCGTTGTTACAACCAAGTACACATTTTACTGTTGAGTTAAACAGAGGCTACAGCTAAGGATTTGCGCCCAGTAAATCCTCCCCGGCCAGGATACGAACCCATGACAAAGCGCTCGCGGAACGCCAGGCGAGTGTCTTACCACTACACCACGGAGACAAATTCCAGATTTGTCTTGATGTCAGTAAACTTACTTTTTGTTTATTTAAAAATGCATAATATGACACACTTCCCCATGATTAAAGATGCTTAGATAAGAATCACGAGAGAAATCTGCAGAGAATCTGTGCTTAACATCTCAATTATTCTTTAAAAAAAGAGTAAACCAGGAAGTTAATCGAGCATCCTCGAATGATCGTAAGTGCCACTTCAAGTAATTATCAAAAGAAGGCACCAAGGCAATGCCACTTCAAGCTGCTGCTAGACGGCTGGTTGGAGAGCCATCCGCAGCTTCCTATTGCGAAACTATTCATTCATTAATCAGGCAATACCTTGAAGTCCTGTAGTTATCGAACACTCCTCAAGGTATTGACTCCTATCTCATGATGCTGACTTAGAGCTCTTCAGCAAGCTCTAAGCCAGCTTCCCGAACTCGTGAAGTACCCAGACCGAGACTACTGCTCTGTACGTGAACGAGAAGTGCAGCTGAGGTCATATAATGAGAGGTACTATTAAAAAGAGTCGCATCAGTGCTTCAAAGGGAATTACCAAACCACGTCATTAGAGCAGTATTCATTTACTTCAGGAAAAGGAGATTTCAGTGAATCGGAACCACTCTAAATAACATTCTCATCACTTTACAAAGAGCCGTAAACACTCTCTTGATAGTTGACCAGACCACACACTAGAAGGTGAAGGGACGACGACGTTTCGGTCCGTCCTGGATCATTCTCAAGTCGATTGTGACTTGACTCGACACAATCGACTTGTGAATGGTTCAGGACGGACCGAAACGTTGTCATCCCTTCACCTTCTAGTGTGTGGTCTGGTCAACTTACTTTAGCCACGTTATTGTGACTCATCGCCTGCACTTTTCTTGATATATAAGTAATGCAAAAAGCCTTTTCCCACTAACGTAGAGTTTTAGTTTGAACCACAATAACGTGGCTGAAACTATTAACCCAAACCCCATATTCCTTTTCATTAGAAAGGAAATGAATATAGCGACGTTTCGGTCCATCATGGAGCATTATAGGTCGTCACTAGAAATTAAGATTGGAAGACAGATAGACAGACAGAGAAGTTCTGTGCTTCTTGACACCAACATTAACCTCTTCTTGCTGAGTTTGTACTCATAAACAACATGCCCAACATACGTCGGTACTCATACACAACATGTCCAACATAAATCGGCAATCATACACAACATGCCCAACATACGTCGGTACTCATACTCAACATATCCAACATAAATCGACAATCATACACAACATGTGCAACATGAATCGACTCTCATACACAACATGTCCAACATAAATCGACTCTCATACACAACATGCCAAACATAAATCGACTCTCATACACAACATGCCCAACATAAATCGACTCTCATACGCAACATGTCCAACATGAACCTTACTCCTGGCTTTGTTGATGTTGACTCCTGCCTCTCTCCTCAGCACACAGATTATCTCTCTAATCTTCTTAGCCAGGGTGACCTGTCTTAGCGTCCTTGAGAGCTCTCTCCTTCAATCTCTTCTCTTGCCATCACATTGAGTCTATTTTTTTGGTTTTGTCTTATGTCCCTTTCCTAATTACTTTATTTTCCTGTCCTCATGACTTCTGTTCTTATGTTTCCTAACTCGTATTTCATGCTTTATTTCTTATTTTACTTCTCCGATTCCTTCCTAATCTTCCCCTCTTCTCTTGTGGTGATTCTCCAACAATTTTATAAGCAGGCGATTTTATAACACGTCAAGATGTTAATTAAATGACCAAAGATCATATTCAAACAGCTATGCCACCTGCCTGTGCCATACCACTATACCACTCATGTCTGTGTCACGTCTCGTGGTGGCTTCATTTTTATCCATCATTCATTTGATAAGGGTCAAGGAAGGACCAAGGAAGCAGTAGAGTACTTCCACAGTGTATATAAAGGATATATTGTCTTTGAAAATGTAATAAGCATTACGAAACGCGTTCATGCGTCAGACCAGAAATAAAAAATTAATTTTGGAGAGTTAATTTATCAATTACCATCAATTTATCAAGAAGAACGTAAGAAATATTGAGAAGATCCGTGATAGAATTATTAATCTAACCCTTTCTCTCATATACACACCTTTGTGATGCTTGAAGAGTTTCACTTCCAAAATGTTTTAATACACCTAAAACCACTCCCCTAATATATATTTATATGTACATCACTTCCCCTAATGTTCACACAGAGTTAAAGCTCTCCTTTATTGCTATTAGATCTAAAGCACCCCACACCCTAATTTTGACACAGTGCTAAAACTATCCACTTAATGCTCGAAGAGAGGTAAGACCTTTTCAATGACATTCGAAACCTCTATTAAAACCCCCCTCCTAAAGTAATTAAAGCGGACAATTATGCAGGCCAAGAATGAGGCTTTATGCTTTAGTAAACCTGAGCCTCCGCCAGCACTCCAACATGAAAGGAATTCCGAGAATGATTCGGATTTACTGTGCTCAGCTCAGCTCAGCAAATCCGCTGGTCTGCCCCGCCTGCCTGCCTGCCTGTCTGGCCGACCCTGAATATTTAGTATCCTGTAACACTATCTTCCCGAGAGATGAATGGTGCTATGTAGCCGAGAGAAATAGATACGGGTGTTTATGTGTGAACTTTTTTAGGGGGGTCTTCCCCCCCCCCCCTCAACGACTTGGGCTGGACGGTAGAGCGTCATGCAGGTCGGCGTTCAATCCCCCGACCGTCTCATCCCAAATTTTTATTCTGATTGCTTCCCGGTGCTATAAAATCGTGATAGCTTGGGGCTTTCTCCTAATAATCCATTCCTCGTTTGCCATCAAGGTTAACCTAATTACAATGCTGGAAACCAGGTTATTTTCCAATTCAACAGCAGATATGATAATTAAATGCTGTACAAAAATGTTTTACTAAAATAGTTACAGTAATATTTTTATAAAATTTTATTAGTACTACTAGTAGTAGTAGTATCAGTAGTAAAATTTTAAATAACATTTGAATGGCACTATGGATTAGAACTACTAAAAACAAAAATAATAAAGATAACTCAATTCAAACAATGTATAAATTATCATTATTAATATTAAAAAGCACTACTAAAAAGCAACAGTGGTGCTAGATCTTGTCTCATTTCCCATGTGCACTACGACCTCCTAACACTACGACCTCCTAACATTAAAACCTGGAAACTGCAAATAGGAGATGTCTTCCGGGTCATAAAGGTAGCAGTATAATCTGTGTATTATTAAAGTCGAGACTTGTCCGAGGGCTTCCACTTCAGACATCATGTACTGTGATACATATTTATATGTATATATTGTATATATATATATATATATATATATATATATATATATATATATATATATATATATATATATATATATATATATATTATATGTCTCACGACTACCAAGATTTTTGTACAGTCGTATGGTCTAGTGGTTAAGGTACGCGAAGGTGGATAGCGCTCCTGGCTATCTGGGTTCGAATCCTTCTGGGGTATGGAATTTTCAGTTGCATATTGGCTTGGGGACCATTCAAGCTTGTTCGTATATTATATAATATATATATATATATATATATATATATATATATATATATATATAATATATATATATATATATATATATATATATATATATATATATATATATATATATATATATATATATATATATATTAGTATATTTTGGTAGCAGTCTTTCCTGTAGACATATATTATTAAATATGACCGAAAAAGTAAGATTAATAATTCTAACACGAATTTTCTCAATCTTTCGTACATTTCTTTTCACTGTTGGAGGTAAATCAAAAATCAATTCTCCAAAATTCATTTTTATTTCTAGTCTGACGCGACACTTGAGCGCGTTTCGTAAAACTTATTACATTTTCAAAGACTTTAGTTAACACATACACAACTAACATTTCTATTCAGTTCTATTAAGTTCTATTCAGTTGTGTATGTGTTAACTAAACTCTTTGAAAATGTAATAAGTTTTACGAAACGCGCTCAAGTGTCGCGTCAGACTAGAAATAAAAATGAATTTTGGAGAATTGATTTTTGAATTACCTCCAACAGTGAAAAGAAATGTACGAAAGATTGAGAAAATTCGTGTTAGAATTATTAATCTTACTTTTTCGGTCATATTTAATAATATATATATATATATATATATATATATATATATATATATATATATATATATATATATATATATATATATATATATATATATATATATATATATTACTGGTCAGGTGAGTCGCCTCCCGTTTCACGTTAATTACCTACGTAACACCTTTTTACCTCTTAATGAACAAGGTGTTAAAGAAGGTTGGTAAAGAATTTTTTTATCAAAATATGATGAAAAGGAACCCGCAGCTCAGCTTAATGCCTGCATAATTAAGATAATGAATTTTAGGTGCAAAAAATTACGAGGCAAAAAGCGCTCCCAGATTTGATTTTACGGCTGAACGCTGACGCTGGGGAGAGCTTGTATTAAACTCGGAGGTAATGATGACATTGGGATGACGGAGTTCTCTAGGAACTGCGTCAAGGGTGATGTGTTATGGTTTCATATATTTATTTCGTTTTAACACAGGTCGGAAGCTGGAGATAAGCTGAGGTTGGGTAGATTTTATCATATATGTTGGGGTTTGGAATGTAACACAGCAAGTAGCTGGGTGAAGGTGTGGTGTTAGGCATGATGGGGATGTGTTAATGGGTGTTACACGTGATGTAGCTGTGTTAGATGGTGTGTTACACACGATGTAGCTGTGTTAGGTGGTGTGTTACACACGATGTAGCTGTGTTAGATGGTGTGTTACACGTGATGTAGCTGTGTTAGGTGGTGTGATATACGTGATGTAGCTGTGTTAGATGGTGTGTTACACGTGATGTAGCTGTGTTAGGTGGTGTGTTACACATGATGTAGCTGTGTTAGATGGTGTGATATACGTGATGTAGCTGTGTTAGATGGTGTGTTACACGTGATGTAGCTGTGTTAGATGGTGTGATATACGTGATGTAGCTGTGTTAGATGGTGTGATATACGTGATGTAGCTGTGTTAGATGGTGTGATATACGTGAAGTAGCTGTGTTAGATGGTGTGATATACGTGATGTAGCTGTGTTAGATGGTGTGTTACACACGATGTAGTTGTGTTAGATGGTGTGTTACACATAATGTAGCTGTGTTAGGTGGTGTGTTACACACGATGTAGCTGTGTTAGATAATACATGTAGTAGGGAGTAACAACGAGTGAGGGTATGATAGTGAAGTGAAAGTATGAGAGACAGCATGTGAGGATAAAGAGATGTGAGTGGAAGAAAATGAGATGTGAGGTATGATCTTGAGAGAGGGGTGTTAAGGAGACGTTTTCCTCACCTCACAATACGCCAAGATCACAAGTCAAGAAGCAGTTAAAAGAACAGATTAAAAGAACCCGCTTACAGCAGGAAATGCTGTTACTTATACTTAAATGCCTGTTTAAGTACTTAAAATACTTAAAGCTTAAATACTGGCACGTTCAGTGTATCGCCCTTAGTGTAACATCCTTAGTCACTGTAGCATCGTTAATCAGTGTAGCATCGTTAATCAGTGTAGCATCGTTAATCAGTGTACTACCTCGGTACTTGCTGTGCCCTGCTACTGACACTGATGGAGCGAACTGGAGAACTCTCTTTTATATTATATAATGCTTATCGAACCACCTACTTTGCCACAGTTTTGCTTTCAAGCATATTATATTATTTTCAAGCAATATACATATATATATATACAAAATCGATATATTTATATATTTTTAAAGCCCTCTTTACGTTGAGTCATACTGGAGATTTACATTCAGTTGAAAAACTCTAGTTTTCCCAACATGGTTGAGCCATCATGCCACTGACGCAGTCAACACTATCCTAGCACGGTGTGATAACATTGGGTTTGAGAGAATTCCACTCAGGAATTGATGCAGTAAATAACCTTTGAGTGATAGCCCCCGCTAGGGGCCAGGTCAGGGAGGGGGGGGGGTAGAGGGTGGGTAAAGAAGATCAACCCATGAATATTGTACCCACGATAAAAGGCAGAGGTCAGGTAGCATCCAAGAGAATATTGAAGAGCCGAGGCAAAGAAGGAGACTGACAAAGTTTCTTTTCAGTTCATCTTGGCTAATGTACACAGAGTCGTCCTTATGTATTTCTCAAGTCCATTACATCCTTTTTCCTTGAAGTTGTTAATCTCTTCCTGACGCTTCTGCTTCTTTTTATCTTCGTCTTCATGTTCTTCTTTACCTTCTTCTTCTTCTTCTCCTTATTTTCTTTTATTTCTTTTGTTTCGCCGTTTTTCTTCTTCACTTCTGCGAAGAGGCCAAGAGACACAAAACATCGAGACTCAGAAATTATCTTTCTTAAAGCTGTACATCTTTGCGAGCGTGTGTGTGTGTGTGTGTGTGTGTGTGTGTGTGTGTATGTGTGTGTGTGTGTGTGTGTGTGTGTGTGTGTGTGTGTGTGTGTGTGTGTGTACTCACCTAGTTGTACTCACCTAGTTGTGTTTGCGGGGGTTGAGCTCTGGCTCTTTGGTCCCGCCTCTCAACTGTCAATCAACTGGTGTACAGATTCCTGAGCCTATTGGGCTCTATCATATCTACACTTGAAATTGTGTATGGAGTCAGCCTCCACCACATCACTTCCTAATGCATTCCATTTGTCAACCACTCTGACACTAAAAAAGTTCTTTCTAATATCTCTGTGGCTCATTTGGGCACTCAGTTTCCACCTGTGTTCCCTTGTGCGTGTTCCCCTTGTGTTAAATAGACTGTCTTTATCTACCCTATCAATTCCCTTCAGAATCTTGAATGTGGTGATCATGTCCCCCCTATGTGGTGATCATGTGTGTGTGTGTGTGTGTGTGTGTGTGTGTGTGTGTGTGTGTGTGTGTGTGTGTGTGTGTGTGTGTGTGTGTGTGTTTGTGTGTGTCTGTGTGTGTGTGTGTGAGTACTCACCTAGTTGTACTCACCAAGTTGTGTTTGCGGGGGTTGAGGCCTGGCTCTTTGGTCCAGCCTCTCAACTGTCAATCAACTGGTGTACAGATTCCTGAGCCTACTGGGCTCTATCATATCTACATTTGAAACTGTGTATGGAGTCAGCCTCCACCACATCACTTCCTAGTGCATTCCATTTATTAACTACTCTGACACTGAAAAAATTCTTTCTAACGTCTCTGTGACTCATCTGGGTACTAAGTTTCCACATGTGTCCCCTTGTTCGTGTCCCACCCGTGCTGAAGAGTTTGTCTTTGTCCACCCTGTCAATTCCCCTGAGAATTTTGTAGGTGGTTATCATGTCTCTCCTTACTCTTCTGTTTTCTAGGGATGTTCAGCTCCTTTAACCTTTCGTCGTAGTTCATTCCTCTCAGTTCCGGGACGAGCCTGGTGGCATACCGCTGAATCTTCTCTAACTTTGTTTTGTGTTTAACTAGGTATGAACTCCAGGCTGGAGCTGCATACTCCAGGATTGGTCTTACATAAGTGGTATACAAGGTCTTGAAGGATTCCTTACACAAATTTCTAAAGGCTGTGCTTATGTTGACCAATCTAGCATATGCCGCTGATGATATCCTTTTGATATGGACTTCTGGGGACGGGGTTTGGTGGGATATCAACCCCCAGATCTTTCTCTTTATTTGACTCCTGCAGGATTTCACCTCTGGTGTGTGTGTGAGTGTGTATGTGTGTGGTTGTGTGTGTGTGTGTGTGTGTGTGTGTGTGAGAGAGAGAGAGAGAGAGAGAGAGAGAGAGAGAGAGAGAGAGAGAGAGAGAGAGAGAGAGAGAGAGAGAGAGAGAGAGAGAGAGAGAGAGAGAGAGAGAGAGAGAGAGAGAGAGAGAGAGAGAGAGAGAGAGAGAGAGAGAGAGAGAGAGAGAGAGAGAGAGAGAGAGAGAGAGGTGCTAGATTCACTGGCTCTCTACTTGCAAGTCAGTTTCTCTTGAATCTTAACATAAAGTAGCAGTTTTGCTCTCCATACTGTGATCATTAACTGAATATGGAGCCATTTTTTATTTAGTCTTTAGATTAATTATCCCTATTAAGCACTCACAGTAGCTCACCTATTAAATACTCAATTAGCTCACAAACCACATACACAGAAGGATACCTCTGGCCTAATCAGGAATGCACGACTCAAAATCCTCAAAAAAACATGAACAAAACGATTCACAAGATACGAATGCACGAGTTAGGAACGACAAGAACGAGAAAACGACTCACTAAGCAAAGCCCTAAACGCATGATTCTTGGTCCCAGATGATTCACAAGCCTCAAATGTGATTCACAAGCCTCAGATGTGATTCAGAAGCCTCAGATGTGATTCACAAGCCTCAGATGTAATTCACAAGCCTCAGATGTGATTCACAAGCCTCAGATGTGATTCACAAGCCTCAGATGTGATTCACAAGCACAAAAGTGCGATTCAGTCCAGACACATGAAAGCAGAGGATCCTTCTCTCATTAATGAAATGTGACTTAGGCGGCAGAACACAGAGTCCACCCTCAATACCGATCAAGCGGGAGATTCCTTGGTAATGAGATAGCTCCAAGGAGCCTGGTGCTATTTACCCCTTGATTCAATGGGGATGAGGTGTTCCTTACCCCCTTAATGCCCTTAGAGATGAGGTGTTCCTTGTCCCTTTGATGTTTTGGGAACTCAAGTGTTCCTTACTTCCTTGACGCTCCGAGGACCTAAGTGTTCCTCGTCCCTTCACGCTCCTAATCAGGTGTTCCTTATCCCTTAATACTTCAGACTAGGTGCTCCTTATCCCTTGATGCTCCAGGGGACCGCGTGTTCCTTCCATGCCGCTGCTGTTCCATAGGCCCGAGGTCTACACTTCCTGCTGCTCAGGTGAACCTAGGTGTAGTTAAGTTCCCCTGTTACTGCTACTGCTCTGAGGAAGCAGGAACAGTAACAGCTGTCCACCCCCCCCCCTGTCCCTTATCTAATATTGTAGCCTCTTCCGATACATTATCTTCTGTTTTAATAAACAACCCATACGCTTAACACGATCGTTCTAACATAAATTATTTGGTGGAAAGCGCTAATGTGTAGTGATGAACCTCCATTAAGTCACATTTTTGTACTATTTATTTGATAGAATCAAGAGAAACATTAGGCTAAGAGTCTAACTTAAATATTCCTAGATCTAGTATAGTATACATATGTACTATATTAGGTCTAATATAGCGATTTTAAGGCATAGCATTGCTAGGAGTTAGGTTAGGTTAGGTTAGGTTTTATGTTTATGTTCAGATTTTAAAAAGTGTCTGGTTTGAACTAATTCATTAATACCAAAGTCAACTTTATGGTGGTCCATCACTAAATATTGGTACTTTCTGGTGGTCCATCACTAAATATTGGTACTTTCTGGTGGTCCATCACTAAATATTGGAACTTTCTGGTGGTCCATCACTAAATATTGGAACTTTCTGGTGGTCCATCACTAAATATTGGAACTTTCTGGTGGTCCATCACTATATATTGGTACTTGCTGGTGGTCCACCACTAAATATTGGCACTTTCTGGTGGTCCATCACTAAATATTGGCACTTTCGACCAAATAGTTACTATAATAACTATCATTATAGGAGGATTGGCTGACGTGTGCACGTCGCAGTCTTCACAGGACGCTCCAGTAGGAGTGCCAGGTTGTGGTGAGTAGAGTGGACAGTACCCAGGAGAGTCAGACGGCAGGAATCACTAAACATTTGTGTTAATTTCTATTTGAAATGAATTTCTCTCGCGCGCGCGTTTCAGTGTAAAATGTTTAAACCCGATTTGTTCTTGCTTGTTTGATATATTAATTTATATGACCAATTGTGTGTGTGTGTGTGTGTACTCACCTAATTGTACTCACCTAATTGTGCTTGCGGGGGTTGAGCTTTGGCTCTTTGGTCCCGCCTCTCAACCGTCAATCAACTGGTGTGTGTGTGTGTGTGTGTGTGTGTGTGTGTGTGTACTCACCTAATTGTGCTTGCGGGGGTTGAGCTTTGGCTCTTTGGTCCCGCCTCTCAACTGTCAATCAACTGGTGTGTGTGTGTGTGTGTGTGTGTACTCACCTAATTGTACTCACCTAATTGTGCTTGCGGGGGTTGAGCTTTGGCTCTTTGGTCCCGCCTCTCAACCGTCAATCAACTGGTGTGTGTGTGTGTGTGTGTGTGTGTGTGTGTGTGTGTGTGTGTGTGTGTGTGTGTGTGTGTGTGTGTGTGTGTGTGTGTGTGTGTGTGTGACAGGAGAAATAGCCTGGCTATTCACGCTAGGCACTGATAACATTCCATGAAAATTTAAATTGCGTTCAAACTCATTTAAACGACCAAAATGTTAAAAATATATATTTTTTTTTTAGTGTGCCCTCGTTCATTTGGCCACTTTTAGTGTCCAGCCAGGGTTCGTATCTCCTGCAACACTTGAGACTATATTTTATTGATAATAATGATAATAATAATAATAATAATATACTAAAGTGAACAATATGAAAAATAAGATCCTTTTGATGCTTTGCAACCCACTGTTCAACGTTTTGTGCTGCTTGGTAACGTTTTGTGTTACTAGGTAACGTTTTGTGTTGC
>NC_091204.1:17090720-17093220 GCF_040958095.1 Procambarus clarkii
TTTCTGGTTCTTTCAAGGAGTTCCTGGTTCTTTCAAAGAGTTCCTGGTTCTTTCAAGGAGTTCCTGGTTCTTTCAAGGAGTTCCTGGTTCTTTCAAGGAGTTCCTGGTTCTTTCAAAGAGTTCCTGGTTCTTTCAAGGAGTTCCTGGTTCTTTCAAGGGGTTCTTGTTTCTCAGCGTAAACGATAACTTGTGTGTGCAGCTGTATGTCAGCTGCCACGCCCCCTGTAACACCACCACCAGAAATAACAAGGATTCCACCACCCCACCACTACCACCACCACAATCACGGCTACCCCCACCACAATCACAGCTACCACCACCACTACCACCACCACCACCACCACCACTACCCCCCTCTCACCCTTACCAACCTTCCAGAAAAATTCCCTAATGGACAATCGTCCCCAAGAGACACACCTCTCAGCCCATTTTTCCCCACAAAGTAATTCCCCCACCATAAAAGATATTTCCCTGAACAATTAAAGTCCCGAGGGCGACAAACAGGAAATTAGGAGAAGCGCAATTCTGCTCCGCCAGGACTCTTCCCGGAAGTGAATTAAGACGTAGGATTCTCAAAACAACCGCTCAGGTCAACAGGAAGATCCCCAGAAAGGTCAGAAGAAAATGATCTGAAAGGTCAGCAGGGAATTTTGAAAATCTTTGGAGCAGGATGGGTATCGAACCGGCGCCCGCCTTAAGGGGATTCGGAGGGAAAGATCCCAGGTTAAATCATTTTAATCTTTAGCATATCATAGTTGGTGGGTTTAGGGGGCGTGTCTGGGGTTACCCAGAATGCTGGTTATCTTATCTTGAGGTTATCTTGAGATGATTTCGGGGCTTTTAGTGTCCCCGCGGCCCGGTCCTCGACCAGGCCTTCACCCCCAGGAAGCAGCCCGTGACAGCTGACTAACACCCAGGATACCTATTTTACTGCTAGGTAACAGGGGCGTAGGGTTAAAGAAACTTCTGCCCATTGTTTCTCGCCGGCGCCTGTGATCGAACCCATGACCACAGGATCACAAGTTCAGTGATCCCTAGTGGTCCCTACAATATCACTACATGGATCCCCTACAGGTCACTAATCGAGGTCACTACAGGAGGTCATTACAGGAGGACAGCAGAACAGTCAATAGAGATTGACAGTGACTGGCAATCCTGACCGTCGCTTTCGTCAGACTGACAGGTGCACGAGATAACAGAGCTGAAAAAAGGAAGAGAGATAATTTACTAGATCGAATAGTGAAGCACTCATACAACTGGTACCGCCTCGAAGCACTCAATCTGCGAATTCCTTAGCATAGAGACGAGAGAACTTGACCTGTTCCACACATCTGAACCCACACACACCCGTTCACACACCTGTACAACACATAACAGTGGAACACATCAGGTTCCATATCTACGGAACAACAACAAAATGGAAGTGAAAAGAACTAGCATTAATAGTTAAATAGATCCAATTAAAAGTAGGAGCGGTCTAAACACAAGTCAGAAACACATTGTAAACATTACAGCACCACAACTTTTCAACTTCCTGCCCCCCACAAAAAATATATAAGTAATATCGCTGGAACAACAATGAAAGTTTTCCAGAGGAAACGCGAGAGGTTTCTGGTGGGGGGGGGGGACCGGATCAACCAGCCTATGATGGCTATGTGTGGACCTTCCGGATACGAAGACAGAGAACTTTAAGGCTAGCCAATCATTAGGCAAAGTTGGCACCCCGCCCATGTGTCGGAAGTAGAGGGACTCGCGAAAGCCTTAACAGGTAAACAATAGGCTGGTGCAAGTCTGATAATGGCTGTGTTAAGACTGATATTGGATGTGGCCAGCCTGACAGTAACTGTGGCAAGTCTGGCAAGTCTGATAAGACTCAAAGAAGCATTTCTTATCCAATTTATAATTGCTGATTTTTTGCAACATTACTGTATCTCCTAATCCCCCTCCTCCCTCTTTCTCCCCCACTCCCTCTTCCTTCAACCCCTCCCCCAACACTTCAACCCTGCCACACTCCCTACCCTTACCCTCCTCCCCCAATCATCCACCTCCCCTAAAAGATTCAAGATTTAACTCAGAATTCCCAGATTACTCCTCGAGTCAAGGACCTTCACACACCTCTCTGTCCATATTTCTTTATGGTCATCATGGTTTGATTTATTGAAAATATATCTTGAAAATAAAGCCAATCATTTTTATTGTAGGGGTCAACATAGGTTTATTTTTGGTGTAATTACTGTGTAGTGTAAATATTCAGTAATTTATATGTATGTATGTAGTTTAATTTATATGTATATATGGAGTTTAATTTATATGTATATATGGAGTATAATTTATATGTATATATGTAGTTTAATTTATATGTATATATGTAGTTTAATTTATATGTATATATGTAGTTTAATTTATATGTGCAATTTATATGTGTATATGTTTCCAAGTGTATATGTAGACCTTATGGGATACATTTTCTAAGTTTAATTATATATTAAATTATATAATA
>NC_091204.1:17095720-17113220 GCF_040958095.1 Procambarus clarkii
ATATAAAATAACTAAACAAGTTAGGATAACAAGAAAGATTTTACACTTGGTTCGACCCCCACCTGACAAGCGGTGTGCCGCAGGGACCGTTGCTAACCCCTATTATTCTTTATGTATTTTAATGTTATGAACTAGACAATTGCCTTATTCACCTCACTGATGATAAAGTAAGGAGGAAATTAAAGACAGCCACACTACACAAGGAATTTTACGGGTTATTCATGCCCGTGCCACCTCTTGGGTGCCTTAATCTTCATCAATCTATCACAAAGATTGAAAAGTAAACAAGACAAGAAGTAAGGAGATCTGTCCTTTGCCCACAGATATACCCACGTGCTCACAGATATACCCACGTGCCTACAGATATACCCACGTGCCCACAAATATACCCACGTGCCCACAGATATACCCACGTGCCCACAGATATACCCACATGCCCACAGATATACCCACGTGCTCACAGATATACCCACATGCCCACAGATATACCCACATGCCCACAGATATACCCACATGCCCACAGATATACCCACGTGCTCACAGATATACCCACGTGCTCACAGATATACCCACATGCCCACAGATATACCCACGTGCTCACAGATATACCCACATGCCCACAGATATACCCACGTGCTCACAGATATACCCACATGCCCACAGATATACCCACGTGCCCACAGATATACCCACGTGCCCACAGATATGCCCACATGCCCACAGATATACCCACATGCCCACAGATATACCCACCAACCAGCAAATCTGAATGAGATTTCCCACAGTATTTGCAAATGAACACGACCGAGCCATTTAAATTCTTATGCCGTCTCTCAACTGTAGGATTATTATCCCGACTTTCATATCCCGAAATAATCCTGAAAGTCGTCCAAGCACCTACTGCAGCCACGAAAGCAAACACTCATTCAGAATACAACCAATCTCCTTAATGTCATTTTCAGTGATGTTGTGCTGAATACAACTCTTGCGTATCTAAGAAAACAAATATTTGGCCAAGAAAGTGAATGGTGGGCCAAATTTTCGGGCGACATTGTTGACAACATTTAAGGTAAACAGGATGTTTCAGTCTCGGTGGATTCGAGTGAAACATTAGAGTGTTCTGACAAGTGGAACGACAGAGTGCAGGCAGCTGTTGGCACACTCTGAGAGATGAGTCGAGTTGACAAAGTAATTTGACAGATTAGCATTAAAGTAATACAAGAGGAAGATACCATTACAATTAAGATTAGCGTGGTCAATAAAATCAATCGAAAATCCGTGAATATTGATTAGGATGTGAATGAAACCTCTCCTCTGACACTTAGTAAAAATTTATCTGTCAGAGATGGAATATATTCAACACTTTTCTCCACATTTAAGTGCAGCTTCACCACTTGAAAACAAAGGCAACTTTCCGGCAGGTAATATCTCATTAATGAATAGGTGAAGCTCACTTCTCTCCAGTGTTCTCTCTCACTACGTAAAAGAGTGTGTGGTATACATGCTATGTTCACTTTGGGAGCGTTCCAGCATCTAAGGTATGGTATTCTGCAAGAAGATTTAATGGCTGTGGCTTTGAGTATGCGTATGTGTGTACTCACCTATTTGTATTCACCTATTTGTGCTTGCGGGGGTTGAGCTTTGGCTCTTTGGTCCCGCTTCTCAACTGTGTGTGTGTGTGTGTGTGTGTGCATTTACTATTTGTATCTGCAGAATCGAATCGAATATATAGATGACCATTATCTCTATTTATCCCTGCTGGTATTCTCCCAATGATGTATATATATATATATATATATATATATATATATATATATATATATATATATATATATATATGTATATATATATATATATATATATATATATATATATATATATATATATATATATTAATCTCATATGCTTTCCTCGCAAGACCATCAGCATTAATGTGCTACACGTTGAGGTTTCTCTTACTGAATTATTCTTTTGTGGAAAAGGTTCGGGATGGGAGTTGTATAAAGAGCTTGGAGAGGATATTTTTTCAGAGAAAAAGATTGTTAAGTTCTTAGGTATGCTGAAAACTGTTGGATTTGCCTTGTCTCTTCTGCCTGGCTCTCTCTCTCTCTCTCTCTTTTTATCTCTCTCTCTTCATGTATTGTCTCATGTTTCTCTATATCGATTAGATTAGATGGATATAGAGCCATCTACACTTGCTTCCAATCGAGCATTTGTCTCTGAATTCAGCTGCAAAAATTTACCTTCAAGCTCTATGAGCAACAAATTTGCAAAGCACAGGTGTAAACTGAACCAGAGGTCACAGTTTACACCTGTGTGTGACAGAGGACACGCGAGAAGCATTAACACCTCTCAAGCACACAGCCCATCCGCCTGTTTCCTTAGTACTTGTAGTAACGATGAGGATCATAGTATATATTCCGACATACAACGAAATTTGCAATTGGAAATCTGAAGTATTGAGATAGACAAACCGGAAAACTTTTATTTTTACTTGTGTTGCATTGACAAACTAAACTAACCTAACCTAACCTTCCTGGGTCTAATACACGATATCTGAGGCTTAACGTAGTACATATGTGTACTATACTAAGCCTAGGAATATTAAAGTTAGTTTTTTAGCTTCATTTATTTTAAAAGAATTCCTTACTAGTCAGTATACTACTACTATCTAAAAGTTAAGTACGTACGAATTCGTGACTATTGAAGACTGTCACAATAGGTACTATCTAAACAGCAGTATGGGTTGCCAGCACAACTAGGCGAGGACACAGTTGTAAATACGGTGGGGCCTCGTATCCTGGTGGATAGCGCGCAGGACTCGTAATTCTGTGGCGCGAGTTCGATTCCCGCACGAGGCAGAAACAAATGGGCAAAGTTTCTTTCACCCTGAATGCCCCTGTTACCTACCAGTAAATAGTCAGCTGTCACGGGCTGCTTCCTGGGGGTGGAGGCCTGGTCTAAGGACCGGGCCGCGGGGACACTAAAGCCCCGAAATCAACTCAAGATAACCTCAAGATAACCGTG
The DNA here is from genome assembly GCF_040958095.1 of Procambarus clarkii. Lineage (NCBI taxonomy): Eukaryota > Metazoa > Arthropoda > Malacostraca > Decapoda > Cambaridae > Procambarus > Procambarus clarkii. Next base: position 17,098,748 of record NC_091204.1, read on the forward strand.
ATACAGGAGGACACAGGTGACACGTTTTACACATAAAAATGTATTCATAGTATACAAGCTTATATACAGAGATATAAATGTATATAGTATACACACGCTCAATTTTTACGTTCAGTTAGATGGTGGCAAATATTTAAAGAGCTGTAATGTAAGGAATTCCTTTACAGCTAATCGTCACCATTAGACTCTGACGTAATCAATATTACTTACCAAGTTTCTGTAAATATCAGATTTTCAGAGAGATGCTTTACAAGTATAACAGCAAGATAAGAGTCTAAACTTCCGTCACTCAAGTTTAATTGGTCATTAAGAAATATTTATCTTGCCTGTTAGTTCTGAGAATTAGTTCTCGGAATTCTCAGGACATAATTAGTTCTCTTAATTAGTTATATTCTCAGAACATAAAATAGTTCTGAGAATATCGAAAGACTTTAATTGTTATCTCCAGAACCCATTGGGTTTGATATATACAAGTTGGACAGTTTAGAAATGCCAAGTTTCTAAACGGTCCACACACACACACACACACACACACACACACACACACACACACACACACACACACACACACACACACACGAATCAGTTACAAATGAAAAAACTAACGTTATTAAACCCCAATTAAACGGAAGATATAAGGGCTAGGGGGAGACATGATTACCACGATCAAAATTCTTAGGAGAGCTGATTGGGCAAACTAAAGAATTTCTAGGAGAGGAGACAGTATGGACTTTATTAAGAACACAGCAAACCTCCAAACAAATGTAAATACATTTTCCACATTCTAATTGAACTCAGAAAACAACATTGTGTTCAATGAAAAGATAAATTACCTGGGATGGTTGATAAACAATTAAGAAGACACAGGTGTATACCCAATTGAACAACAGAGACATTAGAAATCTTTAAGTGCTAAATTAGTTAACATATCGCAATAAGAAGTAATTTAGTGGGCTTCGTGCACAACTTCAAATGAAGATATGATAGAGCCCAAAAGGTACAGGAACCTGTACACCAAAATAGTGAAGAATGAGAAGCCTAGATCAAATACGAATACACACATACAGGAAAAAGATGCAATAAAAGGAGTCATGAGAAGCAAAACTTGTAAAGTCCATAGCAAGGAACTTTTTGAAGAGGTAAGCTTGGAGAGAACTTCTTTTTTTTTTTTTTTGCAAGGATATTCCTGCGCGGGCCCTAAGCCTCTGGCTGGCCCACTAAGTGTTGCTTGTTTCTGTTTTACTTGGGCGGAGTGTGAGTATTTATGACTCGTATGGTCGCTTCAGTAAGATTTTGCCATATGTGTTTAACAACTTCTTCTGCTCTGTTGAATCTAAGTTGAAATCTTAATGGGTTTGTAACTATGCACTCTTGGAGAGAAGACAAGGAGAATGGGGAAATGACCTCCATATATAGACAAGACTTTTCACTCAAAATGAGACAAACTCAGGGGAATATTGAATTGGAAAAAGCCAACGTGAACAAACGACTACTATGTAGTACTCGCCTAATTCCCCCTCGAAAGAGGGGAAAGAAATTCTTGAGACAAAAGCCTGCTTTCCTTGCAAATTACAGAAGATGATACCCAAGAGGAAATTAGTGAATTAAATAAAGACTGACTCCCAGGGCTCAACACCATCTAAGCTTCAGTGAAGACAGTTATCGCTTAATGAGCCTGTTGGAGTTTTACTACAAACTACAATGATAAATCATCAAGGGAAAGAATGAACAAATGGTGTGTCTTTGGACTGTAAGAAGATATTTAATACAGATCCACATAAGCTACTTCAATACAAGCCTCAGAGTCAAGTAGATGGAAGCTAGAGGATGTTAGACAGTCTTAACTTAAGTCTTTGAAAGACAACAGAGGGTTATAATGACAAGCCTAACAGTGTCTTCACGTATCTGAATGCATCCTAAAGAGACTGGTCTCAAGATGAATGGTTCCTGCCTCTTGTGTGCAGGTCTAACGTGAACGTCTCTCCCAGCTCCTTGGCAACAAACCCGTTTCCAGAGATGCACTGGAAATCATTGTAAATGTCATGCAATAATACCACCAGCTTCAAGACTACACGGCAAGTTCTTCCCAGATTCAACAGCTTACGTTGCATTCATGTAGTTTCTAAGATATTTTTTTCTAATACGTACATGTTCGTTTCTTTCAGTCATGTTTTAAAGTTGAATTTAACCATTTTTGTCTCTTTTTAATGCTTATCCATCTCCATCTCATTGGTACGAGTTTTAACTCTTCAGTTTCATTTGATTCACCATCAGGTGATGGTGTCTGGAATCAGACTGGTGCAAGATGGTGATGGGCACAATCAGAGTCACAACAGACTGCAATACACCATTATTACAATACTGTGATCTATGAGAAAATCTTTGGAGCATGACGGTGGGATCGAACCAGCGTCCTTGGTGCCCCTAGAGGCTGGGATTCGATCCCCGGTTTTCTTGGAAGACTTTCTCAGATGGCAATGCATGAGATGAGGCACCAGCCAGCTGTCAATTTAATGTATCAGGATCAAAAGTCAGGTGTTGGCGTGAAGCACTGAATGAAAGTGTTAATGTGTTATCTTCAAGATTAGCCCAGGTTTGTGTTATCTTCAAGATCAGACCAGGTGTGTGTTATCTTCAAGATCAGATCAGGTGTGTGTTATCTTCAAGATCAGGCCAGCTGTGTGTTATCTTCAAGATCAGGCCAGGTGTGTGTTATCTTCAAGATCAGGCCAGCTGTGTGTTATCTTCAAGATCAGACCAGGTGTGCATTATCTTCAAGATCAGGCCAGGTTTGTGTTATCTACAAGATCAGGCCAAGTGTGTTATCTTCAAGATCAGACCAGGTGTGTGTTATCTACAAGACCAGACCAGGTGAGTGTTATCTTCAAGACACTTAACCCCCTGATTTGGACCCCCCCAATATTTACATAACGACCTCGTTAATCACATGCCCTCAGGCACTCCCCTGAGGGCCTCAACAACATTCATTATTTCCATTCATTGTAAAGAGAAACACCACGACCCCTACGACCCCATTCCCCATTCTCTGTGAATCGAGACAAACACAAACGAGACATAAATTCCCCCATGGAAATCACACTGTTGTTATATATTCAGCATTACCGTTGTTCGTAGAGAAGCGGGTATAATTTACAACCACTCGAGAGTCAGATGAAGCTTATTTACAGGGTAATGTACCCGCTTGGGGATAATCAGGAGCGAGAAGGAAGAGGTCAACCCGCACGTTGAAGTGGAACTGTCGCGGGACAGTGTATTCAGTCTTTTGTAAATATGTAAGTAATTCATGATTGTGTGGGGGGGGGGGAGGTTTACAGTTAAGAGAGAAAGAGAATGATAGAGAGAGGGAGTGTGAGAGTGAGAGAAAGTGTTCGCTCGGATCTTGACTAGGGATTCCAAGGATTCCAACAGCAACTAACCGCTGCCTAACTGGAATGTTAAGCCTTTCCGGACTGCCACGAAAGCACAGAGGCATTAGACGATCCAGCCCATGGTAGGGTAATTGACAATTATATGAGTATATATATTTATATATGTGTGTGTGTGTGTGTGTGTGTGTGTGTGTGTGTGTGTATGTGTGTACTCACCTAGTTGTGTTTGCGGGGGTTGAGCTCTGGCTCTTGGGTCCCGCCTCTCAACCGTCAATCAACAGGAGCGTGTGTGTGTGTGTGTGTGTGTAGCTCTGCCCCTCTATATGTACTTCTTCTTTTTCTATATAAACTAAGATTATGGTATATTAGGAATAGTGCAGATGTTGATACTGAAACTGCAAACTAAGAGTTGTTATGCTTCATAAACTTATCTGAAGCTTTCACCCTTGAAACTGATCTATTTAAAGGAGATTATTCCCAATGAAAAAAATTACTAATAAATACTTGTTTTGTAATAAGTTGCACTCATGTTTGGCTTCATTTGATTTCACGTCTTACTCTCTCTCTCTCTCTCTCTCTCTCTCTCTCTCTCTCTCTCTCTCTCTCTCTCTCTCTCTCTCTCTCTCTATCATACGTTTGCTTAAGAATGAGATTTAAACAAAATGAGCTCATATCCACTTCATGTTTCTTGTGCTGAAGCCAATTATAATTAACATTTTCACATAAATTGGAACGGGCCATGGAGGGAGAGAGGGAGGGAAGGATGAGAGCCAGGTAGGGAGAGAAAGAGGGATGGATGGCTTTAGGGAATGGAATAGAGGAGGAATAGTAAGTATCCTCGCCTCATTAACCAAGTTACTGCCCCCCTATCATGACAAGTTACCCCTCCCCATTATAGATTTACCTGTACACCCATTTTTTGACGTTGTCGTTGAATTTTCTTTGCATTTCTTTTACTGGAACGAAATTAATTGGTATTGTTTTAAAGACAATAAAACCCATTTTCCCCTTTTTTTTAGTTTTCTTTCTTTTTCCACAGTCGGCCCTTGCTAAGCTCCCCCCACCCCCCGGCCTCATGGGAGTTGACCCCTGACCCTTGCATGCTCTAGTTCTGTCAGTGCAAGTGTCCCAGATATCAGTGAATGGATCTGCGTTGCTCATGCAATAATGAAGACAACAAGGCACAGTAACGGAGCTGAAAATTAGAGACCCAATTCACAGATCTGATAATAAAGGTATTGAGGACGTTTCGGTCCGTTTTCGACCATTATCAGGTCACTACACCCCTTGGGAATGGTCCTAAGTTGGACCGAAACGTCTACCATTCCTTCAGGCAGTAATTCTGGAAGGGAATTATTTGGGGAAAGCGCTAAGCCATTACGACTATATGACAGTACTTGGAAGGGGTCAGGATAAGGATTTGGGATGGGACAGAGGTAAGGAATGGTGCCCAACCACTTGGATGGTCGGGGATTGAACGCCGACCTACATGAAGCGAGACCGTCGCTCTACCGTCCACCCCAAGTAGAGACGTCAGTTTGGAACACTTGATCTATACATCTATTCGGTATCGACTCTACTTGGGCTGGACGGTAGAGCGACGGTCTCGCTTCATCAACTTAAAACAAGATATTACAATAGAACTTTTAACTTATTTCTAGTTACAGTTAATAAGAATGTCAAACATTTTCACACGACATCTGGCTTACTGCTTACAAACACTGTGTATATGTTTTGAAATGGCGTTAATAAATTTGTTTTATATAAAGCTGTACAAGAAAAACATTTTTATTGGTTTATAAAACATTCTCAATTGAAAATAAATAATTGTTTCAATTACATTATAATTGTCTCCTTGTTTAATGAGAAACGTGGGTTTGTTTGTCTTAGTACTATATAATTCTTGGTTGCATTTCTGACAGGCTTTCCAAATTCTCGCGGAATTCCGGATACGGTCCGAATTAAGAGCTTAATTTGAGAACAACAAGAGAGCAGAGTTCAAGAGCACTGAATCAACAAGACACATATCATCAAGAGCAAGATATCAGCCAGTAACAAGATAACACATATCAACCCATATTTTAGAACATCTCTCCTACCCACACTCACCACCTTTTCTCACCACATCTCAAAGTCACATGTCTCATCATCTCTCATCACATTTTTCAGCGATACGTCTCATCTTTCTCACCTTTTCAAATTAGAGAATATTTGTCGTTTTTTATCATCGAATTTTTCTTGTACTGCAACATTTTTTTTCTCTCTGTCTCATTACTTTTTCACATTTCCCTTGGCGTGTTTTTCTCGTTTATTATTTTTTCTCTTTGCGATGATTTTCGTGGTTTGTTCTTCCTTTTTCATTCTTCTTTATCTCCATAAACATCTTGTCTTCCTTCGTCTTATTCTACATTATTTTTTCTGATTTGTTTATCTACTTCTTCGGATCCTCTGTCAGTTCTGAGGTCGTGTCTCTTTATAGTATTTATGTAATATATTAAATATAATACAAGAGAGATAAATTTATATATGAATTTTGAACACAGGAGGAGACGCCTTCTGTGTCCTGTTAGGGGCATAGATCTTTTTCCTTTCTGTTGTTCAAGTGAGATTTATATGTCTAGTTTTCCCCTCACACACACACACACACACACACACACACACACACACACACATACACACACACACACACACACACACACACACACACACACACACACACACACACCACACACACCCACACACAAACCCATCTGACCAAAGAGCAGCAGAGCTCAGCCCCCGCAAGCATAACTAAGCACACACACACACACACACACACACACACACACACACACACACACACACACACACACACACACACACACACTCAAACCCATCTGACCAAAGAGCCACAGCTCAGCCCCCGCAAGCATAACTAAGCACACACACACACACACACACACACACACACACACACACACACACACACACACACACACACACACACTCACACCACACACACCCACACACACAAACCCATCTGACCAAAGAGCCAGAGCTCAGCCTCCGCAAGCATAACTAAGCACACACACACACACACACACACACACACACACACACACACACACACCACACACACCCACACACACAAACCCATCTGACCAAAGAGCCAGAGCTCAGCCTCCGCAAGCATAACTAAGCACACACACACACACACACACACCACACACACCCACACACACAAACCCATCTGACCAAAGAGCCAGAGCTCAGCCTCCGCAAGCATAACTAAGCACACACACACACACACACACACACACACACACACACACACACACGCACACACACACACACGCACACACACACACACACACACACACACACTCTAAACAGCCACTGACAACCGCTAATCATCATAAATCCCGCGGCCCACATTGCTCTTCACGGATGGGAAATAAATTGCACATTTTTGCACAAAAGTTTAGCGATGATCGTCGAAGTTTGCAGAAAAACGCGAACATTTTTGGCGAAGCTGAATAGATTGGCGCAGAAAACGTGATTTAATTGGTAATAACTTATATATTGAGAGAATAGTTGAACTAGTGATTAGCGTGTATGATGGCTGTGCTTATAACTATGGCATCAACAAACACAGCAACTACACCAACCACTACTACAGCATCAATAACAAACATAATAACAGAAACAAGTACAATCATAATATAATAGTGATAATGATTAAAAAAGAAGTGTATTGGAGTCAATATTACTGGTGTGTGTGTGTGTGTGTGTGTGTGTGTGTGTGTGTGTGTGTGTGTGTGTGTGTGTGTACTCACCTATTTGTACTCACCTGTTTGTGCTTGCGGGGGTTGTGCTTTGGCTCTTTGGTCCAGCCTCTCAACTGCCAATCAACTGGTGTACAGGTTCCTGAGCCTACCATATCATATCTCCATTTGAAACTGTGTATGGAGTCAGCCTCCACCACATCACTTCCTAGTACATTCCATTTACTAACTACTCTGACACTGAAAAAGTTCTTTCTAATGTCTCTGTGGCTCATTTGGGTACTCAGCTTCCACCTGTGTCCCCTTGTTCGCGTCCCACCAGTGTTAAATAGTTTATCCCTGTGTGTGTGTGTGTGTGTGTGTGTGTGTGTGTGTGTGTGTGTGTGTGTGTGTGTGTGTGTGGGTGTTTACTATTTGCATTTACTATTTGTGCCTGCAGAATCGAGCTGTTAGCTCTTGGACCCCGCCTTTCTAACCAATCTATTTTTTCCTCTATTATTTCCTCGAATTCATCTACCGTGAGATCCAACTCAGAGAGGTTCTTGATTGCGTTTAGAGAGCCGTGTGCCGTATGAGAACTAGTGACGTAGATAGTAATCTGGAAAATGTTTTATCCCAAATTAAATAACACTTGTCTGCAAGAAAAACTGCTTCTACAATATAGTGTTTATTTTAAACACACACAAAAAACATGCAGTTTGATATGATTGTTTTATGAAGAGTGAGGCAGTCGGAATTTACATGTAAACTAGGGGGAGATTATATGTTATTTCATGTAAAATATCATGTAATTTCATGTAAATATCATGTAATTTCATGTAAATATCATGTAATTTCATGTAAATTTCATGTAATTGCATGTAAATTTCATGTAAATTTCATGTAATTTCATGTAAATTTCATGTAATTTCATGTAAATATCATGTAATTTCATGTAAATATCATGTAATTTCATGTAAATATAATGTAATTTCATGTAAATTTCATGTAAATTTCATGTAATTTCATGTTTACAAGTAATTCCATGTTTACATGTAATTTCATGTTTACATGTAAACGTGTAATTAAAGTGAAGCTGTCACTTCCACAATCAGCACCAGTTATCTATAAATAATTATAAAAAGTATATTCAGAGAGGTGGTTTTCGAGCACAGAAAAAGCGCGAACAAATTTAAAAAAAAAAGTTCGAATGTAATCATTCACAAGAAAGTTTTATAACTTTCATTCAAAAGTTTTTTTCGGACTTAAGAAAGGAGGTTTTCTAACTGGGTTAACGCGTATTTAGTCATTGTTTGTCTGGACGAACTGAACTTACAGCTATGTTCAAACTTTTCTCTATTAGTGCTTCTCTTTTTTCCTGTGTTCGAATTGCATTTCTCAAAGTGCTTTTCTAGAATACAAATATCAGCCAGCCGAGTCGAAACAGCTAACGTAACCTATCCTAGGTTTACACATACACAAAATTAAATTATCCATTAATATACATTTACATTTGAGTAAATATTGTTTTAAATCAATAAATAAATTAATTTAAATCAATAAATATTGATGTATCATGTTTATTTTTTTTATACAGCACTTAACAACTGACGAACGAGCCTACGGATCCGACTCGAACTCGAACGAGCACAGCTCAAGGTTGTGCTGAACAAAAACTGAATCCCTTCACAGGGCAGATGAATATTACGACATTTTGTCAGGCGACGAGTCACAATAACGTGGCTAAAGTATGTTGACCAGACCACACACTAGAAGGTGAAGGGTCGACAACGTTTCAGTCCGTCCTGGACCATTCTCAAGTTGATCGTGTTCCAATCTGGACCATTCCTGGACCCAGGAATGCTCCTAGACCATTCTCACAATTGACTTTAGAATGGTCCACGACGGACCGAAACGTCGTCGTCCCTTCACCTTCTAATGTGTGGTCTGGTCAACGACATTTTGTCAGCACGTCGAATATCACTTAAGGAGTACCTGGTGTGTACTCCTTGAGTGATCCTTGTCCTTAAGTGACCAATCCTGGAGTATGCAGCTCCAGCATGGAGTCCATATGTAGTCAAATACAAGACTAAACTGGAAAAGGTTTAAAGGTTTGCCACCAGACTAGTACCCGAACTAAGGGATATGAGCTACGAGGTGAGACTACAGGAATTAAACCTCACGTCCCTGGAAGACAGAATAATTAGGGGGAACATGATCACCACATACAAGACTCTCAAAGGAATTGATAGGGTAGATAAAGACAGGTTATTTAACACAAGGGGCACACGCACTAGGGGACACAGATGGAAATTGAGTGCCCAAATGAGCCACAGAGATATTATAATTTTTGTGTAGTGTCAGAGTAGTTGACAAATTGAATGCATTAGGAAATGATGTGGTGGAGGCTGACTCCATACACAGTTTCAAGTATAGATATGATAGAGCCCAATAGGCTCAGGAACCTGGAGACCAGTTGATTGACAGTTGAGAGGTGGGACCAAAGAGCCAGAGCTCAACCCCCGCAAGCACTACTAGGTAAGTGCACACGTCCGCGCGTCATGACAAATTAATTTCACAGCTTTAAAAGTTAATGAAACGAGATACAAGAGAAATATATCATGTTCACCTTCACAGTGTGTCTTGTATCACGCTGTGTTCAACCACACAGCGTTGTTCACAACGCTGTTGTGAACAATCATGTTCACATGTATGTATCATGTTCACACTCACAGAGTTGCTGATATATCATGTTCACCCACACAGAGTTGCTGATATGTCATGTTCACCCGTCACAGTGTTGCTGATATGTCATGTTCACCCGTCACAGTGTTGCTGATATGTCATGTTCACCCGTCACAGTGTTGCTGATATGTCATGTTCACCCGTCACAGTGTTGCTGATATGTCATGTTCACCCGTCACAATGTTGCTGATATATCATGTTCACCCACACAGAGTTGCTGCTATATCATTTTCACCCGTCACAGTGTTGCTGATATGTCATGTTCACCCGTCACAATGTTGCTGATATATCATGTTCACCCGTCACAGTGTTGCTGATATATCATGTTCACCCGTCACAGTGTTGCTGATATATCATGTTCACCCGTCACAGTGTTGCTGATATATCATGTTCACCCGTCACAGTGTTGCTGATATATCATGTTCACCCGTCACAGTGTTGCTGATATATCATGTTCACCCGTCACAGCGTTGCTGATATATCATGTTCACCCTCACAGCGTCCGCATAGATAAGCCTTTGTGTAAGTGTACATTTTCAGAAGCTTTTCAACTCTCCATTCAAATACAAATATAGTTACGGAAATGAAATTTTAATTTTTCATGATAAATTTTGTTCAGTCATGAAATAAATCATGAACGGTTATGTATGGTTATTGTCCCGACAAATCATGTCGTAAAAACGATGAGATAAACAATATTATAGTTTGCAATTAAGCTCTTGGTGTCGTAATTGCAATTAAGCTCTTGGTGTCGTAATTGCAATTAAGCTCTTGGTGTCGTAATTGCAATTAAGCTCTTGGTGTCGTAATTGCAATTAAGCTCTTGGTGTCGTAATTGCAATTAAGCTTGTGTGTTGTAGGTGTAATTTACCTGTTGTAATTCGCACTTCAGTATGACTTAACGAGTTAAATGGCGATTGTGAACACATTGTAGCCTTTCCTGCCCTCATCTGGTGATTGTACCGGCCAATCAGGAAAGGGGTGACAGGTGGCATTAGCTGATTGGCTCGAACATCCAATCACCACTCTGGAAACTAGCCTTTCAGGATCGCTGGTGATGGCCGATCTAATCTGAGGACTCGCTAAGATAATCGAAGGACTGTCTGAAACATAATTTTCGGGACATTTCAAAGTTGTGTAAACCCCTGGTTAGTGTCTCGGAGAGGCTGCAGGATCCAGTAAGTTCAGTAGAACTTCAGTTTCAACTCTTTTAACCATGTCGTAGCTCAATCGATTAAGGCAGCGTCTGGAATGCTCCCGGACGCAGGTTCGAATCCTCACCACGGCCCTTGTGGATTTGTTCATAATTTTCGGGGTTTAGGGGGATCTCGATGGAGGTAGGAAAGACAAGGATTGGCACAGTTGTGGTCAACAAGCCGACCAAACACAAAGTTACTTTTTTATGAGCTAAATTCTCCACAGTCCATTGAGGAATTGTTTTCCTTTCCACACTCGTGGTCAGAGTTAGACAATGAGCACTTGGAGGCAAACAAAGGATTCTGACAAAGGCTTGGAAACCCCTTGGCAGAATCCATGGGTGGATTTCCAAGTTCCTTTTTATATCGAGTCGTTGGCTGAATAGTCTGCCTGATGAATCGGCGATCGTTAGTTCAAGTTAGTTAGGTCGTTAGTTCAAGCCCAATTAAGTGCCCCTTTACATAATATAAACATCTGAGGTGCACGACTCATTAATCACCTGTTAGTATATTTAAGAAATATAGCTAGAACAATAGATGCTTTCCAGAGAGAATTGGACATGTTTCTGATGGGGTTACCGGATCGACCAGGCTGTGATGGCTGTGTGGACCTTCGGGAAACCAACACAAACAGCCTCGCGAACCAAGCAATCACCAAGGAAGATTGGAAATAGAAGTATAACCAACATTCTACTTCTGGCTGCAGGAGTAGAACTCTAGAAATCATCAAAATATAATATTTGTTTCTAGAAGTTGAGCCAATTCACTGATAAACACACACACTCCCACACACACACACACTCACACACACACACACACACACACACACACACACACACACACACACACACACACACACACACACACACACACACACACACACACACACACACACACACACACACACACACACACATTTTAGTGTCAGAGTGGTTGACAAATGGAATGCATTAGGAAGTGATGTGGTGGAGGCTGACTCCATACACAGTTTCAAGTGTAGATATGAGAGAGCCCAATAGGCTCAGGAATCTGTACACCTGTTGATTGACGGTTGAGAGGCGGGACCAAAGAGCCAGAGCTCAACCCCCGCAAACACAACTAGGTGAGTACACACACACACACACACACACACACACACACACACACACACACACACACTCACATTTGACTAAAACCGAAAATATTACATTTCCACTAGTCTGTAATCTACAAAATAACAAAAGCTTTATTCGTGCCCTTTTATAATAATTGTGTGTTAACTGTAGCATAGATATACACACAAAAGTTGAACATTCCACTGTATTCTGACCTGAATTTATGGGACGAGAATATAAGCTAAAAAAGGAATATGTAAATGTTATGAAAACTATGTCAATGAGTTATTAAAACGAATAATTTATTCATATATTATTATTATTATGAAATTGCTGGTATAAATATTATTATAATTTATATTATTTTCATATAAAACATCCTTAAATATCGCTTCAGCATTTGATAGGTTTGGCAACACACATTTATCTAAACTAATGTGATTTAAGATATAATTTGTGCATTGCTTTTATTTAAACAACTTGATTATTGTAAGCAAAATGGTTTGATTCGTTTCCCTCGTAGTAAACACACCTTAATGCTGTTCTCAGAGCTACCGCGAACTTTTTTCAATGGGTTCCGCGAACCTGCTTCAGGAGTCCCGCTAAAAACACTAACAACACGCAAAAACAACCTCAGACACACACCAACACACAAACCGAGACAATAATGCCATTACCCGAGCTAAGAAACAGCAAACCAAGAAATAAAAGAGGAGGAAGAGGGAGATCAACAGTGGGCTAGAGAAAGGTGGGAAAGAGGGACAGATAAGCCAAGTCAACAAATGGAGTAGAGACAAGATAAGGGTTGAGACAACAGTGGAGTTGCTAATAGAAAATCACCTGCATGGGAGCTGCTACAGCTCTACGTCATGCAGTGTCATGTGGTGTTGTTGCAGCTTCTAGGAGCAAAAAGAAGAGGAACCATAACATGAGGAATGAGAGGAACGAGACAAAGCGAGGTAGTGACGCATACTCGTTGAAATGGAATAAGACGTATTACATGAAAGGAAGTTGGAAAAGGGGTAGGATAAGGACCAACCACACGAGACAGGGAAAATACACAATGTTTACTATCCAAAATGTTTCCCCCCCATCAGCAACATTACTGTCCCATCCCTTTGTAAGCTGTGACCAATCATCCTTCCCCTCCCGTTCCCCTCCCACCACACGCCGTCTCCTCATCACAACTCACACAATGGACCATTCCTCTCACCCATCTCCCCTTTCCTGCCACCCATCTCCCCGTCCCCATTCTTCAGGGCCCCTGACATCCACTGTCCCAGATACGTATAAGACCTTGTTAAAGGGAACATTGTGCCAGAAAATGTGTATTATTTGCTATTTGTATCTGCAGAATCGAGCTATTAGCTCTTGGACCCCGCCTTTCTACCCAATTTGATTTGTGTTCTATTATGTCTTCATATATTTTTCTTACACACGCTCGTACAAACACATCCCCAGGATGCAGCCCGTAGCAGCTGTCTAACTCCCTGGTACCTATTTTACTGTTAGGTGAACATAATGCCTTGGAACACTTTATCAGGGTGAAAGAAACTATGCCCATTTATTTATACGGTAGAGCGACGGTCTCGCTACTTGCAGGTCGGCGTTCAATCCCCGACCATCCAAGTGGTTGGACACCATTACATCCCCCACGTCCCATGCCAAATCCTTATCCTGACCCCTTCCAGGTGCTCTATAGTCGAAATGGCTTGGCGCTTTACCCCTCATACTTCCCCTCCATCCCTTCCCTACAGTGGCGTGTATGGGCCTCACACTGTACTACCCACTATATAAGTCCAGTACGTGGAGATAATTCCTGATCGAATCAAGTTTTTTGCCTTGACATTCTTTTATTTTTTCTCTTTTTCTCTGATCTATATCAATTTTCACAGCTCCATTTTCTTTCATACTATTCAACGATTCTTGTTTCTAGAGGAGCACAAATAGACAAAAAGAGTGTGTGACAGAGTGTGAGAGAGGAGGAGGAGAGAGTGAGAGGGGGACTGAGTTAAGAGTCAAATCCCACTAGAGAGTTCTGAAGCTACAAGAGTTCTCTCTTCCTCACGAGTGTCTTGAGAGAGAGAGAGCTCTTGGGTGAGAGAATGAGACATCTCCTCACTCCTGCGTGACTACACCGGTGCTTGGGAGACACCTTAAAGTGTTCCAAGGACCAGCCAGATTTTAAGAAGCAACTCTTCACCCTTGCAAACTGTCGTCTCTGCCCCCAAAACACGACACAAATAAGTATTCATCTCGAGATTTGTAATGAGTTTTCAGCTGCTTTTGCAATTTGCAACTGAACG
>NC_091204.1:17118220-17353220 GCF_040958095.1 Procambarus clarkii
ACAGTATGTCATTTTCGCCAGCCGCTTCCATTTTTCAAAGTACGAAAATTTTTGGCCTTATGTAACGCATACGATCGAAATGCGACGTTCTTTGTAGGAGGACAGGTTGTATATTGTCCTATGTTTCGTTATGTCACTAAGGAACGCAGGAACGCTGCAGCAAAGGCGACAATCTTTGTTATGGGTCTTTGTTCCAATCTTTATTATCAGGTTTACAAAGATTGGAACAATCTTTGTTCCAATCTTCATTATCAGGTTTACAAAGATTGGAACAATCTTTGTTCCAATCTTCATTATCAGGTTTATTCTGGAATCATGGAACACAAGTGTCAGTCTTTATATATATTTCAGAGCGTCTTGGGTAACTAGCAACTAATAAAGGAATTAGTTTTTTAATGATATATTAGGAATACAATGATTTAATTTCATCGTAACTATATGTTAAATATGATAAATTAGCCTTGAGAGACGGAGTAGAAGGCGATGAGTCACAATAACGTGGCTAAAGTATGTTGACCAGACCACACACTAGAGGGTGAAGGGACGACGACGTTTCGGTCCGTCCTGGACCATTCTCAAGTCGATTGTGACTGTGACTCACAATCGACTTGAAAATGGTGCAGGACGGACCGAAACGTCGTCGTCCCTTCACCTTCTAGTGTGTGGTCTGGTCAATGGAGCAGAAGGCTTGTATGACGGAAGAAAAAGTTGTAATTATTTTTGTAAAGGTATAAACCAAGATGATTGCTACAACTTGATATTTTGTGTGTCTCTCTCTCTTCTCTCTCTCTCTCTCTCTCTCCCTCTCTCCCTCTCCCTCTCTCTCTCTCTCTCTCTCTCTCTCTTTCTCTCTCTTTCTCTCTCTCTCTCTCTCTCTCTCTCTCTCTCTCTCTCTCTCTCTCTCTCTCCCTCTCTCTCTCTCCCTCTCTCTCTCTCTCTCTCTCTCTCTCTCTCTCTCTCTCTCTCTCTCTCTCTCTCTCTCCATTTATCTCTTCTGTAATAGCACTTAATTTTTAGTATCTTGATTTAAGTGCCAGTTTGCATCAAAGTTCCGCAAAATTAATTGCAAAATTCTAGGTAAAAAATTAGCTATCCGATAAGCAACATTTTTCCTGTCTTTATTGAAATTATAAGAGTATTTTTTTTAGACTAATTTGTTTGAGTTTTTGATAGTTGGAATGTAGACAATTTTACACGATTTTATTATTTTAATGGTTCAAAATCTGTTATAAATAAAATTATAGATAAATCTGGGAGTTGAATGCAAAAATTAAAACATGTATGTGTATATCCAGGTAAATATATACATGCATGTTTACCTAAATATATAGGCATGCATACACACACACACACACACACACACAGAAGAGTAAGGGGAGACATGATCAGAACCTACAAAATCCTCAGAGGAATCGACCGGGTAAACAAGGATAAACTATTCAACACTGGTGGGACGCGAACAAGGGGACACAGGTGGAAACTAAGTACCCACATGAGCCACAGAGACGTTAGAAGGAACTTTTCAGTGTCAGAGTAGTTAACGGATGGAATGCATTAGGCAGTGATGTGGTGGAGGCTGACTCCATACACAGTTTTAAATGTAGATATGATAGAGCCCAGTAGGCTCAGGAATCTGTACACCAGTTTATTGACAGTTGAGAGGCGGGACCAAAGAGCCAAAGCTCAACCCCCGCAAACACAATTAGGTGAGTACAATTAGGTGAGTACACACACACATACACACACACACACACACACACACACACACACACACACACACACACACACACACACACACACACACACACACAGGGGAATTGACAGGGTGGACAAAGACAAACTCTTCAGCACGGGTGGGACACGAACAAGGGGACACAGGTGGAAACTTAGTACCCAGATGAGCCACAGAGACGTTAGAAAGAATTTTTTCAGTGTCAGAGTAGTTAATAAATGGAATGCACTAGGAAGTGATGTGGTGGAGGCTGACTCCATACACAGTTTCAAATGTAGGTATGATAGAGCCCAGTAGGCTCAGGAATCTGTACACCAGTTGATTGACAGTTGAGAGGCGGGACCAAAGAGCCAAAGCTCAACCCCCGCAAGCACAATTAGGTGAGTACAATTAGGTGAGTACACACACACACACACACACACACGTACACAGGCGGGGTCCAAGAGCTAATAGCTCGATTCTGCAGATACAAATAGAAACACACAGGACTGCAGACGGAATATTTTCTTTGTGACACAAGGAATAGTTTAATGGTGATCAACTATGTTGTAGTGATGTCGAGTTTAAGACGTGAATCGGTTTGGGTCCATATTTGGTGGTATGTGACTGATCGAGATCCTGGTGATCGAGATCGAGCCAATGACGAGGCCCTCCTTGGGTTGATCTTAGAAGCCCAGATCAATCCATCTGATTGGCGACGGCTGGAATTAATTGGCTTCAAACTCTCGTAATAGGAAGCCACACAGACCTCTCTTATCCACCTAGTTTCCCAGGACTACTCCTGCCTCTTAATTGAGCGTTGAAACGAACGAAGTTCAGAACTGTGGTGAACTTGAACGGTGATTGGACAAGACTTCGTGTGGAAGTAACTTCTACTGACCTAGTTTAGCAGCCGGATAGACTAGACTTCTGACTGAACGGCAGTTAAAGCAGACTTCCATGATGGCAGACGTCCCTGTGGAAGACGTCGCTGAGAACATGGCGTTTGCCCTCTGTCAAAGCAACTTAGAGCCAGTCATCATTGAGCAGAGGCTGAGAACAATACCTTGCGGTTATCTTTGCGTGGATTTCAAGGGGGAAGTCAACGTCCCCGCGACCCGGTCTCAGACTAGAGCATCCCTTAACCTTTCTGATAAATTCCTGAGTGCAGAAGGCGAAGCGCCGCAAGGAACCAAGATCCTCACTGTCTTCAAACCCCAATGACTGTACGGTGGATAGCTCCTAGCAGTCAAGGCAAGGGGGACCCTACATTTAGGGAACCAAATGGAATCGTTTACGTGACAAATGCCGACATTCCAAGGAGCAGAAGATGTCTGAATCCGACTGTTACTGTCCGTCGCGGTTCAGCGACCTAATTGCGGGACAGTGGTAGCGACTGCAAGAGGTAATAACTCTCTCATTCCGGAGTGTTACGTGGTTATTTAGCTCGCGATGCTGCCGGAGTCCGTCTTGTCTGCCAAGGCGAATTAAATATATGGGAGAAAGCACTAAATATAATGTTATATTATACTCCATCAACAAACAGCAATACTCCCAAACAAACTAAAGTGAATTATTCAACCAAAATATCTACGAACTAAATCTCCAGTTCAATTTCACTTGAATACGGTATAACATTACCCAAATTAGATACTAGAAACCTCCTAAAATATCGTTCGACAATCCATAGTTATCTTAGTGGTAACAATCAGAACTTTGGCCACTATAACAGCCGTCGATATGTAGGCTACCATTCCTTCGTTCCGTTCTTATATCCCAGCTCCTTGTCCTTGTATTCAAGCTCCTCATATCCAAGCTCCTTCTCATATTCCAGCTCATTGTCTTCATATCCCAGTCGTTTGTCTTCATATCCGAGTCCATTGTCCACTTATTCCAGCTTCTTTTCACCTTATCCCAGCTCCTTGTCCTCATATCCCAGCTCACTGACCTCATATCCCAGCTCATTGACCTCATATCCCAGCTCATTGACCTCATATCCCAGCTCCTTGATCTCATATCCCAGTTCCTTGACCTCATATCCCAGCTCTTTAACCTCATATCCCAGCTCCTTAACCTCATATCCCAGCTCCTTGACTTCATATCCCAGCTCCTTGACCTCATATCCCAGATGACGGGTTGAAGGGCTGAGGGAATCATCCAATTATAACCTGCGTCACCAGGAGTGTGACCGGAAACAAGTCGTAGTGACCTGGCTGAACACGACTGTTAAAAGGTCGTGGAGATTCCACTTGGGTCCCGTCACACACGCCAACCCTCAGGGTCCTCATGTAAGCTGTTTTCAACGTGATTAAATGCAACGTTAATCTCATTATTACTGTACATATATATATATATAACATGTATATATATTTTTAACATTTTCTCTCATAGATCGGAAGAGAATTGTTTATTTTGAATTAAAATCATTTATAAACCTTTGCGATTGGATTGGGTGTTCTCTGATGAGCATTATGTGACGTCGACGAGTTTAGAGTGTGGGTGGGGTGGGTGGTGTGGGCGTAAATGGTGGGTGGTGGGTGGTGTGGGTGGTGGGTGGTGGGTGGTGTGGGCGTGGGGTGATGGAAGGTTTTGGTAGTGGCAAGTGGGACTTAACGTCTTGAAGTGGAATCTCAGAATTTGGAGTCGAATATCAGGCTTTAGAGTGGGATATTATGCATTTAAGTGGTACCCCCAAGGACTTGGAGTGGTACTCCAGCCCTTGGAGTGGTACCCAAGGCCTTGAAGTAGGACCTCGAGATGAAAGTGTCTTGGGAATTAATGGTGTTTCTTGACACTGTGGAAACCTCAGGAAAATCCATTTAGTTTTCCCAATTAATTATTATGCTCCTCTACAATGAGTAACGGGAGGGTTATAACAGGTAACGAAGGGAGGGGGTGACAGGTGTGAAGTAACGGAGGGAGGGAGGAGAACAGATGTGGGGGCAACGGGGTGCAAGGGTAACAGGTGTGAAATGAGATTAACAGGTGTGGAACAAAATACAAATTCTACCAATGAATTATTTTCTGTATCCCATTAAATATTTAAAAATTTAAAACACAATCTAACTCCTCTCCTTTGTTATGGACGTAAATGTGATTATTGTGTGAGTCTCTTCCGAATGACGCTGTTTTCACACACTTTTTTTAAATATCATTTAAAATATAATTTTTAAATATCATTTATACGGGGGTAGGGGAGGATTGTTTGGGTAGGGGATTATATTATAAATTACATGTATATTTTGTGGGTAGGGGAGGCTTTTGTGGGTAGGGGAAATTTACGGAGGGAAGGGTAGGTTTGTGGGAAAATACACAAAAAAATAGCTGAGCAGCCAAGGGGTCCTGACTTATTGTCTCCTAAAGTGTGAGAAATTTTATACTTATACAAACTATAACACTACTTATACTTATAAATTTTATTTTATACAAACTCCCAATACTTTCAAACCAATGTTGAAAGTATGCACCTTAACCTCATACGACAATTAACTCCCAATGAAATGAATCTGAGAAAATACCCAGGCGGTAACATGGGATCGAACCGTTGTCCCTAATAAACTTCTGAAGCACGCATACTATACCGACTGGACCAGATCCGTACTTCGTGCCTGAGAGGTTCAGAGACGCATGTTCGATCCTATTGTACTGCCGCAATATTTACTCACACACATTGCATCGTTTCACTGCCATCGTGCAAGGGAATAGAGTCAGAGACAGCAGTGCCATCATGCCCAGGTCCTTTATATATATATATATATATATATATATATATATATATATATATATATATATATGTCGTACCTAATAGCCAGAACGCACTTCTCAGCCTACTATGCAAGGCCCGATTTGCCTAATAAGCCAAGTTTTCATGAATTAATGTTTTTTAGACTACCTAACCTACCTAACCTAACCTAACCTACCTTTTTCGGCAACCTAACCCAACCTAACCTATGAAGATAGGTTAGGTTAGGTTAGGTAGGGTTGGTTAGGTTCGGTCATATATCTACGTTAATTTTAACTACAATAAAAAAAAATTGACCTCATACATAATGAAATGGGTAGCTTTATCATTTCATAAGAAAAAAATTAGAAAAAATATATTAATTCAGGAAAACTTGGCTTATTAGGCAAATCGGGCCTTGAATAGTAGGCCAAAAAGTGAGTTCTGGCTACTAGGTACGACATATATATATATATATATATATATATATATATATATATATATATATATATATATATATATATATATATACATATATATATATATATATATATATATATACATATATATATATATATATATACATATATATATATATATATATATATATATATATATATATATATATATATATATACATATAACTGAAAACTCACACCCCAGAATGTGATAAAATGCTATGCCCAAGATTACCATCCGAGTGCCGGCGGGGAGGTGGTTCATATAGCCTCGGCTATCACTTCCTTATGTCCGGTCGTGATGGTCAAGCGGATTAAGGCGTCCCTGTACATACCAGTTGTGGGAGTATGGGTTCGAGTCACTTCTGGGGTGTGAGTTTTCAGTTGTATATAGTCCTGGGGACCATTCAGGCTTGTTTGCATTTGTGTTCCTCACGTGTGCCCCAAAGAATGAGGTGATTTGATAAAATGCTATGCCCAAGATTACCATCCGAGTGCCGGCGGGGAGGTGGTTCATATAGCCTCGGCTATCACTTCCTTATGTCCGGTCGTGATGGTCAAGCGGATTAAGGCGTCCCTGTACATACCAGTTGTGGGAGTATGGGTTCGAGTCACTTCTGGGGTGTGAGTTTTCAGTTGTATATAGTCCTGGGGACCATTCAGGCTTGTTTGCATTTGTGTTCCTCACGTGTGCCCCAAAGAATGAGGTGATTTGATAAAATGCTATGCCCAAGATTACCATCCGAGTGCCGGCGGGGAGGTGGTTCATATAGCCTCGGCTATCACTTCCTTATGTCCGGTCGTGATGGTCAAGCGGATTAAGGCGTCCCTGTACATACCAGTTGTGGGAGTATGGGTTCGAGTCACTTCTGGGGTGTGAGTTTTCAGTTGTATATAGTCCTGGGGACCATTCAGGCTTGTTTGCATTTGTGTTCCTCACGTGTGCCCCAAAGAATGAGGTGATTTGATAAAATGCTATGCCCAAGATTACCATCCGAGTGCCGGCGGGGAGGTGGTTCATATAGCCTCGGCTATCACTTCCTTATGTCCGGTCGTGATGGTCAAGCGGATTAAGGCGTCCCTGTACATACCAGTTGTGGGAGTATGGGTTCGAGTCACTTCTGGGGTGTGAGTTTTCAGTTGTATATAGTCCTGGGGACCATTCAGGCTTGTTTGCATTTGTGTTCCTCACGTGTGCCCCAAAGAATGAGGTGATTTCATAAAATGCTATGCCCAAGATTACCATCCGAGTGCCGGCGGGGAGGTGGTTCATATAGCCTCGGCTATCACTTCCTTATGTCCGGTCGTGATGGTCAAGCGGATTAAGGCGTCCCTGTACATACCAGTTGTGGGAGTATGGGTTCGAGTCACTTCTGGGGTGTGAGTTTTCAGTTGTATATAGTCCTGGGGACCATTCAGGCTTGTTTGCATTTGTGTTCCTCACGTGTGCCCCAAAGAATGAGGTGATTTGATAAAATGCTATGCCCAAGATTACCATCCGAGTGCCGGCGGGGAGGTGGTTCATATAGCCTCGGCTATCACTTCCTTATGTCCGGTCGTGATGGTCAAGCGGATTAAGGCGTCCCTGTACATACCAGTTGTGGGAGTATGGGTTCGAGTCACTTCTGGGGTGTGAGTTTTCAGTTGTATATAGTCCTGGGGACCATTCAGGCTTGTTTGCATTTGTGTTCCTCACGTGTGCCCCAAAGAATGAGGTGATTTCATAAAATGCTATGCCCAAGATTACCATCCGAGTGCCGGCGGGGAGGTGGTTCATATAGCCTCGGCTATCACTTCCTTATGTCCGGTCGTGATGGTCAAGCGGATTAAGGCGTCCCTGTACATACCAGTTGTGGGAGTATGGGTTCGAGTCACTTCTGGGGTGTGAGTTTTCAGTTGTATATAGTCCTGGGGACCATTCAGGCTTGTTTGCATTTGTGTTCCTCACGTGTGCCCCAAAGAATGAGGTGATTTGATAAAATGCTATGCCCAAGATTACCATCCGAGTGCCGGCGGGGAGGTGGTTCATATAGCCTCGGCTATCACTTCCTTATGTCCGGTCGTGATGGTCAAGCGGATTAAGGCGTCCCTGTACATACCAGTTGTGGGAGTATGGGTTCGAGTCACTTCTGGGGTGTGAGTTTTCAGTTGTATATAGTCCTGGGGACCATTCAGGCTTGTTTGCATTTGTGTTCCTCACGTGTGCCCCAAAGAATGAGGTGATTTGATAAAATGCTATGCCCAAGATTACCATCCGAGTGCCGGCGGGGAGGTGGTTCATATAGCCTCGGCTATCACTTCCTTATGTCCGGTCGTGATGGTCAAGCGGATTAAGGCGTCCCTGTACATACCAGTTGTGGGAGTATGGGTTCGAGTCACTTCTGGGGTGTGAGTTTTCAGTTGTATATAGTCCTGGGGACCATTCAGGCTTGTTTGCATATATACATATATATATATATATATATATATATATATATATATATATATATATATATATATATATATATATATATATATGTAGTAGTAGTGTGTATATCACGAAAATAAACACGTGATTAAGAATGTGACAATGTCAGACCACGGAGCAAAATGAAACAGGAATTTCCTTAAGTACTTTCGTATATTAAATACATCTTCAGAAGGAATGCATTCCTTCTGAAGATGTATTTAATATACGAAAGTACTTAAGGAAATTCCTGTTTCATTTTGCCTCCGTGGTCTGACATTGTCATATATATATATATATATATATATATATATATATATATATATATATATATATATATATATATATATATATATATATACTTCTAGAACATAAACAAGAAATACGGAAGCTATCGTATATATTACAAGACATTCCAAAATTTATGACTCATGCCAGTGTCAAGAAAATTATTTTAAAACTAAATGAAATCAAGTTTTAAGTTTAAAAATCTATGTATTGATATTTTTATAAAAGGTATTAATAATTGAGTGTGTGTATGTATGTATGTGGTGCATATAATTAACTGAAATTACATATTTCAAAGGACTGTATCCAGGACATAAGTGTTGTGAAACGAAAACGGTTTGCCTTGTCCCTAGATGCAAACATGTTGCCACATTGGCAACATGTTACCAACATGAACACGCAGGATGCATTGTGCAAGGAGCAGATGACCAACACTGAACCCAAATGCAGCTGCGACTTCTGAACCCAGTTGTCTCAGGAACCTGTACACCACTTGACTGACGAATGTTTATATAACATGGAAAAAGTCTGTGATAAACCTATAATTATTTGACCTATAAATATTTTCTCATTTATTTTTATATAATTGTCTCGATTGATGACTGATTGATGAAGATTAAGCCACCCAAGAGGTGGCACGGGCACGAATAGCCCATAAATAATTAAAATCCAGGAATATATTTCAAGGTCACTGAATAACCAAGCCTTAATCCAAAATTCGAAATACTTATCATGCAACTCCCTTCACCAAAACCCTCCAGGAACATATACGACTCACATTTATACACGAGAGGTGTATTTCTGTGTGGTATAACGAAACGTGTATATTCAGCTTCTTGGTGTATATACAATGAGAGTTTACTTAAGTCCTGGACTTAAGAGCTAAAGTATGCTTGCTGGCTGCTAAGTAAGCTTTTGTGGTGGTCTTAACAGCCCTCCAGGGGTTGTTAGAGCTTAACTACCCCTCCCCGCCCCCCTCCACACACACACACCAAGCCAAGGTAATATTATCAATGTGTGACATGTGTTGAATAGTTACTCAACTTTTTCCCAGAGCGTATGTTTCTTGCTAATCTAAATCCCCTGTGAGTGAGTTTTTCATGCATATTAAACAAAACATGCATATCCAACACACACACACACACACACACACATACATACATACACACACACACACACACACACACACACACACACAGGGGCCTCGTAGCCTGGTGGATAGCGCGCAGGATTCGTAATTCTGTGGCGCGGGTTCGATTCCCGCACGAGGCAGAAACAAATGGGCAAAGTTTCTTTCACCCTAAGTGCCCCTGTTACCTAGCAGTAAATAGGTACCTGGGAGTTAGTCAGCTGTCACGGGCTGCTTCCTGGGGTGTGTGTGTGTGTGTGGTGTGGAAAAAAAAAAAAAAAAAAAAAAAAAAAAAAGTAGTTAGTAAACAGTTGATTGACAGTTGAGAGGCGGGCCGAAAGAGCAAAGCTCAACCCCCGTAAAAACACAACTAGTAAACACACACACACACACACACACACACACACACACAGGTATCCGTGTCATTTTGAATGCTATTGGTAATATATTTTCATAACTTACATTAACAACTTTTCAGTGATGATATGCCAAGCCATCTAGCCAACACCAACAACTTACAAGTTTGCTTAAACACAATTCTAAATCAATACTCGTGCTATCATCAGCAGCACTAACGATATCATCACTACCACCATCACCGCTATCACAACTACCACCATCACAGCCACCACCACAATCAATCACACCTTCACAGCCCCAACCATCATTACAATCAAACAATACACAAAAGGACACCACCATTACCCCCATTACTTAAGATTGTACAAATCATTTCATATGGGTCCATGACAGGCTGGGACCAGATTCACGAAGCAGTTACGCAAGTACTTACGAACGTGTACATCTTTTCTCAATCTTTGACGGCTTTGGTTACATTTATTAAACAGTTTACAAGTATTAAAACTTCCCAATCAACTGTTGTTATTGTTATAAACAGCCTCCTGGTGCTTCGGAGCTCATTAACTATTTAATAATTGTAAACAAAGTTGCCAAAGATTGAGAAAAGATGTACAGGTTCGTTAGTGCTTGCGTAACTGCTTCGTGAATCTGGCCAATGGTCTACAAGATGAAGAGGGATAAGTTAGGGATAATGGTTGGTTAGTTGGGGGATAAGAGAGTTAAGCTGCGATAACGAGGATGACCCTGAACTGGGGAAAAGGAGTACCTACAAGACTAAAGTCAGAGTCAGGTATAAGCTGGAAGGATGTGACAACCGGTTTGTTGTTTCTAAAATTGATGTGAATGACCAACTCGAAGGAGGGAGGACCTTGACACACTTGTGGAGTGGGCATACAAATGGCTGCTAGAATTCAATCCCAACTAGGTGTAAGGTAATGAAGATGAAGCGAGGAGAACGGAAACCAAGATGAAACTAAACATTAAGAAACAGGCAACTACAAAAGTCTACAAGAGAAAATAATTTGGGAGTAGATATTTCGAACACTAAGACCAGAGTTGAACTTAAACAGGGTAACATTGGCGCCATATGGGAAGATAGCAAACATTAAAAGATCATTTAGAAGCCTTAATAACAACCTATCAAGGCAGACTATACAACCTATGTTAGACCAATACTGGAATATGCAGCATCCGCACCTTACGATGCACGAAAACAAAATTGAAAAGTTTTTATTTACAGAGAATATTTACAGACATTTACAAAAAGATTAGCGCTAGAATTAAGAGGATTTACAATGATAGGTTAAAAGAATGAAATACAGCAACCCGAGGACAGAGAAGAAACAGCGGGGATATGATCACAACACACAAAATACTGAGGGAAGTGGACAAGAAAATCTTTTATAATCTTAAAGCAAGACAAGAGAATATATGAGAAAGCTGGAAACGCAAATGAGTTTAAGGAATGCAAGGAAATCCTCCTTCACTTCGCAGTTAGCAAACAAGTTGAATGCATTGATAGAAGTCATGCACCGCAACGCACCGTAATTCACGACTTTCAGACCAAGTTGCACTTCGAAGGCCGGGTACTTCGAAGGCCGGGTACTTCGAAGGCCGGGTACTTCGAAGGCCGGGTACTTCGAAGGCCGGGTACTTCGAAGGCCGAGTACTTCGAAGGCCAGGTACTTCGAAGGCCGGGTACTTCGAAGGCCGGGTACTTCGAAGGCCGGGTACTTCGAAGACCAGGTACTTCGAAGGCCGGGTACTTCGCGCGCCCTTTCAGACGCCAGTAGGCGCTAGACTA
This sequence comes from Procambarus clarkii, assembly GCF_040958095.1. NCBI lineage: Eukaryota > Metazoa > Arthropoda > Malacostraca > Decapoda > Cambaridae > Procambarus > Procambarus clarkii. The sequence continues at coordinate 17,130,138 of NC_091204.1, forward strand.
ATTACGCAGTAATTACCATTACGCAGACTATTGTGTAATGACCCTGAAAATTACATGAAGATCATGTGTAATTACATGAAGATTACACATGACGGCTGCCACCGCTGACCCTGAGCCTAGAGCCGGACTACTGCTGCCGCCTCGACAGTTTGCTGACCTCCAATAAGCCTACAGAGCTGTAGACCTGGACAATGGTTCAGGGCTAAGTGTAAGCTCTCCACATAAAAACTGAGACGCGAGCTCTGGAAGACTATCGACACCCAGTTACCCAGACATCAGGCGTTTGGTGATCTGGGTGTAGTCGAACTATGTCCTGACGTCTGTCAAAGCCCTTGGGTGTAGTCGAACTATGTCCTGACGTCTTTCAAAGCCCTTGGGTGTAGTCGAACTATGTCCTGACGTCTTTCAAAGCCCTTGGGTGTAGTCGAACTAGGTCCTGACGTCTTTCAAAGCCTTTGGGTGTTGTCGAAGTATGTCCTGACGTCTTTCAAAGCCTTTGGGTGTTGTCGAACTATGTCCTGACGTCTGTCAAAGCCCTTGGGTGTAGTCGAACTATGTCCTGGCGTCTGTCAAAGCCCTTGGATGTAGTCGAACTATGTCCTGACATCTTTCAAAGCCCTTGGGTGTAGTCGAACTATGTCCTGGCGTCTTTCAAAGCCTTTGGGTGTTGTCGAAGTATGTCCTGACGTCTGTCAAAGCCTTTGGGTGTAATCGAACTATGTCCCGACGTCTTTCAAAGCCCTAGGGTGTAGTTGAAGTATGTCCTGACGTCTGTCAATGGCCTTGGGTGTAGTCGAAGTATGTCCTGACGTCCTCACCTTGGCGGAGCTGGCGTCCGGCGACGTCAAGATCGATGTCCTCAATGTATTCGTTCGTGATACCATTTTCTGTGTTTAACATTCAGCTGACGTACGTAATGTGTCCGTTCTTCCGCTGACCTAAAAATGGTAAATGTCAAGCCCTGAAGGGTAAAAAAAATTGTACCTTCACTTTGATTTATCAAATCAAAACTGTTAATGTCTTCTATCGACACAATGATCAACTAGGACGCAAAGCTTTAAATATGTAAGCGGGAGGATTTTTTATGAGACTTTAAACACATTTTGAACTTTCTGACAAGCCGACTTGTCGTAGTAACATGAATGATTTATTTTACAGTTTGTGAATTCATGACTAATCCTGCCTCGTCTCCCTGTCTCTACCTCCCTGGCTCTACCTCCCTGGCTCTACCTCCTAGCCTCTATCTCCTAGCCTCTATCTCCCTGCCTCTACCTCCCTGGCTCTACCTCCCTGGCTCTACCTCCTAGCCTCTACCTCCTAGCCTCTATCTCCTAGCCTCTATCTCTCTGCCTCTATCTCCTAGCCTCTATCTCCTAGCCTCTATCTCCCTGCCTCTATCTCCCTGCCTCTATCTCCCTGCCTCTGTCTCCCTGCCTCTACCTCCCTGCCTCACCATCTATTCTCAATTTCCTTACCTGACCCTTCATGCCTTCCAGGAACTTTGCTAGTGCCCGGTAATTGAAAAGAGTTCAACACCACTTCCTTCCCCCTTGTAAGATGAGCTCACAAAGCTCCCTTCCTACGAGTGGCTGGAGACTAATTAAAAACAAATTCTATATCTCATTTTCTTCATCTTCCCTGCGAGAACTTAGCCAAGCGAAAGTCAAGAATGCTGTCAAGCACGCTGTCAAGCAAGCCGACTCCATGGGCTGTCTGTGCCCGCCCTTTGACAGATCTTTTTTGTCATATTGGACCCAGGAAGCTTCCCCTGTCAAAGCCTATGAAAGAATCTCTCGTGGTCTCTTTACAAGGAATTTTTCACTCTTCACATGTTTCGTTAGCATTTCCATTAGCAATTTGGAGAGAGGCTTAATGAATCTGTATATTTTACATCTAATATTCAGTGTTGCATGAGCAACATTTCATAGAGGGTATCTAACTGGTACCCAACTGAGATATTAAACCTTTCCTGGAGAGTTACTATAAGATATCTGAAGCTTTTATATATATCCTTTACTCATGTAATATAAACTCCAAATTACAATATCATGGAGGTTGTACTCACCTAGTTGTAGCTGTGGGGGTTGAGCTTTGGCTCTTTGGTCCCGCTTCTCAACCGTCAGTCAACTGATGTACAGATTCTTGAGCCTACTGGGCTCTGTCATATCTACATTTGAAACTGTGTATGGAGTCAGCCTCCACCACATCACTGCCTAATGCATTCCATTTATTAACTACTCTGTTCAACTTGTGTTTCGTACTGGTTGTGTTCCGTAAAGGCTGTGTTCCTTGAGAGCTGTGTACCTGCCTCAGCTACGGAGCTACCTGCCTCAGTTATTACGGGACATGATTGAGCTACGGAAGGCATCTCTTGGTACGAAAATATTGGAATGGGTTACGACAGAGTCCGATTTGCCAACGATAATATTCTGTCTGGGATACGACGACTCCTAACTGGGCTACTACGATACCTAACTGGAGTACTACGATACCTAACTAGACTACGACGTGACTGGGCTACCGGAATAACTGTATATTGACCTCACATGAGCAGTGGTACGACACTACACTCACAACATTATCAAATTATTAGGACATGTGAAAATGAGCAATCAAAAGCAAGATGAACATGTAGTACATTTGCAACAAATTATGTGGTACATTTTGAACATAAATTCCCTTTTGCAATGAAAGCTTTGCCTGCAGGACAGGTAAATAAAAACCTGTCAAAAATCTAATATACTAACAGATTGCATGTTGAATATTGTACAGATAACTCATATTGTATCAAAAAAAAAATACAATGCGCTTTGTCAATGACTTTATGAATATCAGAATAAATTGAAATGGGAGAGAAATTGTAAATTGACGATGACAAAAAAAAATCAGAATCAATAAAACTTTGAGATGAGAGAGAATGAGAACTAAGAATCGTTATCGAGTTCCCATAAAGATACAAACTTTGGAAGCACAACCTGTTCTGGAAGTTCAGTAACAAGATCTATAATTTATTTTTTTATGACGAAACTTTCCAGAGTTTGGAGGTCTGGATGTAATGAATGATCTTTCGTGACCCTGAATGTGGCAGAGGTGTGATACACACACTCATACATACTCATACACACTCATACATGTATGTATTCAACTCGGTGAATACATACTCCTTCATACTTACGGTTATTCATGGTTCTTGGGGACAGAGTTCGTGATGCAATGTCTACAAACGTGGATTCTATTCCCGGACGAAGCAGAAACAAATAGACAGCGTTTCTTTCACCCGGCTGCTCCTGTTCACCTAGCAGTAAAATAGGTACCTGGGAATTATACAGCTACTACGGGCTGTTTCCCGGGGATGTGTGCCAGAGATAAATATATATGTAGTAATAGACACAGTTGAGGAAAAATCATAGATCGGTTAGAAAGGCGGGGTCCAAGAGCTAATAGCTGGATTCTGCTAGCACAAATACACACACATGCGAGGTATATATTATATAACAGAGAAAATAGGTCGAGAGGCATTGGGCAATCGGAGGTTAGAAAGGTGGAGCCCAAGAGCTAACTGCTTCATCCTGAAGGCACAAGCAGCACATTTTCCCTCATCCAAAAACCCTACACGCAGCAACTGATGGAGTCGAGTCCCTGTTTAATGGTAAATACGTTATGTAATTGAGTTAAATCTGTCTCGTTCATCCTAGCCAGCCTCAGAGGGTAGCTAGGTCGTCCTAGCTACCCTCTGGGGGTAGCAAGGTCGTCCTAGCTACCCTCTGGGGGTAGCAAGGTCGTCCTAGCTACCCTCAGGGGGTAGCAAGGTCGTCCTAGCTACCCTCAGGGGGTAGCAAGGTCGTCCTAGCTACCCTTAGGGGGTAGCAAGGTCGTCCTAGCTACCCTTAAGGGGTAGCTAGGTCGTCCTAGCTACCCTCAGGGGGTAGCAAAGTCGTCCTAGCTACCCTCTGGGGGTAGCTAGGTCGTCCTAGCTACTCTCGGGGGTAAGCTAGGTCGTCATATGGCTAGAGGCGGAAATGTGACAGAAAAAAAAAATGAGTGAATTTCGACTCAAAAATGTTCTCGGTAATAAAGTTGAATTGAAATGCGGAGCTGTAACGATGGTTGAGTTGTTAGTGAATAATGGAGCAGCCGACGTTATGTGTTATAATGTGTCGTGTTGTGTCCTGTGTCATGTGTAATGTGTCTTTACAAATTCCTTTAACTCAATTGTTTTTTTAATAGATTTAATCCCCTTTACTACGGTGGTATTTAAGTTCCAATTCATCAACGGAATTTACTAATTTATTTACTAATGAGCGCCCCACGGGTAATTAACGTAGTATACCTGTATCCCTGTATACTCGTGGACAGCTTAATTCAGTATACTAATAATAAATACAACTCGGTAAACCTAAATGTTATTTTATACACTTGTTGTGTATGAAATAATTGATTTACAGCCTAATTACAGTCTCTGACCTAATCTGGTTTGACCTGAGCAATGAAGTCAGGTCAATGACCTCTTGAGGTCATTAGTGGCTCTTGTCGTCGTGGTTCTGTCGTTATTATGTCAGTCTTCCGTCAAGCTTGATGACCAACGAGACAGTTGTGTGTGTGTGTGTGTGTGTGTGGTTTGGTAATTAGCTAAGTGTAGTTACAGGATGAGAGCTACGCTCGTGGTGTCCCGTCTTCCCAGCACTCTTTGTCATGTAACGCTTTGAAACTACTGACGGTCTTGGCCTCCACCACCTTCTCACCTAACTTGGTGTGAGTGTGTATGTGTGTGTGTGTGTGTGTGTGTGTGTGTGTGTGTGTGTGTGTGTGTGTGTGTGTGTGTGTGTGTGTGTGTGTGTGTGTGTGTGTGTGTGTGTGTGTGTGTGTGTGTGTGTAGCCGATGTCAAGCAGAAGACGTCAACGGAATTCCAGTTGAATTTTCATCCTGGAGAAGCAATCTCCTGGGGCTCGAACGAGATTCTCACCCTGGAAGATACCCCAAAACGTCCCACAGTCAATACCAACCCTGACAAACAATCACATAACGAAACCCACTCAGATACACCAAACATTTTCCCCCTCGACTGGAAAAATAAGTCGAGAACTCGCAAAATATATATTTTTTAATTAAATAACAATAATAAAATGACTTCGATCACAGAAAGTCGACTTAAAATAGTCAAAATTTCGGAGCCCAAAAACAGGAATATATTTTCCCTAGAACTAAAAATTTTGTTTGTGACAAACACGACATATGACAGACCTGAATACATCAAAAGCGTACACAAAATTCGTTCTCTTCTTTATGAGAGATAACCGACCTGATATCTTTTAGATGTACGTTGAAAAAACGGGAATAAACTCCCGTATTAGGATTTCTTATCTATTTCTGCCCCACTCGTTGAGCAAGACTCCAGCAGCATCAACAGGGGCTCCAGCAGCATCAACAGGGGTTCCAATAGCATCAACAGGGGCTCCAATAGCATCAACAGGGGCTCCAGCAGCATCATCAAGGCTCCAGTTGCATCAACAGGAGCTCCAGTAGCATCAACAGGGGCTCCAACAGCATCAACAGGGGCTCCAATAGCATCAACAGGGGCTCCAGCAGCATCATCAAGGCTCCAGTTGCATCAACAGGAGCTCCAGTAGCATCAACAGGGACTCCAGTAGCATCAACAGGAGCTCCAGTAGCATCAACGGGGCTCCAGCAGCATCAACAGGGCTCCAGCAGCATCAACAGGGCTCCAGTAGCATCAACAGGGGCTCCAGTAGCATCATCAAGGCTCCAGTAGCATCAACAGGAGCTCCAGTAGCATCAACAGGGACTCCAGTAGCATCAACAGGAGCTCCAGTAGCATCAACGGGGCTCCAGCAGCATCAACAGGGCTCCAGTAGCATCAACAGGGCTCCAGTAGCATCAACAGGGCTCCAGCAGCATCAACAGGACTCCAGCAGCATTAACAGGGGCTCCAGCAGCATCACCAAAGCTGCAGCAGCATCAACAGAGGCTCCAGCAGCATCAGCAGGGCTCCAGCAGCATCAATAGAGCTCCAGCAGCATCAACAGGGCTCCAACAGCATCAACAGAGAGCAGGGCTGAGTGTTGGTACAGAGGGTCAGACGGAGATCAGCCTTTGATGTGAAGAACTACACTGCCTCTGCATTCTACCGATTTGCAAATAAACTGAACAGCTCAGAGAGGTGAGCGTGTGTTACCCAAGGGACGTCTCGGGATTCCTGGGACGTCACGGGATGTCTGGGACGTCACAGGATGTCTGGGACGTCACAGGATGTCTGGGATGGCTGAGTGAGGTGTATCGAAGCGCCTTGAGATGCCTAGAAGCGTTTAGGGAATGTCCACTTTAAGGCTGAACAGTGGAGAAAGACAAATCTAGAGAGACTTTGTGTCAGTAAACGTTATACGCAGAACTATGTAACTTGTACATATTAAAAAAATACATATCTATACTTTATGCTTACACAGTCACACGCTCACATACGCTCACACATTTAATTCAGTTCAGAACAAAGTGATATTCAAATTTGTAAGTTAAGCAAATGGGGTAACTGAGAGGTTTATTAATTTGATTAGAAAAAGAGTACCACTCTGACGGGAAACAGAGTTAAGATGAGAGTGAGAATCTTACAGGAGAAACTAAGGCATATATCATCACTAGGTTCAAAAATATTCTTGAAGTAGATATGCTATGAGGAGTTTGATTCATTCAAATCAATATTTGGATGAATACTTTCAAATTATTAAAGAGATTCAATACGCATAATGAGCGTAAAAGCAACAAAGATGACTATGTTAAGCTTCAGAAATGTTTAGATAAATGGATATTAGAATTCAATCTTGAGAAGTGCAAGGTAATTAGATTTTGGTATGGAACAAGGAGACCCATTGAAGAGAATGAACTCAAAGAACGACGATTGACTCTACAGATTATACCCCAAGTCAAGCATATATGAACATCATCATATATGGAACATAACAACAGTAGTTCAGGAACCAATGGGAAGGAGGCTTTAAGAGCTTAATATGTGAGGGCCGCTGTGGGATATAAGTGCCAACTTATGCACCTGATTAAACGTGTAATCACGTTCAAACACCTCCAGAGGGGTTGAATAAGATCAGAATCATTCGTTTATTTATTTTGCACCCCATACCCATCCCGTGGGCGGTGGTGGGAACCTGAACTGCGATGATTCAACCATACAGAAACACTACTGTAGCGGAATCTTAACTGAAGAGAGACGAAATAACATTGACACGATTCTTTCTGTCTCCCATACCAACCCTCTTCAGTCCTCCTCTCTTCGTCTCTACTTTCTACCATCTTCTCTCACATTATTGTATCTCTCTCCTCTCCCACTGCTCTTCCCCTAACATTCCAGACATTCCTTATCCCTGTGTCTGCTGCGGGTCGCTGTGAAGCAGTTCCCTGTCCTCAGTGCTGGCATCTCACGACCTCTGGGAGGAGAGGACGCGTTCGGCACCTGTTCTAATTACTTCAACCAGAAGCAAACCTGGGGCCAGCTTCACGAAAGCACTTACGAACTTGTACATCTTTTTTCAATCTTTGGCGGCTTTGTTTACAATTATTAAACAATTAATGAGCTCCGAAGCACCAGGAGGCTGTTTATAACAATAACAACAGTTGATATGGAAGTTTTCATGCTTGTAAACTGTTTAATAAATGTAACCAAAGGCATCAAAGATTGAGGAAAGATGTACACGTTCGTAAGTGCTTGCGTAAGTGCTTTCGTGAATCTGGCCCCTGTCGTATAGCGTCTGAGGGCCAGTCATTGTCAAAAGGCGTCGGTGAGGGTGGTAAGTCATTGTTAAAAACATTGTTTGGGGGGGAGGTCATTGATAAAGGCGACGTTGTTTTGTGAAACATTATCGATAGTAATGTCGTTGTGTACCAAAGTCAGTTGTTGGAAATGTCTAAAAGTGCATAACAGGTGACTGTTGTTTACTTCGTACACAAGTGTAAATAAATCATTGTTTGACAGAGAAGAATGACAACACAAACATGAATCCTTTTAGTTAATTGCACAAAAAAATCAAGCCACACACACAGACACACACACATGGGGTGGTAGGGGGGGGTGTGGAGAGTGGGGTGGTGGGGGTGTGGTGTGTGCATTCTGTTTTTGCTCTTAGTATCATACAGCCCAACCACTTGGACTGGACGGTAGAGCGACGGTCTTGCTTCATGCAGGTCGGCGTTCAATCCCCGACCGTCCACAAGTGGTTGGGCATCATCCCATCCCCCCATCCCAGCCCAAATCATTATCCTGACCCCTTCCCAGTGCTATATAGTCGTAATGGCTTAGCGCTTTTCCTTAATAATGCACTTCACTTCGTAGAGTAATCCGCGCAAAACAGAATTGCAGAAGACTCGAACCATTGAAGGCAGGACTGCACAACCCATGGGGAAGGTATACCTGAGAGGAACACCTGAGAAAGTACCCATTCGAGCTCCACACTAATTAATCCCGTGAATAATTCCGTGAAAATGAGATGTGTTGCATGAGCCCTGCATCACTTGCCACTTATGCAAGATTAACCCCCTGCTAACAACAACAACAAAATTAACCATTACATTATCTTACATTCTGGCCAAAAATACTCAGCTTCAATATACTTGGAAATTTTCTTATTGGTTAAGAAAGTTTATGCCTTTCAGGCTTCAATTTGGGTTTGTTTTTTGAAAATTTGGATGTAATTCTAAACTGTGTTTGTTGTAAACATTGTCAGAGGGTTTGAGAGAGAGAGAGAGAGAGAGAGAGAGAGAGAGAGAGAGAGAGAGAGAGAGAGAGAGAGAGAGAGAGAGAGAGAGAGAGAGAGAGAGAGAGAACCCCTCAAAGAGTAAGGAAAAAAAAACAGAGCCAACAAGAGGGGGGGAAAGAGAGACAAAGACCATCAACATAGTGGGAAAAAGAACATTATTTCCGAGCATCGAAGCGAGCCTCCCTGACCTCGTAAACAAATAATATTCCTCGCTATTTTGGAAGAAAAGCCCCGCTGGTGGAGAGAGATAGAGAGCAGCCGAGAGATGGGGCACGACCAGACCTTCCTGGACCCCTGGGTACATACTGCTGTAGCAGGAGGAGGTGTGTGTATAGTCACCTAGATGTGCTTGTAGGGCTCTACTGTGTGTGTATAGTCACCTAGATGTGCTTGTAGGGCTCTACTGTGTGTGCATAGTCACCTAGATGTGCTTGTAGGGCTCTACTGTGTGTGTATAGTCACCTAGATGTGCTTGTAGACGCCTGCTATGTGTGTATAGTCACCTGGATGTTCTCGTAGGCCCTGATGTGTATAGTACCTAGATGTGCTTGTAGGGCCCTACTGTGTGTGTATAGTCACCTAGATGTGCTTGTAGGGGCCTGCTATGTGTGTATAGTCACCTAGATGTGCTTGTAGGGGCCTGCTATGTGTGTATAGTCACCTAGATGTGCTTGTAGGGGCCTGCTATGTGTGTATAGTCACCTAGATGTGCTTGTAGGGCCCTGATGTGTTTACTCACCTAGATGTGCTTGTAGGATCCTGACTATTCCTTAGTATTAAATGTTTTTAACCCCTCCCCCCGTATAATAAAAGTAACCAAAGCCGTTAAAGATTGAGGAAAGATGTACACATTTGTAAGTACCTCGTCCTACGCGCCATTTTTATGTATTATTACCGTCATTAGAATAATATATTTATTATATACTAATATTTTATTAATCCATATATTTGTTTTTGTTACTTTAGTTTGTTATTTTTTTAAAACTATTGATGCAAATATTGTTTAAAATGACTGAATGACATCCGCCCACATGCCTGTCCAATATATATTCGGCCCCACATCTGCCTGCATATCTGTTCCCACAGACCCTTTCCCACAGATCCTCCCCCACAACAGCCCCACATACCTCTACCCTTTCTCCTTTCCCATGCCCCCCCCCCAGCACCCTAAAAGCCGTGCCACTAGCGGGTTACTAAAGCCCTCAAGACCTTTAACGTTTTCATAACGTTTTCCAAAACGTTTCAAAAACGTATTTCAAGATGTTCCCAAGATATTCCCCAAGAAATTCCTCAAGAATATCCCGAAGACGTTCCCAAAACGTTACCAAAGACGTTTCCAAAACTTTCCGCAAGGACGTTTCCTTGATATTCCTAAGACGTTCCCAAAACGTTCCCAGAAACGTTCCCAAAACTTTCCGCAAGGACGTTTCCATGACATTCCTAAGACATTCCCAAAACGTTCCCAAAGACGTTTCCAAAACTTTCTGCAAGGACGTTTCCATGACATTCCCAAGACGTTCCCAAAAAGTTTCTCCGTTATCTAACCCACTTGTGTGTGATCGCTGTGCTTGAATTATTGAGGCCAATGCGGCCGCTCCTATCAGACTCCTGCTATGCTTTAACTTTCTCAGTGCTTTCCCGCCCTGAATGCTTTCTAACGCCGCCTTCAAGAAATGCCAGATGGTATCGCTCTCCACTTGCTCTGTAATTAGACTTTTTCGTCTCATTTTGGGAAATTGAGTTTTCTTGTCCTCTTTGACAGTGGATATTTTTTTTTCAAAATTTGTTTTACTTATTTTTTTCTTATATTTTGAAAACATTTATCATTTATTGCATTTTTGTTTCTATTTCCCTGACTATACATCAAAAAATGTATAATGTATTCAACATTATACATTTTTTCACAAAATATTTTAACAAAAATTTCTTTTTACTTCTAAAAAATAATTTGTTAAACAACTTTTTTATTTGTTTAAAGCAAGTTTATTTTTTTTACTATTCTTTTGTTCACAAAATTTATTTTTGAAACATTGATATTACAGTACATTTTCTGTTGCACCTTCTGAAACCAGGCGGAGCTCCTCTTCAATTATATAATGTATAGACATACATATACATACATATACATTCATACAAATAATATATATATATATATATATATATATATATATATATATATATATGTATATATATATATATATATATATATATATATATATATATATATATATATAATGTATATATATATATATATATATATATATATATATATATATATATATATATATATTTGTATTTATATATTTTAGAGTCATGTGGCTGTCTTGTTGCACACGATGCATGAATACTTTACATGAATCGACATTCATTACGGGTCCTTAATGTTCGCTTGATGCCGGGTTCTAAATTTATGTTCCATTGGTCACATGGCGCCGATGTTTGTTCTGCCTCTCTGGTCTCAGTGAATAGTGTGTGTGTGTGTGTGTGTGTGTGTGTGTGTGTGTGTGTGTGTGTGTGTGTGTGTGTGTGTGTGTGTGTGTGTGTGTTACGGACCTACATACTCGCTCTTCCCCTAAATAGAAATCATCAGATCACTCCACGCCCTGCTTCTGCTGTGGAAAGACAGACAAGAGCAGAGAAGGGAGGAGAAAATGAAAAGGGTGAAGAGAGAGAGAGAGAGAGAGAGAGAGAGAGAGAGAGAGAGAGAGAGAGAGAGAGAGAGAGAGAGAGAGAGAGAGAGAGAGAGAGAGAGAGAGAAACCAAGAGAACTTATAATAACCCAAGCAGACGAGAGAGAAAAACAGCAGCAGACACAGTTCCCACCAAAATAAAACTCCAACAAAGCTATCTCTCCTGCTATCATAACCTACAAGACACACACACACACGTCTGCTGCCTCATACCCAACTCGTTGAGTCCCGACCAAATCATTGCATCAATTATCTCACGCAAGTATGAGTGAAAACATCAATACGACGCAGACACGGAGCGCCAGAATCACAGTAAAAGGAATCAATCAACTAATGGCTATAAGAACTCTGCCGAGAGTGTGTGTGTAGAGGGCAGGAGAGGGGGGAAGGGTGTTTGGTGCACTTACACTCGAGCTCAAGGGACTCACAGAGCTGATACACTCACCAGGTATGCACTTGAGATCAAGGACTTCACGCCTCACTCCCCTCAACTATTTACTCCAGTGGACGCAATAGCCAGAAGCGGCGTAGGTTTTACAATTTACAATTTACGTAGGTTACAAGACTGTCTATTAAAAAAAATTATACTCCTGGGTTGCGAAATTTGGAAGCTCATAAACGGTTTCATAAATAGAGACTGAGCCTCCATGATTGAAGAAAGATATACAGGTTTCGAAAATGGTCCCGAAATTGCCTTGGACCTGTTGTTTATTTACGTATCCTAACCTCTCCCTTCCGTGCTGCTAGTTCTCCCACCCCTCCCCTACCTCCCTATGTTGTGACATGCTACAAGTCCCCACCATTCCCCTATTTCACCCTATTCCACCCTCCCATTCCACCCCCCATTCCACCCCCTATTCCACATGTTCGATGAAATTTACAGTCTTCTTGAAAAAATTGTGCAGAGCAAAATGTCAAAAAAGCTTACGTCTCGTGCATTACTTTCAATTATAGGACGAATTTTTCCATTATAGGAAATGGAATTCTTATATTTCCATTATAAGACATTATAGGATGATTATAGGACGAAAGCTTCTTGTACACAAGCTTTACACAAGCTTACACGTACACAAGTTCTAGATCTTAGACTTTAAATTATAATCAATAGAATCCCTACATTATCTTTTTTCCAGGCTTGCCCCGTCAAAGCCGTTTTGACAGAGCAAGAACAGGACTTTCCCTGTCTTTACTACTTGACAGGGCTTCTGCTTTGCTCCGTATATTATTTAATATTAATAAATTCTAAATTTGATTATTTAATTATTGTATATCAGGTCGTTTCCTTCTTTACTGAATATTAAAATATTACTTTACATTTTGGATTCCGAGACAAAAGGGGGTCGTCGAAAGTCTAGTCTAGTCTTTACTCCAGAGAATTTAAGACTCTGAAGTTGTAAACAAAGACTGCGGCCGTGTTGAGGGCCTTGAACCCACCCTTGACAGGCAAAACAAAATACCACAAGTTGACGTAGACAAGCGGAGCTCATCCAATATCCTCGTGTTTTTCCTCGGGGAGGTTTGTTGAGGAAAAAAACACCATAGAGCCCGATGGACAGTATTTCATGTTGTGTTGGAGGTTCTGGGAGGAGGAAAACGCAGCAGCAGCAGCAGCAGCAGCAGCAGCAGCAGCAGCCTGGTTCTTAAAGCTGGCGTTGTTGCGAAATGATGTTGCAAGATTGCTTGAAGGGTTTCATCACGTGAGTCCCATCCAACACACACACTGGTAGGTTGTGTATACTGTCTACACCTTCATGGTTTAGGTGGAGAGAAGCCTGTTATGATCTCATTGGAGGACAGAATAGTCCGATAGTTGTTACTAACTGGAAGTGTACATGGAAGATATATATTAGTAGGTGCTGAAGGTGAGACCTGGTGGGTAATGTAACCACAGTAATAAAGGTGTGACACAGCCACAGTAATAAAGATGTGACACAGCCACAGTAATAAAGGTGTGACACAGCCACAGTAATAAAGGTGTGACACAGCCACAGTAATAAAGGTGTGACACAGCCACAGTAATAAAGATGTGACACAGCCACAGTAATGAAGATGTGACACAGCCACAGTAATGAAGATGTGACACAGCCACAGTAATAAAGATGTGACACAGCCACAGTAATAAAGATGTGACACAGCCACAGTAATAAAGATGTGACGCAGCCACACGCCATATTGATTGCCTTTGCCTCCATCCCTCACCACAATCGACTTGAGAATGGTCCAGGACGGACCGAAACGTCATCGTCGTCCCTTCACCTTCTAGTGTGTGCTTTGGTCAACACACATATATCACCTAGCATCGTGTTCTCACCCAAACCAAGCAGTCATAATGACGCCATCTTGCGTGACCCCCACTATACAGCCTTACATACAATCCTCAACTTCAACAAGAAGAGAAGAAGATTGACGAGTAGGAATGCATCAGTTTCTCCTGTGCAAGGGTCCTCCGCCGCTGTGAACTCCTGAAAAAGTAAGATATGGCCCGATACATCTTCGCTTTTAATGGCTTATCGGCAACTGGAAATAACATTCCTTCTCGGTCACTGGAAATTTTCCAAAAGGCGTTATCTGGAAAGTTATTAAATACAGGGAAATGGGAAAACCGCTGATATGCATCAGCTGCTGAAAAAGAAAAAGCAACTTCGTTGATATTAATACTGATAGGGTGTTAATTAGTACCTTAACAAGGGGGGTGTTAATAACGTGTATTAACGGGTCTTAATGACTCGTGTGGTTATTAGGGGCCGTGTTGTAAGCGTGCTGTAATCACCTAGTTGAGCCTGCAGGGTTGAACTTCAGCTACTACGCCACGCCGTAGAGCTTATCATTAGTTCAATGCAGGTTCTTTATGAGATACACAGAAGTTGTGTGTGTGTGTGTGTGTGTGTGTGTGTGTGTGTGTGTGTGTGTGTGTGTGTGTGTGTGTGTGTGTGTGTGTGTGTTCAGACGCGCGTGTGTGGTGTATTGTGTGCGTAATTAGCGGTGACTCTAATGATTCTATAGAGCCGCGACTCTAATGATGACCCAATAGAGTCGCAGCTCCATTGACTCGCTTGCTCTCCCACAATTCCTGCAGGCCTGTGAGTGGACACAGTATAGCGCAGTCGGCTGCGTTGGTCATCGAAACTAAAGTGGTACAAAACCTCTTCTCTTCCCGCATAATATTCTCCGTCTCCAACCTGCCCACGACATTCTCTCGATTCCGCAATTCCCCTCTCTTCTCCTCATGTTTTCCCTCCCATTCCATCTCTCTCCTCTTCCCTACCCATTCTTCCTACTTCTCTTCCCTTCCTCCTCCTACTTCTAACCTTCCTCCCCCCTCCTCCCCACATCACTAAATTATATATTTTATTTTTAACCTCGAGGGACATTTGTAATTCCATATACACCATTAAAATAATGAGAAAAATAAGCCTTATTAAAGTAATATGTGCCGGTTGAGATGTAAATCCGGTTAAGGTCTGCACGGCGCCGGATGAGGCTTACGGTTCTCTAAATTATTTTCGTTTCGGTGTAAACAAAAATGCTGAAAATGTGATTTGTAATATTCACTGTGTTTCGTGTGTTTGTGTGTGTGTGTGTGTGTGTGTGTGTGTGTGTGTGTGTGTGTGTGTGTGTGTGTGTGTGTGTGTAAATGTTGTGTGTACGATCTGCAGTGTGTATACGTGTGGAGGGGGGGCGGAGGAGATGTGTCCTCACTTATTTCCACCTGCAGGACCAAGCTTCAACTCCTGGACCCCAATCTTTCACGCCGTCCACTGTCTAATGCAATGACTCTCAAACATATCTGCTTTTTAAATTACGAATGATACTGGCGTCTAGAACCACCTGACAGGACAGAATCCCTCATTAATGTGTGACACTGAATTGATTAAGAGGTATTGATGAGTCTTTAAATACTGACCTCTTGGTCTTGACGTAACAACGTCGAAAACCCCTCGCTGCGTGCCAGAAGTAATTCTTGACAGTCACTATTGCATCTTGAGAACTACTCCGGTTAACAGTCACCATCAAAATGACTGGAGATGGTCGTTATAACCCGCTGTAACGGTAGGGTAAGCAGCATCTTAAGCAGCAAAGGCGGCAAAAAATATACAAAGTCTTTGACAAAATATGGAGACTATACGATGGGATCGATCACGCGAAAGTTTTAATAATCTGTGCCTGAAAGGTTTATTAATATCCCACAATATATCACACCAAACCACAAGTTATTTGTTTACGAAATAAGAAACTAATGACGATCTCAAAAGGTGTTGGCTGTCATATACATTATATCCCGAAGCTTCGTCTCTCTAAACTCTCTGATGAGTCTTGTTGAACCAAACATTATCCATCTGAACAAAGGATTAAAAAGCTGGAATATTAATTAACCAGAGAGAGGTAATACATGTACTAATATTAAAATATTTCAAAGTCATGTGTAAAGCCTTAGGATGAACTGGCAAATGAGAGACTGACTCGTTGATAATATTAAACAGTGATACAAATGACAGATGTAATATTATCTCTCCAGTCACCAGGGAATACAGTTACTCACCAGGTAATACAGTTACTCACCAGGGAATACAGTCACTCATCAGGGAATACAGTCACTCACCAGGTAATACAGTCACCAGGGAATACAGTCACTCACCAGGTAATACAGTCACTCACCAGGGAATACAGTCACTCACCAGGTAATACAGTCACCAGGGAATACAGTCACTCACCAGGGAATACAGTCACTCACCAGGTAATACAGTCACCAAGTAATACAGTCACTCACCAGGGAATACAGTCACTCACCAGGCAATACAGTCACCAGGGAATACAGTCACCATGGAATACAGTCACCATGGAATACAGTCACTCACCTGTGAATACTCTCAGAGACTACCAAGGCGCCACACATTTAGATTTGGACTTTCTAAGCACAAAGGAGGTTCCTTCGAGCACAGCGCGAGAGCGAGACTGATGCCGTTATTTGACATTACGCGACAGATTTAACGAAGCCATTAAATTTTACAGCCAAGAGCACAATGCCGGCCACCAGAAACCCCCAGTTCAGGTCGCGAATTCCCCCCCACTACAACCCCACCTTCCCCTCCCCTTAGTGGTCTTACATGCCTCCATTCCCCTTAGTTACGTTGCCTCTTTTTCCCCTTAGTCATGTGTCCTTACTTTCTACATGCTCCCTTTGTTACACACATATACACACATATTACAAACATATTCACACAATAAGGGGAACATTCCCCTTATTGTGTGTATATGTTTCTAGTGTTCCTTCCCCAGAGCTCATCTCAACAGCCTTATCCTATTAGGTTCCATTCTAGAACGTAATCCGCCAGTAGATTTACAACAAGGTCTTTCTGGCTATAATGAGAGGTAAACAGTTAAGGATTGGTGGCCAATCAACTCTACTTGACCAGGTTGTACACCCCCTGTACACTCCATGGGTAAGATAAGTACACCCCCCGGTGCCACAGGGTGTGTACTTACCCACCTAACTGCAGTTCACACACTAGGTGTGGCTCGATACCTCGACCACCTCAATCAAGTCAACTACGGGCTCACCATAGCCTGTGCTACTTGGAACTTTCGAATCTTAAACAACAACCTCAATCATATCAAGACCAGGAATCAAATATCACCTTCAAGACTATAACCAAGTCCTGATATCTTGTGGTCTTAGACTTTCCTTATAACAACCTTAATCCTCACCTGTTTTCTTAATCCTACAATCATATCTTAATATACAATTTAAATTACAATCCACCTGTCGCTGACAATCTTGTTGACACCTACTCTGACCCAGCACCATGTTGACCCACTCTAGACCACATCTTTGACCCACCCCAGGAACCACTTCCTGACCTTTGACCTGTCCTACTCCCCTAGCCAAGTCAAAACCTGGTGGGGGCATGATAGTTTAAGTCTCTACTACATAGAACACCTCTTGGCATATCTGGCCCACCTCCCGGCCCACCCTTCTACCCTACTCCCCTCTTAACCCACCTCCCCCCACCTTCACCTTCCTGCTTGCCATAACCCACCAACCTCACCCACCAACATCACCCACCACCTAACGAGGTCGTTTACATCAATATGCCTTTAAAGGATTCGAAACAATTTATCATTTCTCAGTTTTTTCTCTTTCACATACTCTTATCTTCTCTACTCTCCTCGAGACATATTTCTTAATAAAATACAAGACAAAGATATTATTGTGCCTCTTGAAGGATAACTTTATCCTTTATTAGAATAGTAAGACTTTATTAGTCTTTCGTAGCTTGAATAAAAAAATAGATCAGCTTCAAATAAAATGAAAATGGCTTTGGGCAGGGGCACCATCACTAGGTATTGTTGTAAAGACTTGATATTATATATATATATATATATATATATATATATATATATATATATATATATATATATATATATATATATATATATATATATATATATATAAGTCTGGTAGAAGTGCAGTCGATATTGTGTTGTTATACAAGGCTGTTTGGAGGTTATGTCTACTATTGTGGTGTCATATCGACCCTTAAAAACGTAAAAATTGGTGATTTTTCCATATTTATATTTGCCACTTAAATATATTTAAGTGGTTGTGTATCGCTAAATAACAGAGATTTAAGTTTCTACTCAATAAGAGAAAACGTGAAAGCATTGAAAACGCAATACTCTTTTTATATTATATTTCTCACTAAGGATTATTCCTACCATGTTGGCACATATGATTACATTAATTGTGAGTGTTTCAGACCCCCGTGTATATATAAGTTAAACGTTATTACTGTATTCTACAACACATTTACACTGGAATCACATACATGCTTAAATATTTCATGTAAGCTATATACCCAAGCCGTATCTTGTACGACACTCAACAGATAAAATTAGTGTTTCAATCCCTCCATTTAAGGACTACCTTTCCGTTTTGTAGACGTCCGGTTACGTCTACCTTAACCGGTTCACATCGACTACCTTAACCGGTCCATGGCGTCACAACAATGGGCCGTCCGTTTCACAACTCACGGGATAAATGCTGACTCATTTAAATATCCATAAGTCAATATTTGACTTATAGTGCATCCCGGTCTCATTAACAAAGGTCAAAGTCCATTCCAATCACCCGCCAACCCCCTTGATTTATGAATGAAAACCTGTTTAAACACGACTCACAACTGATAACGTTCAAACACTTCCGGAACAAGTGCTTCAATAACGACTTTTGTTCGAAACCACAACCACAAATATGCTTCACCCACGTACTACAAATACAAATAATCGTATTTAGCAGATCTAATGGTTTAAACCTAAGTCAATATTTGACTTACAGCTTGAGTTGGAGGATTCTCAAGCTTCATATATTCATTAAACATTCAGTAAATAATAAATAAAACTTACTGTCAAAGTCTGATCCAATCTCCTCAGCCTGTTTTCAGACTTAATCCACAGCTGTTCCCGCCAAACACACACACCGAAACTACGACGTTGGTACAACGTTCGAACAAGTTTTAACACCTAACTAGTTATAACAACCAATATAACAAGTTGTAACAACGTTCTAATACGTCATAAACCACGTTAAGCCAAGTTGTAACAACTTTATTACAAGTTGTAACAAGCGGAAAATAGAGACAGTTTCGGGTTGTGTTTCCAGGGTTGTGACCCTATCGGCCACTGCGCCAAAATTCCCGTTCTACAGTGAAACACAAAACATCGCAATACTTACGTTTCGTCCACAGATAAGAAGTTGAGCGAGTTGCTTAGACTCGTATGTTCCGGGCCGGCTCAATCCGCCCTCACAAACACCTCTCGTTAAATGGAGATCAATTTCTACTTGTAGGGAGGAATATACGTCCCGAAAAAGTGGTAATATCTAGAAACTGTCTCGTATGAGAGGTCAAGTTCCTCGATTCATATGAATCTTGATTCTTATTAACACTGATAATAGTTGTGTCAACTCTGGAGTCATCAAAACACTCGCAACACAAGCACCGTTAAACCAAGTTTTTCCGAGACTTTGCAACAGCAACACACGGGAGGTGTTGCTTCTATATCCCCCCTTTTCCGTCTGTGTTGTCACGAGCAAGACTCAACACTCACTAGGAGCTTCGAGTCGACGGTCTCACATAGTCACACACGCACAATGATGCCACTAAGAAACAGATGGCGCCCCAGTCGACCAGCTCACCCAGATTTACGCCCTGATTCACGCCCTGATTCACGTGAATCTGGCCCGTTCCAGCAAGAACGGGCCAGATTCACGAGGCAGTATTTACGAACGTGAACATCTTTCCTTATTCTTTGAAGGCTTTGGTTACATTTATTAAACAGTTTACAAGCATGAAAACTTGCCAATCAACTGTTGTTATTGTTATAAACAGCCTCCTGGTGCTTCGGAGCTCATTAACTGTTTAATAATTGTAAACAAAGCCGCCAAAGATTGAGGAAAGATTGTTTCCTTTACAACACAGCAATTTCTACGTTCTTGTTATCTAAAATACGCCAAATTATCGAAAGCATTTTGGCAACGAATTGACGATCAAAACATTTCTAGTGGCGCAGGGGTAACTCACTCGCCCCCACGTTCGCGAACCATTTGGCCTGTAGTTCGTATCCTGGCCGGGGAGGATTGACTAGGCGCCAATCCTTAACTATACGCTTCTGTTCACCCAGCAGATATTTGGTACCTGATTGTTGAACGATTGGCGGGGTAGTGTTCCAGGGAGGGTAAGGCTTACCACGAGCTACAAGATTGGGTAAAAAGCTCTCAGCTTGCTAACAGGCGCAGAGCTCAAATAATAATAATGACAGTAGCAATTACAGCAGGTGCTAGACAACGAACCAACAACACACAGGCTATAACGATCGCAATCCCACTCAGCCAGAGAATCAGAGGCCAACAGCCAGCAGGTGTGGACCATACCTCAGGTGTGTGGGTGTGTGATGCCTTTATGTGTGAGGGGCCATTGTGGGAGGGCCCACACACACACACACACTCATCTTGACATTATCAGGCCGGGGAAAGAATCACCTATTGTTATCCCCGGTCGAGTTATTGAACGTCCAGTGTAAATCACGCATCGGTAGTGAGCCACAAGTCATGTGGTAATCTCCCCTCTGTGCCATTTGTAATCTCGGCTCAATGCCATGTTTCTCTCTCTCTCTCTCTCTCTCTCTCTCTCTCTCTCTCTCTCTTTCTCTTTCTCTTTCTCTTTCTCTTTCTCTTTCTCTTTCTCTTTCTCTTTCTCTCTCTCTCTCTCTCTCTCTCTCTCTCTCTCTCTCTCTCTCTCTCTCTCTCTCTCTCTCTCTTCTCTTTCTCTTTCTCTTTCTCTTTCTCTCTCTCTCTCTTTCTCTTTCTCTTTCTCTTTCTCTTTCTCTTCTCTCTCTCTCTCTCTCTCTCTCTCTCTCTCTCTCTCTCTCTCTCTCTCTCTCTCTCTCTCTCTCTTTCTCTTTCTCTTTCTCTTTCTCTTTCTCTCTCTCTCTCTCTCTCTCTCTCTCTCTCTCTCTCTCTCTCTCTCTCTCTCTCTGCTAAAACAAAATTTATCCAGCACGCACCCACTATGTTGACCAGACCACACACTAGAAGGTGAAGGGACGACGACGTTTCAATCGTCCTGGACCATTCTCAAGTCGATTGTCGAGACAATCGACTTGAGAATGGTCCAGGACGGACCGAAACGTCGTCGTCCCTTCACCTTCTAGTGTGTGGTCTGGTCAACATACTTCAGCCACGTTATTGTGACTCGTCGCCTGCGCAAACACTATGGTAGGTTTTGACCTGCTTCGATAATCCCTACCCTATAACCCAAGCCTCTATCATACCCCCTCCGCGTCCAGCTTCTCTCTGGCGAGGATAGATTGAGACTCTTCTATCCATCTTTGTAGGATAGGTCCCCGATAACGACATATCGGACGTTACCATCCTTCTCTGTATTGTATCATGGGAGTATACGTCCAAGCACAAAGAAAACCCATTAACGTGATGTTTCAATGAGGGAAGCAGTAGGAGTTATTAAGGAGGATTCTAACCTGTTCTCTGGATGCTGTGTGTATGTCGATTTCTGTAGCACAGCGAACAGAGTTGCACAGTGTTGGCCAAGTGAGGGGCCTAAACCGATTCAGATATTGTTTTAAAGGTGATATTTCCCCCAAGCACTTGGGCTGGACGGTAGAGCGACGGTCTCGCTTCATGCAGGTCGGCGTTCAATCCCCGACCGTCCAAGTGATTGAGGAATATTCCTTCCTCCCCCGTCCCGTCCCAAATCCTTATCCTGACCCCTTCCAAGTGCTTTATAGTCGTAATGGCTTCGTGCTTTCCCCTGATAAATCCCTCCCTCTCTCTCCCGATTAATTGATGCTTTATATTATAAAGCCCAATCGCCCTATTGGCTTTATAGCATTGCATCAACTATTATTCCATTGTTGACCAAACCACACACACTAGAAGGTGAAGGGACGACGACGTTTCTGTCCGTCCTGGACCATTCACAAGTCGATTGAAACGTGGTCGTCCTTTCACTTTCTAGTGTGTGGTCTGGTCAACATATTTCAGCCATGTGATTGTGACTCCTCGTCTGCTATTATTCAATTGCCTGGGAGCCGGCTAACCATATGGCAACCCACAACTCATCAACTGGTCCGCCAATTACTGTATTATTGACATAGTATAAACCTTCACTCTCTTTTCCAAAGCTTATGAATGAGTGAACAAATCCACATGGGCCGTGACGAGGGTTCGAACCTACGTCTAAGAGGATCCCTGACACTGCCTTAATCGACTGAGCTACGTAAGGTTTCCGCTTTCCCGAACAGCACTAATTAATTAAAAAAAAAAAAGAGAAAAACCAAAGCTACGCATCAAACGGATTCATAGATAAAAGATTTCAATTAAGGAACCCACACTGAAAGCTAAAGGACAAAAAAAGACATATCTGCAATGGTTAAAAAAAGGATTGATAAAAAAGAGCCAGAAAAGACTCCCTGTAGCCATCAAAAGTCAAGAAAAGGATACAAAAGCAAACTACTAAAAAAGTTGTGTCGAAAATGACTCCTCAATCTTCTTTTTTTTTCCCCTTCACCTTGCAGGCTCCTGAGCTCAGGAACCTACAAGATCTCAGCTGTCTTTTCAAGTCCGGTCACGCGGCACTCGCGCAATAGCTTCGGCTCACTGGGTATCTTTCGCGAACGCGAATTGGAAGGCTATATACGCGCTGTAGATTTTCATCTCGTGACGCGAAATACTACCTTATGTTTTCAGACACACTGGGTTATATTGGGCCCAGAGCTGAGGGCCACTGTGGGTTAGGTACCAGGGTGAGTGGATAGACAGTATGGTGACCAGACCACACACAAGAAGATGAAGGGACGACGACGTTTCAGTCCGTCCTGGACCATTCTCAATCGACTTGAGAATGATCCAGGACGGACCGAAACGTCGTCATCGTCCCTTCACCTTCTAGTGTGTGTGGTCTGGTCAACATACTTCAGCCACGTTATTGTGACTCATCGCCTTCATGTAGATAGTATTTGTTAGGACCAGGACGAGTGGATAAGACGCATTAGGATGCGGTCTATATCTCCTTAAATGCTAAACAAAATCCACTACTTAGAAAATCTTCAATTAAAATGATGTCTTGGCGAATCTATTTCTAGATCAGATTTTGTTTACATTCGAAAGCCATATACCTTTTACATTTGTTTTTCTTTTAATCCGGAATTAGGGAGTGTCGTTTGAGAGACGGGATTAGGGACCAAATGGGCAAGTGAGCTTAAGGGATCATCCCAGTGGGTGTTCAGGGACGGTGAGAGACGAGAAGGGGGCAGGGGAGAGCCATAAATTGGGAGGAAATATTTCTTCGTGATGGTAATATTACTTTTTAGTGTACTTATCAACATCATTCGCAATAATCTCCTCCGCATTGTGATATTATTGTCTCTGGGACATAGTACGATTGATTGTCGTCAGCGCAGTTGCATAATTGATTTGTCAGTTGATAAAGTTCAGGGGACCAGATTCACGAAGCAGTTACGCAAACACTTAAGATCCTGTCCATCTTTTTTCAATCTTTGGCGGCTTTGTTTACAATTATTAAACAGTTAATGAGCGCCGAAGCACCAGGAGGCTGTTTATAACAATAACAACAGTTGATTGGCAAGTTTTCATGCTTGCAAACTGTTTAATAAATGTAACCAAAGCCGTCAAAGATTGAGGAAAGATGTGACACGTTCGTAAGTACTTGCGTTACTGCTTCGTGAATATAGCCCCAGGTCCCTTGGCTTCACGTCTTCAAATCAATCCTATCTATCACCTCTTCAGTTAGGTAATCTATCCACCTACTCCCTCTACCCTTCCCAGCCATCAATTCACCTACTATCCTGATGCCTAACCATTCGTCCCCCCTATACGTCCCTAGACAGTAACTATTCAGTTACTCTCCTCATCCTCACTGCTCTCCGCCTTCTCTCACTGATCACCCATCCACTCACGAGTCACCATCACACAGTCCTTACTGTCACCTCGATCTCTAGCTCCTGGACCCCAGACGAGGGGCTTATATACCAGGATGTACTGTATCTATGTGTAGTTGAATCTGACTAAACATCATAACAGTGTTATTTCTAAGGTCTTATTCCCCAGTTACCTTCAAGTTATCTATTTCTGAGTACTCCTATCGTTTATACCTGGTAAACAATAGATCATTTAGGAAGTCACGTATAACGCTCACTCATTCTGGAAGTCAGGTATGAGATTCACCCATTCAAGCAGTCAGGTGTGAAATTCACCCATTCTAGCAGTCAGGTGTGAAATTCACCCATTCTAGCAGTCAGGTGTGAAATTCGCCCATTCTAGCAGTCAGGTGTGAAATTCACCCATTCTAGCAGTCAGGTGTGAAATTCACCCATACAGGCAGTCAGGTAAAACACTCTCACCACTATTTATGACCCATTGTTGATCCGGTCTTTCCTGGAGGGGTCATATATATCTTTCAGGAGAATGGTGGGCTATTGGGAAATGGTGGGTCTTGTAGAATGTGCACAAATTTATTGATGTTATCAAGTTTTCCAGTATTTGAAAGTGTGTGTGTGTGTGTGTGTGTGTGTGTGTGTGTGTGTGTGTGTGTGTGTGTGTGTGTGTGTGTGTGTGTGTGTGTGTGTGTGTGTGTGTGTGTGTGTGTGCATGAGAGGACACACACATAAAGACAGCAACATCTCCTCATCTGTCTCAGATGCTGCAATCATCACCTATGTACAGTGTCACCTCCTAAGACACTAGCCATGACACATTGTGTTACGTCTAGTGTCATGTATCCGGCCTCTTAGACAGACGTCAGACTCGGGCAGCTCAACCCTCAAGTCGTTCTCATCCTCAAGGAGGATAAATAACTTATCTGCGTCGTATTCTTTGAGGGAGTCGTTTGTCTTCTCTTTATCAGCTGGTGGCCAGTGGGAGAGGGGGGATATGGAGGGAAGATGAGAACCATATTGGGAGAGAGAGAGAGAGAGAGAGAGAGAGGGAGAGGGGGAGAGTAGAGTGTGTGTATCAGGAGAGGGTGAGGGAGGTGCTACTCTGTTTAAGGAGAGTCGACTCTCCTTGTGAAAGTCAACTCTCCATCATGGAGCTCCTGCATGTTTCCATCATAATATTCCAACCCTTCTTCTTATAAATTATCTTTAAGAGGATATATCTATCAATTTATCTGGCTGTAACTAAAGCTACAAAGTATCTATAGTTACAGTCAGTCAATATTTGTACTCTGTTTTGGAGGGATTGTACAAATCTTTAGTGTTTATAGAAAAAAACTAGTTTTTTCCATTAACCGATACATTGAAATATTTCTATAAATTAAATTATAACTTAATTACTTAAATTATATTTAATTAATTAAATTATAACTATAACTTAACCTCGCCTGTCTAAGGTATAAATCAGAGTTCCTTATAGGTCAAATATACGCAATCCTAGGCGTAATTTAGTAATTTAGTGTATGTATATATATATATATATATATATATATATATATATATATATATATATATATATATATATATATATATATATATATATATATATATATATATATATATATATATATATATATATATATAACGTTCATGTATGTATCCTGGCTTCGATGCAACAGGATTGCAGGCAACTGATAGTTACTGCGAATTGCCTGTAACTTGTTCCAAGTACTTTGCTGACTGAACTTCAGGCAATAGCGGCCATTAGCGGCTTAATTTGAACCCTGATCAAAAGTTAAGGGTTTAACTGGCTGTGATACGGGAACTGAAGAGTGTTTCAACTCTAATGCAAAAGTACTTTCACCACTCACATGAAACTCTCTCTGGCTCTATAGTCTGTGACCTGCTTTACTTATAGACATGCTTTACTTGTGATGGATGACTCTGTAGCGCCCTTTACTGTCAGACAGGTTCCACCTGTCATGATACCGGGTCTTCAACCATCCATACTGACAACAGCTGTCAAGCTGGTGAGGACCTTAAACTTTTCCCAGTGACACTAAATACTCATCTATCGGTGAGATGTCCTTCAAGCATTGTCAAGTGTCGTCAAGTGCCTTTAAACCCCTTCCCAAGTGTCCGTGCCTTCGGTTTCAAAGACCGCAAGTGTCCTCCGCTGACTTTAAAAACTTTCTCAGTGTGGTTCGCTGTCATTAAAGGCTTCCTACAGGTGAGTCGCCCGCTGCCCTAAAGGCTTTCCTGGTCAAGAAATAAGCGCAGCGCCATCCCAGGAAACACAAACCGAAACTGTCTCTATTTTCCGCTTGTTACAACTTGTAATAAAGTTGTTACACTTTGGCTTAACGTGTTTATGACGTATTAGAACGTTGTTACAACTTGCTATATTGGTTGTTATAACTGGTTAGGAGTTGTTAAAACTTGTTCGAACGTTGTACCAACGTCGTAGTTTCGCTGTGTGTTTGGCGCCATACCACTGACCCTCGCTGCTCTCCCGTTGCGACAACACCAGTTCCCGTTTCATTGTTTCCATATAGAGGTGCCCAGCGGCCATCCTAATAACCTGACACCTTGTTATCGACCCCCAGGTGCCGGCTAGAGTTGCTAGAAGAGCCCTCTAGCGTCAAGAGAACCGCCTCTTGTGTGACCCTCTCTCTGTGTGTGACTTTCACTGTGACCTCTGATCCTTACCTCACCTCTATTCATGCGCATACACTTCCCCCTCGGGCACAAATACGCAAGTGTTCTTTTTCCCCTTCCATCGGCCCTAAGGCCTCTTACTGGTGGTAAGATCCATCCCCCACTGCTCTTTCACCGATACAGGTGCAACTGAATCACCGCGTGGCTGTCTGTGCATTTTACGATGCTGAAAATAATGGGGAAAAATCTACATATATATAGTTTTTTCCCCTCCTTCGAAGACTGTGTCGTCCACTAAAGAGACGTCTTCTTGGGGAAATAACTATTTTTTCCGTCTCTCAATCTGACTCGTTAGCTGAATAGAGATGATTGTTTTGAAGTCGTAATCGTATTAAACAGTTTGTATTTGTAGAGGCCATAGGGGTGCTCTCTGGGCTCACACAATTAATTTTTCCTAAACGTGTGTGTGTGTGTGTGTGTTAATATACGTCACGCGAATACCTTGCAGTGCCCACAGACTTAATATTCCTTGCTGTGAGGCGTGAAACAGCCTCTCTCGGATATTGGACGACTTCTCTGCAAGGCGTTGCTGGCATGTGAATATTCCAACGCGAGAAGAATGCAAATTATATTCATGCTCTTCACAGCATCTTTAATGGTGTCTGAAGTAACCCAATTATCCTCCAGGGGTTCGTGGAGGTCTCTGTGTACGAGTAATTATAGCAGCATCCTTCTCAGTCGCAAGAGGGAAGATGCTCACGACTGAGATGAAATAAGATGAGACGCATCATCTTATCTCATTTCTCTAGTATCGTAAGGACTTTATTTACATCCCTATAACTCATCTGTGGTTCTGGTTTCCAACCACGTTTTCTTGTCCTGCTTGTGTTCAATATCCACTGAATCTTCCCATATTTTTTGTTTACTTTCTCACAGTTATTCTCACAGTGATCACTCATCCTGAGAGCTGGTCACATTAACTTGAACACATTCTGGACACTAGTGAGTCTCACACATCTCTTTGTCATTCTCCATTTGGTCCTACATTTGTGTTTAATGTGACTATTTGCTCGTTTATTTCTTCCTAATTGGGCTGTTCAGCAGTTGGAGTTGTTTAATCCTCTATGGTACTGCATTCTCACTATGTCTCTATGTTTCTTTTCTCATTTTAACGTGTTAGATTGTTGTTTTATTGTGTGTGTGTGTGTGTGTGCGTGTGTGTGTGTGTGTGTGCGTGTGCGTGTGTGTGTGTGTGTGTGTGTGCGTGTGTGTGTGTGCGTGTGTATGTGTGTGTGTGTGTGTGTGTGTGTGTGTGTGTGTGTGTGTGTGTGTGTGTGTGTGTGTGTGTGTGTGTGTGTGTGTGTGTGTGCGTGTGTGTGTGTGCGTGTGTATGTGTGTGTGTGTGTGTGTGTGTGTGCGTGTGTGTGTGTGTGTGTGTGTGCGTGTGTGTGTGTGCGTGTGTATGTGTGTGTGTGTGTGTGTGTGTGTGTGTGTGTGTGTGTGTGTGTGTGTGTGTGTGTGTGTGTGTGTGTGTGTGTGTGTGTGTGTGTGTGCGTGTGTGTGTGTGTGTGTGTGTGTGTGCGTGTGTGTGTGTGCGTGTGTATGTGTGTGTGTGTGTGTGTGTGTGCGTGTGTGTGTGTGTGTGTGCGTGTGTGTGTGTGTGTGCGTGTGTGTGTGTGTGTGCGTGTGCGTGTGTGTGTGTGTGTGCGTGTGTGCGTGTGTGCGTGTGTGTGTGTGTGTGTGTGTGTGTGTGTGTGTGTGTGTGTGTGTGTGTGTGTGTGTGTGTGTGTGTGTGTATTCACCTAGTTGTGTTTGCGGGGGTTGAGCTTTGCTCTTTCGGCCCGCCTCTCAACTGTCAATCAACTGTTTACTAACTACTTTTCTTTTCTCCACACCACACACACACACCCCAGGAAGCAGCCCGTGATTAGCCGACTAACTCCCAGGTACCTATTTACTGCTAGGTAACAGGGGCAATCAGGGTGAAAGAAACTTTGCCTATTTGTTTCTGCCTGGTGCGGGAATCGAACCCGCGCCACAGAATTACGAGTCCTGCGCGCTATCCACCAGGCTACCAGGCCCCCCAGGCCTCTGTGTGTGTGTGTGTGTGTGTGTGTGTGTGTGTGTGTGTGTGTGTGTGTGTGTGTGTGTGTGTGTATACTCACCTATTTGTGCTTGCGGGGGTTGAGCTGTAGCTCTTTGGTCCCGCCTCTCAACCGTCAATCAACTGGTGTACAGATTCCTGAGCCTATTGGGCTCTATCATATCTACACTTGAAACTGTGTATGGAGTCAGCCTCCACCACATCACTGCCTAATGCATTCCATTTATTAACTACTCTGACACTGAAAAAGTTCTTTCTAACGTCCCTGGGGCTCATTAGCCGTGTGTGTGTGTATGAAGACAAGATCCAGGACGGCGTCAGAACCCGCTTCACCCAGCAGGAGTCAGGCGGCAATATACGACGCCAGAACATCAATCATCTGAGTGACAACAATGAAGCTGACCGGCAGGGAGTCAGCTTCATCTTGAAGTTATAACATCTGCCTCTAAGATTCTTTTGTGGTGCTTGCTGTACCCAAGAGTTATTACCTGTGTGTACATCCGTCTCAGCTCTTTCAGTATATATATATATATATATATATATATATATATATATATATATATATATATATATATATATATATATATATATATATATATAAGGGGTACCACCTCTGGGGCAAGTGTAGGGACCCATAGCCTCGGAGAAGAAAATAAAGAGTACTCAGAGAAGACCTTGTGGATGCTCACTGAACACTTTGATATTTTCTTCTCCTACCACCCCTATTCTTTGGTATGTGTGTATATTTATCTAACTTCATTTGAAAATATCATTACACAAAAAAAGTTACAATATTGATATATATATTTATATACGTATGCGTACATATGTATGTGTGTACCTAGGTACATATGTAACCCACAAGAGCGCGGATAAATATCGATCCAGTTACTTGGATCATTGGTGAATTGAACTCGGTCCAGGGAAAATACGAGATCGTCACTATAGCCAGAAGCCCAGAATGTTTACAAGTGTGGAAAATGATTTCAGCAGTACCTATAACTGGTACTCAACTGATTAATACTCAAACCCAGGTTCGAACCCCCAGCGATCCCAGACAACGACATATCGTCACCTATTATACGAAACTATAAGTACTAAATATAGTACATTATATAGCACTATACGTAACTATTAAGGACGTTATCTTATAGGACAGGGATGAGGGAATGAAGTGCTGCCAGATATCACCTGTATCGCTCGAAAGGAAGGTTTCGAGTCTCAGTTGGATATCAGTTAGGTACTCCTAGACCCAAATCTAGGGGAAAAAGAGTAGGTAATAGAGCGACGCTCTCGTGTTATCCAAGCCTCTTAGGTGTGAGATAAGAGGATAAACAGACTAACACAAATGAT
This sequence comes from Procambarus clarkii, assembly GCF_040958095.1. NCBI lineage: Eukaryota > Metazoa > Arthropoda > Malacostraca > Decapoda > Cambaridae > Procambarus > Procambarus clarkii. The sequence continues at coordinate 17,160,189 of NC_091204.1, forward strand.
ACGATAAAGAGAGGAGAAGAACAGGGAGACACATCTGTATACAGAAGATATATTAATAGGTGGATAGAGAAATACTCAAATACACACCTGGGAGGTGTGTGTAATCTACCAGGTGTATACCTTCCCAGGTGTGTAACCGGCAAGGTGTATAACCTCACAGATTGTTGTTGTTGTTGTTGTTAAAGATTCGTTACCTAGGAACAAAAAATTCCAAGTAGCACGGGCTATGGTGAGCCCGTAGTCGGACTTCCTCACAGATGTATGATACTCACCCGAGACACAGACTGGCAAATGAGGTTTTAACGGGGTTTTAGCTCTTCTTCAGGAGCTCAGCCTTGTTCATGTAGCTTTCTTGAAGACGTAAATATACGACGTCAAATTATGGCACGGGAAAGGAAGATTTAGCAGTGAATGCGTCCAGCAGGTAGTGAGACAGTCGCTTCTAAGACCAGTTATTGAGGGGAGATTGAGCTTAGTCTCGTAGCGCACGTCTCGTGGGAGGGAGTTTTGAATACAATATATATATATTTTCTTCACTGGAATGTTGTCTATATCTCGTCTATGATAGGTTAAGGTTGTACAGATTATCAGTACCAACACCCCTCCACCCCAAACTCTCCCCCCTAATTACTCATCATTATTCATTATTCTCACCACCCACACCACCACCATCACCCCTACACCACCACCATCACCACCCACACCACCACCATCACCCCCACACCACCACCATCACCCCCACACCACCACCATCACCCCTACACCACCACCATCACCCCCCTACACCACCACCACACCACCCCACCCACACCCCCCCCACACCACCACCATCACCCCCACACCACCACCATCACCCCTACACCACCACCATCACCCCCTACACCACCACCATCATCACCCCCCACACCACCACCATCACCCCACAGTCCGCCAACGAAACCTGAGCAATATCAGTCCCATTACCCTAATTAACATTATAGCGGTAATTCTGGGTGTAATTAGTGGCAAAGCGGCGTTAATCATCGGTGTTATTACTCAGGTGATTGGCGAGGGGGGGGGGGGGGTGAGGGGGGGTGAGGGGGGGAAGGTAGAAGTGCTAACGTGTTTACATCTTGTCCCAGGGACAGTGATGGGGTCGACACCATTGTTCGATCCGGGTTCGATCCGGGGCGCCGGCGAGAAACATTGGGCACAGTTTCTTTCACCCTAATGATCCTGTTACCTAGCAATAAATAGGTACCCTGGGAGTTAGCTGTCACGGGCTGCTTCCTAGATGTGTGTGTGTGTGTGTGTGTGTGTGTGTGTGTGTGTGTGTGTGTGTGTGTGTGTGTGTGTGTGTGTGTGTGTGTGTGTGTGTGTGTGTGTGTGTGTGTGTGTGTGTGGAAAAATAATAGTAGTTAGTGACAGTTGATTGACAGTTGAGAGCCGGCCGAAAGAGCAGAGCTGAACCCCCGCTAGAACAACTAGATGAATACAACTAGGTGAATACACACATTGTGTCAAATACATCAATGACATTGATGAGAATATTACAAACCACATCAACAAATCACAGATGACACTAAGGCATATAGTTAAGTCTGAAGTGACAACGATATTGAGGCTTTACACAGCGAGCTACATCTTCTTGAGGTTATCTTGAGATGATTTCGGGGCTTTTTTGGTGTCCCCGCGGCCCGGTCCTCGACCAGGCCTCCACCCCCTGGAAGCAGCCCGTGACAGCTGACTAACACCCAGGTACCTATTTTACTGCTAGGTAACAGGGGCATAGGGTGAAAGAAACTCTGCCCATTGTTTCTCGCCGGCGCCTGGGATCGAACCCAGGACCACAGGATCACAAGTCCCGCGTGCTGTCCGCTCGGCCGACCGGCTCCCCAACCATCACCCCAACACCCCAACTAATGGTCAGAAAACTAGCAAATGTTTTTTCAATGTCGAAAAATACAACACTTTGCATGTCGGCCATAACAATGCAGTTCACAACTATTATATCAGCAACATTATCTTGCAACTGACTTATGAATAAAAAGGATCTAGAGGGTCAAAATTCACCATTCACTGAAACTTGCAAAACAGGTGGAAACGGGAGCAGAAATGGCAGAAATATATATATATATATATATATATATATATATATATATATATATATATATATATATATATATATATATATATATATATATATATATATATTATTTAGAGTTATTTTCATTCCTGTAAAGCCACTAGCACGAACAGCGTTTCGGGGCAGGTCATTAACCTTGAGTTTCCCTGGAATACGACCCTGCCAAATCGTTTAACAACCAGGTACCCATTCACTGCTGGGTGAACAGAGGCAACAGTTAAGGATTGGTGCCCAGTCAACCCTCAGCCTCTGGACTTCGAGGAAAAGTAGGTAGTTTTTCCACTGTAACCAAGCTCATGTTTGGAAAGACATAGCTGCTTCGGAGAAAGTTCAACACCAGGCGACACAAAATCATCCCAGAATTAAGTCGACCCTCTCAACCAGTGTCGACTGGTTGCCCTAAGTCGACTGGTTGCCCTAAGCCGACTCAACCAGGAATGGTTGAGGACCATTGAGCTAACGACGACCCCAAACCACTTCTTTGAAAGGTCAAAGGTAACACAAGCAATGTACAACGATTTAAAGCTCAACAAGCCACAATGCAGGACAGAAAACGGGAGATGGTTTTTCACCCTCAGGGTTATATAAACCGATGGAACCGCCTACCCGCCGAAATGCCAAAATACTGTTCCAATTCAATATTCAACTGGATAAAATCATCAAAACAAATGGGGGGCCCCCTTGACTTCCTACCCCCCTTATCGAAGCCACTAGAGACAGATATTGGCTCTCAGGTATATTCAGGTAATACCACCTGTATATACTAGTATGCTCTGTATACTAGTAGCTTTATGAAATACTTACCTTTATGTAACGAATAACCAACCATCGTATCATATTATGTATATTTTTAAATTGTTATTCTTATGTAATGGTGTTAATAAACAGTTGCCTAACTCCTATTAGATGCCTATTTTAGATCTAGATGAACAGTGGCATCAGGTGAAAGGAAAGATGCCACACCGTTGCAGTCTTGAAATGGGGGAATGGAACCTCTATGCCTTTTCGCATTTCACTACTGTGGCACAGGAGTGATTCTCAATTTGATTTTCACTGGTTGCTAGAGCTTCAGGCATTCTATAGAGTCCTAGACTCTATGGAGTCCTAGATTCTATAGTGTCCTAGACTCTATAGAGCCTCGACATCTGGCTCACACTTCCACAATCACCCCTTCCAATCAAGAAATCAGTAATTGACCCTTTTCAATCCCATATCTCCTAGTGATGCTGTGATGGCATCTTGGTATCTCCAATCAGTCATACTGATTGGAGATTGTTATCTCCAATCACTGGAGTGCCAGAATCTGGATATCACAATCCTTTAATGTCTCGGATTCACGCCTCTCATTACTCCTAAAATATAACCTTGGTTACTTCAAGCCTATAGTGAATTGAGAGAGATTTAATATATTAACGCTTCATAAGCTTTAATTCTTCTGACGTTCGTGTTCCACTGATATAAATAACCACAAACCAGTTATCACGTAAAGATGTTATCGAGATAGTTAATGTTATCTGTTGCTTACAAACCAAATACTTGTATTAATGGGTCATAAACATGACTGATGTTCAGATAACCAAAGTGTTTGCAATACGGTTATTTATTGCTTCTATATACACATTATTACCCGATTTATCTAAGTTATGATCATGTTCACTCAGCCTGCCTCTCATCTATATATATCTTTTGCTTAGATTATTCTTTCTTCTTAATATCTTCCAACTTAACTTTATTCTACTATTCCTTTTGATTTTCATTGTTTTTCTGTTATTTCTTCATTCTACAATACAAGAAAGTTAAAAAAAAAATCCATGCCAGAACGTTGCAAAATAAATGAAGAATCAGATACGTGTATCTCACACAAGGACTGACACTGAAACAACATTGTTGCATCATTGAACACTGTTGCAGAGAGCTTTTCTGCACTTGAATATGACACAATGCAACGTGTCATTCAAGATAAATATATAAAGAGGTACGAGTGTATACAGGGGGAAATGAGGCACTTCAAGTGACGCTGGTTGGTTGAGGAGATGCTTGAAGACGGGTATATTGGGGGATTGAGTACCAATAGGTCTTAAAAATCGTGAGTATATTGTAGAAACAAAATGGCCTGCAGTCACCAATGGTAAATATATCCTTGATGAGAGAGAGAGAGAGAGAGAGAGAGAGAGAGAGAGAGAGAGAGAGAGAGAGAGAGAGAGAGAGAGAGAGAGAGAGAGAGAGAGAGAGAGAGAGAGAGAGACAGACAGACAGACAGACAGACAGACAGACAGACAGACAGACAGACAGACAGACAGACAGACAGACAGACAGACAGACAGACAGGCAGACAGACAGACAGACAGACAGACAGACAGACAGACAGACAGAGAAAACATGATAAATGAAACTAAATATTATCCTCTTAGGGGATTTATACTGGCTTGATAAATAGATCACTTTTGCCATTTTCTTAAGATATCTCTATCTTAAGTAAGATAGAGATATCTTAAGATATCTCTATCTTAAGTAAGATAGAGATATCTTAAGATATGATACTTAAGATATATCTATTTTACAACATCCAGTTAAACGTTGCAGCAAGTTGAACATATTTAACTGTAAAAATTATTTCTACTTTAGAACTCGCAGTATATCATCAGTGTCTACTCAGTCTTCGCTATAACTTACTCATTCATTGGAGGTCATTCTTCCGGAGAGTAACAAGCTATCTAAGTGAGTGAGTGAGTGAGTGAGTATACCTCACTCACTATTATTATGAGTGCAGTGCTGAGTCCCTCTTGAGTTCAGACTCCAAGGTGACCATATACCTCGTGGAATCTTTAATTCACTATTATCTCACTGCACCTTTCATAAGACGTTCATCATCTTGTGTCTTCAAGACACATGAGTTTTGCTGGAAACGGTGTCTATGACTTTCTGAGAGTCTAGAAAAATGGCAGTCAACCCATTCCTTTTCCTCTCTTGTTTGGTTTTAGTCAATATTTCACCGAATCAGGTCAATCAGACGCGATTTGTATCCCTGAGTCACTGTATTGACCTTTGATTCCTCCACTATTGTGTCTGACTACTTCACGCCCGTGGGATAATATGCAAAGGTCAAATCTTAAGGCCACTGACCTGCAACCGAAGCTGAATGTCTCCTGTCTGAAGAACAGCAGATTCTCAGACATCTTCCTGAATTAATCAAACGCGCAAGCATAACACCTGGCCTAATGACAGGTGTTGTCAGCTAGCCGCGATGTCTTCCATGCTCAGTTTACCTGTTATCTTATTTATTTCTGTGGGTAGGAGAGTTTCCCCTTGGGCTCCTGCTGCTCGTTTTCACTAATAATTTGTAGTTCCCGTGGCGCAGTGGTAGGACATTCGTCCGGCGCTTCGCGATGTGGCGTGGATTCGTATCCTGACCCGGGGAGGATTGACTAGGCGGCAATCTTTAACTGTAATGCCTCTGTTCACCCAGCAGTAAATGGGTACCTGGTTGTTAAACGATTTGGCGGGTCGTATTCTAGGGAATATTAGGATTAAGGACTTAACAGAAACGCTATGTGTGCTGGTGGCTGTACAAGAATGTAAGAATTCTTGTATATATAAATACAAAAATATGAATAAATAACAAAAAATTGTATTATTTCCATCTTTCAACAGCATCCTTTCCAAACTTGATAAATTAACTTTGTTAATTTATATGTTATGGAATGTTATATGTATGTTATACACAGTGATTTGGTGCTTGTGTGTGTGTGTGTGTGGGCTGTGTATACTTAGCACATGTGAGTGAGAATGTATACTTCTATGTGCAAAAATAGACATATAAGTTCACGAATATGTATTCTTGTATACACAGGCACACCTGCAACATTGCATAGCAACAGGCTGATTAGTATAGTCGGCAGGAGCACCCATTCTCAAAGCCAGCCAGTGCAGGTCCACTGGAGACACTAGTGAATGTAACCTGGATATAATTGTATTGTGTGTGTGTGTGTGTGTTCAGCGCCCTCGCCTCCGCTAAGCCTCGACTACCATTCCTTGCACTTCAAGCCACCTCTCTCTCTCACACACACACAGGACGTAGAACCTCTCACACACACACACAGGACGTAGAACCTCTCCCACACACACAGGACGTAGAACCTCACACACACACACAGGACGCAAAACCTCTCCCGCACACACAGGACGTAGAACCTCTCCCACACACACAGGACGTAGAACCTCTCATACACACACAGGACGTAGAACCTCTCTCACACACACACAGGACGTAGAACCTCTCACACACACACAGGACGTAGAACCTCTCACACACACACAGGACGTAGAACCTCTCACACACAGGACGCAGAACCTCTCAAACAATACACACATCTCTCTCTCACACAATGCACACAACCTCACACACACACAAGCCACATTGCCTATCGCACACACCAAATCTCGCACACCGACCAGACGACACACCATCAGTATTCCCTGCAGGGGTTGGCAATCCTGAGAATTTCCCACCAACTTTTCCTATTCAAAGACAGCAACACAAGGCTATTCTTCATTTCTTATACACTCTATACTTTCCTAGTGTCTCCTGCTCCACTCTCTGTCTCTTCTGTCTTTCTATCTCTACTTGTTTCTGTCTATTTGCTTGCCCCTGTCTTTATGTAAGTTATCTTGAAGGGTAGACCTGGGCGAGGACCGGGCCGCAGGGACGCTAAGCCCCCGAAACTATCCCAAGGTAACCACGGTATTGGAGTTAAGATTTCACTAGTACTTGTAGTCGTATATTTTCCAAAAAAAATTTAATCTCATTTAAAACCAAAAATGAATGTAAACAAGTTTTGAGAATGGGAGATACTAATGTATTTGTGGTAGTAACAGGCAAGACTAGAAGTAGAAGTAGTAGCAGTAGTAGTAGTAGTAGTAGTAGTAGTAGCAGTAGTAGTAGTAGTAGTAGTAGTAGTAGTAGTAGTAGTAGTAGTAGTAGTAGTCGTAGTAGTAGTAGTAGTAGTAGAAGAATCATCATCAGCAGCAGCAATATGAGGGGATTAATTCTGTCTCATTTTAATTCTAATCCTCAAGCAAGTGTTTCAATGCGGGATTGAGTCCCTCCCTGCACACAAGGGATGGGGGGGGGGAGGGGGAAGCAGGGGACATGAACACACATTGATATGGTTAGCTGAGCCCTCTCTGTATCTCTCCACCTCGAATCTCTCAAATTCATCTATATCTATTGAGTACCTCTTGATTGAACGCGACCCCCCCCCCCCTTCACACAGTAAACAGCATTGATCGCTTTCAACCAACAGTGCTGACTGCAGACAGACAGACAGACAGGACCAAACTCACATATATAAAGTGAGCGTGAGAATGTAGTATGTGAGACAATGTCCAGAAGGTCAGATTCAAATTGCACAAGATTGTGTTGATTTTTTTCACCTTGTCATCATTTCCTTGACTTCTTGTCATTTTTTGACAATTCTCCTCTTTCTTCTTTTCTCCTATTTCTCTTCGTTATTTCCTTGCACCCAGTCGCCGAGTCCGTGTTTCGATGTAAATTGAGTCATTTCTGTCCATTGGTGAGAGAGGAAGAGGACATTTGTAAACATGGGTGAGGTGGTAGAGGCGAGGCCTGAAACTCCCACCTTTAGCACCTGGGCTGGGAAAAGGATTTCCTGCTCTGTCGTTTCAGTCCGTCCTGGACCATTCTCAAGTCAAGTCGACCATTCACAATCGATTTGGGAATGGTCCAGGACGGACCGAAACGTCGTCGTCCCTTCACTTTCTAGTGTGTGGTCTGGTCAACTCTCTCTCTCTCTCTCTCTCTCTCTCTCTCTCTCTCTCTCTCTCTCTCTCTCTCTCTCTCTCTCTCTCTCTCTCTCTCTCTCTCTCTCTCTCTCTCTCTCTCTCATCTTCTTCAATAACCATTCAACATCGCATTTTTAATGAAGTCAACCAAACCGTTAGAATTGCGGATTATTTTTTTTTTGGGTGGGGGGAGGGACTGGGACCGACTGGGACCGTATTACTGGGACCGACTAAAGAGCCTAAATCTGTACTCCCTTGAGCGCAGGCGGGAGAGATACATAATAATCTACACGTGGAAAATATTAGAGGGGCTGGTCCCAAACGTGCACACAGAAATAACACCACATGAGACCAGAAGACATGGCAGGATGTGCAGAATACCCCCGTTGAAAAGCGGAGGTGCAACAGGTACTCTGAGAGAGAACTATCAACATCAGAGGCCAGAGACTGTTCAACACGCTTCCACTACACATAAGGGGCATAACTGGCCGACCACTCACAGTGTTCAAGAGAGAACTGGATAAGCACCTCCAAAGGATACCTGATCAACCAGGCTGTGACTCATACGTCAGGCTGTGAGCAGCCGCGTCCAACAGCCTGGTTGATCAATCCAGCAACCAGGAGGCCTGGTCGACGACCGGGCCGCGGGGACACTAAGCCCCGGAAGCACCTCAAGGTAACCTCAAGGAGGTCAAAATTTGAAGCGGTAAATTTTGCGTTTTCCTAGCAAAAAAAATAATAAATCATATTTACGGAGAATCAAATCGTGAAGCAGGTCATAAATCTAGACTGAATTAAGGAAAAACGTATATGGGCCGAGGCGTCTGCCTCTGCATTTACTACTGCAATAGAGGAATACAACATCATCTCCAATACCACCACCACCATCACCACCATCATCACCACCACCATCACCACCATCATCACCACCACCATCACCACCATCACCACCCACCACACCCACCAGGTGGCCTCCAATAAAAAACATGAAAAGGAAGAAAAGAAAAAGGAGGCCACCACCACCACCACTACAACCATTTAACATTTAAGACCTCAAAACAGTGGCACCTCCTCAAGCCTCGCGCTGAGAACTGCCGTGGGAGTAAACAAGGGGACATAATTACCCTAATTAACGCTAGAGACCCTCCTGATGACGACCAGCGACCTGTCTCTTCAAATAGTGATGGAATTATGCCATTACCGGACGAAAATACGTAGACGTATTTACGAAATACGTATTTCAAGCCCCGCCAAGCCTGGACACTACCTTTGGCAGAGTCTGGCATGGACTAGTGTCCTAGGTACTTGGACAAATAGCCTTGGTATCGTCAGGCCAGGATGGTATCCATGATGTAGTTCCCTGATTGCAGCAACAATACAGTAACGACAGAACCACTCACTTGTTTCATCCCCCATTTACCTAACACAATCATTGGATTGGTCGCACCAAACCCCTATTTAGCTCTGGCTGGCTAATAGACAAAAATATATACATATACAAAAAGCTTCATATGCAAATTGATTAACACTGTGCTTGCAATAATAACAAGATTAAACAAACAGTTAATATATAATCCCATGATAAATAAAAGTCCTATAAGTTTGTTATAGGGATCTGCACACCCCTCTAGGCATTAAATTATAGCACAAGTATATATAAATAGAAATTGAACTCAAATTCACAATATCAATAACATGAAGTGAATTACAATCATAAAATCATTCGTTTAATAAAGTATACATAAAACACATGAAAGTCAATCAAGCACTGAAATGATACGTAATTGTTGTGTATTGTATAATTGTTGTGTACTGTATAATCTTGCAAATAACACTAGTTTATTCTCCAGTCTGATGTTAAACATTATGCATCAACATCAACTTACATCACACACAATCATCAATTATTGACAGGCACTTTTCTGACAGTACAGTCTATGTCTATAACAGAGGAATGCTTGTCTGTCAGTTTAAGGTTGGAAGCCAGACGCTAGGGGCTAGCCTCACCCACCTTTGCAGAGGGAATGGTCTGGGGGTACGTGAGGAACTTAGGCTGGTCGGGGTCGCCATAATTCAAGAGAGAAGAGCGTGTCAGGATTACATTCAGACCCCCACGACCTTTCTCAAAGCGAATAGATAACTAACATATATTTGTAATATTTCACACAACTCTTCTACACGCACCACTGAGCCAGCCCACACGTCATTGGTAGACTATTACACTATTTTAATAAGAGAGCGACAGAAACAGATAGCCAGAGACAATCAGAGATAGACAGAATGAGATAGAGAGATAATGAGATAGAGACAGAATGTACCCTCCTTCAACTAATCTCTAAACTAGTCTCGCCTTAGAAGCACAAAAAAAAAATATTTTCCACGATACTGCATTTTTCCACTCACTGAGGTTGATTAATGTGGACCAAACAAGACAAATTCGACAAGACAGAGGCGTGTCCACCGCCTCCAAGGTATCAGAGTTCTGCCCTATCAGAGTACACAGAAATCGTTCACAGGATTTCATGCCACAGCGTCGATTTGTTTGGGGAAAGAGAGGTGGGTGGGTGGGGGATGGGGGGATGGGAAAGTTTCAGCCCAGATCTCTCACACACTCCCATGATCTCTCACACACTCCCATGATCTCTCACACACTCCCATGATCTTTCACACACTCCCATGATCTCTCAAACACTCCCATGATCTCTCAAACACTCCCATGATCTCTCACACACTCCCATGATCTCTCACACACTCCCATGATCTCTCACACACTCCCATGATCTCTCACACACTCCCATGATCTCTCACACACTCCCTCACTCGTCCTAGAACGTCGTCAACTTGAGGATTTCGTTGAAGCTCCAAAGAGCTGTTGATTGCTCACAAAACAGCTGTAATTTCTCTTCTCACAGATACAGTTCATCTAACTCCACTATGTATCCACGTGTCGGAACAAACATTACAGTCGCGACACAACAAACTAGGATTACCTCTGATGGTCGATCTTACTCAGAACTGCTGATCAATGAGTCTGATGACCACATGACGCTGTACTCAGAGGCTTGAATCTCTGAGTGCTTTGAGTGCTGAATCCCTCTCTGAGCCAGAGGGATTGCCTTGATACCATAGATAACTTCGCCTCACCCACTAAACAACTCGTTACTGATCACTAAAGCCCGTTACTGTCAAACAAGCAGGTCGGCCATGTTGCTACAGTACACAGCGGTAGGGCACTCCTCCGGCAACCCGTCCTCACACTAGGCTGGTTAAAGCAGTGGCCGTCTTCCCCAGACGCAATCATCACTGTAAACATAATATGTATTAAACAATGCTTTTTCTCATATATAAATTAATATTATTATACATAAAAACTATGTGAATAGTTTGGCGTAGGTTAGGTTAGGTGTTTATGTTCTGTTGGCGATTATTTGTATTTGTAGTACGTGGGTGAAGCATTTATAGAACTGTGGTTCGAACAGAGGACGTGAGCGAAGCACTTGTTCCGGAAGTGTTCGGACGTCTTCAGTTGTAAGTCGTTTGTAAACCGTTTTTCATCCATAAAAGGGGATTTGGCGATTGTTTACGAACTTGGATCGTAGTATGTGCAGCCCGTCCTCCAAACAAAGACCCAAAAGTGATTCCATGCACCCGCCAAACCCCCTGTTTATGAATGAAAAACGGTTTACACACGACTCACAACTGATGACGTTCGAACACTTCCGGAACAAGTGCTTCACTAACGACTTTTGTTCAAAGCTACAAACCACACACTAGAAAGTGAAGGGACGACGACGTTTCGACTTAAAAATGGTCCAGGACGGGACCGAAACGTCGTCGTCGCTTCACTTTCTAGTGTGTGGTCTGGTCAAGACTGTCCCCCAGTGAGTGTCCGGTCAATACAAGATGCGTGTGTTAGCTGTTTGGGTTCTCCCGTCACGTTGTGGGGTCATCCATCACTCCTCGGCTTTACAGTCTTGTCACGGGTCATCCATCACCCTCCGGATCAACCGTCTCATCGTGGGGTCATCCAGCATTTCTGTAGTCTACCATCAGGTCGACGTGGGGTCATATTTCCCGGATTTGTGGTCAAGGGGTTGGACCATTACTTCTTGGGCTCTCGTCTTGTCATGTAGTCAAGCTGACCCATTACAAGGAACGTCGCATTTAGCTCGTATGCGTTACATGAGGCCCAAAAATGCCGTGCTTGACAATGAAAACGGCTACGCGAAAGTGACGTACTGTCCGGTTTTTTGTTGTGGGTCCTCTGGAAGGTCAGGAGAGGACACTTTAAATTGGTCGTTTTCTTTACGTTGGGGAAACAATAGGAGGACGGGTTGATGTGGGAGTCGGTGGTGCATTAGTAAACTCATCTCATAACGGATTCCACCAGAAAACAACACCGAAATAATCGAGCTACACAATGGCAATAGGAGACTAGACATAGCCGAAGTCCTACATATCAAACACTCATATTGGACAATCAGTAGCCACCTGATTCTCAAGTGTACCTTACCTTCCACTATGCCACGAGGAAGCATCCTTCTCACACAACATCTACTTCCCCAGACGACACTTCCTCCCCCTCACTTTCTCCTCATCTTACCTGGTGAATATAATACGATTGATGAAGATTAAGGCACCCAAAAGGTGGCACGGGCATGAATAGCCCGTAAGTGGTGGCCCTTTGGAGCCATTACCAGTATCAAGAGCTGATACTGGAGATCTGTGGAGATGCAACTGCACCCTGAGAGACGGGAGATGTCTCCTGTGGAATATAATATGTACTCACACTCGCTATATATTCACGGGCTATTCATGCCCGTGCCACCTCTTGGGGGGCTTAATCTTTATCAATCAATCAATCACTATATATTCATTGCTTTCACACTGTTGCAGGAACCAGAGCATAGTACCTCAACCCCAACGCATCTTCCACCTTTGTATTTGCCTCTGTAAGACTGATCCACTTACACTGTGAGACTGATCCTATCATTCTGTAAGAATGATCTTGTTACACTGCATCACTGATACTTTCAGTGATGAAAGACTGATCTTGGCGTACATTAAGACTGATCCTGCCATAGCTAAAGACTATGACAGGATCAGTCAAACTACTGACCCCTCAACAGAATGCAACCACCCAACAATTGCAGGGTTGTTGACAACAAGACAACTAACATGAGGTCACTACCAACAACTAACATGAGGTCACTACAAAGAAAACCATCTAAGAGCAGGACAAAACAACTAAGCAAGCTCTTGCCATTTCTTGAGAGACAGTGTTGCCAATTAGCTCTTTCCCTCCAGCACGATCCGTAGGGTCTTAGCTCTTGGGCCCCTACTCCTGGCTTACTCCTAGTGATCTCAAAGTCTGGTGCAATGGGTCAAGGGGTTGTAAATCCTTTAGCTGTATACACAGGGGTTTGCTTTCCCTCGACCGCTCACCAGAAGCAAGTCTTGTGGAAAATTTGAGAGGGGCAATCTTAAACATTTATCTTAGAAGCTCTCACTGCATTCTTGCTTTAGAGAGAGAGAGAGAGAGAGAGAGAGAGAGAGAGAGAGAGAGAGAGAGAGAGAGAGAGAGAGAGAGAGAGAGAGAGAGAGAGAGAGAGAGAGAGAGAGAGAGAGAGAACCCTGTGATAGGGAAAACGACAGTGGACACCAAGACAGATTCTATCCAAACCTTTCTAATCTTCCTACTTGATTTATCACATTAATATTCAGCCCGTCGCAGCTGAACTATCTGCTCCTTCCTCTTTATGATAGAATGATAACGATTTTATTCCAGCGATCGCTGCCACCTCTCTCATCCTCTCTCTCTCTCTCTCTCTCTCTCTCTCTCTCTCTCTCTCTCTCTCTCTCTCTCTCTCTCTCTCTCTCTCTCTCTCTCTCTCTCTCTCTCTCTCTAAAGCATATCAAAGACTCGCGATACAGTTCCTTTGTGAGAGTGTAAACAGGTACTTCCTCTCATGCTTGCATGAAGTGTTGAACAACAGAGTTGCATAATAGAAAGCTTGCAACAGTAAACCATGCATGAGGTGCAACACTGCGCGAGGGAATAGAATAGAATTATGAGAGGGGGGGGGGGGACGACAAGTCATTACGACTATACAGCACTTGGACAATATATAGTTATATATATATAGTATAGCTATATATGGACTTATATGTACTGCTGGACAATATATAGCCACATGGATACCGACACTGCGTCTCGGTGTCGCACCAGGACCCGGATATGAGAGAGGAAATGCGAGTTCTGTGGTAATGAGAAACCAGATGTGAATGCATGAGGCGGTGAGGAAGAGATGGGTGTGAGCTTTGAGGTTGGCTGCGTGAGCTAACCGCCCCCGGGAATCGAACGCGGAATCCCCGAATGCGAGTCGAGAATGAAGCCCACTGTACCTCGAGACCCAATTACGACAAGTGAGGTGCGACATATTAGCTGGTAAGTGTTGAAATTGACAACACTGAACGTGATCCTGGATACATGATTAGTTGGAATTTAATCCCAAGAATATTGGGAACTGAGAATCATATTTATTTATTTATTTATTTATTTATTTATTTATTTATTTATTTATTTATTTATTTATTTATTTATTTATTTATTTTTTATTACAAGCCTGCCTCTAACAGGCTTGTAAACAGCCAGTTAGAGGCAGAGGTCAGCTTGGGCAAAATATGTCCAATCGTCGTTGTCACTAATTTGCTTATTTCTCGGTATAAAAAGTTGTAATTTAAAACTCCAAATATGTACAATCACCCTGAATTCCGCTCAAAAATAACGCTCAAGGGTCACATTTCCGAGCCGCATCGTATTTTGAAAACTGAGAATAGAGTCTATTCACAGCTTTTTTTAATAGACTCTATTTATGTCTATTTGAGAATAGAGGTTACATGTGCAAATGCAAAAACCATTGACTCGGCAGAATACATCTATTCTGCACCACCGGTCCTGCTCAGTCTATTGCAATATTTGCACTCAACAATCTTATTAATATCTATTTTTTGCAACATCTAATTTATTATCTTTCACCTGTTCCTGTTGCTATCATCCAAGGATCATTTATATAAATGTTGTTGTGGTTGGAATCCGGGGGGAACCACTCCTGTGCCAGGTAAGTCCACTACGGGCTCGCCATAGCCCGTGCTACTTGCCCCGCTCCTGTGTCAGGTAAGTCCACTACGGGCTCACCATAGCCCGTGCTACTTGCCCCGCTCCTGTGCCAGGTAAGTCCACTACGGGCTCGCCATAGCCCGTGCTACTTGCCCCACTCCTGTGCCAGGTAAGTCCACTACGGACTCACCATAGCTAGTGCTACTTGCCACGCTCCTGTGCCAGGTAAGTCCACTACGGGCTCATCATAGCCCGTGCTACTTGCCCCGCTCCTGTGCCAGATAAGTTACGGGCTCACCATAGCCCGTGCTACTTGGAACTTGTTCCGAGTAGCTGAATCTATAACAACAACGGTAGGACTCTTCTTGATCTATCAGTTCGCGACGAGACGAACGGCATTTCGGCCACTAATGACGTGTAGGGTGGACAGAAGACCCTTTACACCAGCACTAAGGAATGAGTTCGATTGTTTTCTCAGGGTAAAGTGATTAGATCGATACACCAACCGCCCTCTCAGACCACCTGGATAGTTACTTAACTGTTTGTGATGGTCTAAAAGCATATTACGGTTCCATTAATAGTCTACTGGTAAATAGAGACATGAACATTGGTCCTAAACTGAGAATATTCTCACGTTATAACTGTATTGTATTATAGAGCCATAGTTTTCTTTGACCTCAAATCTTAATCTAATCTTACCTAATAAGAACTTAATGTAACCTAACGACTATGTTACAGCTGATTCCGGACCAACAAGTACAGGATATCTTTAACACTAGTTATCCCACTCGATGAAAGGTTTAAGATGCATTATCTTACCGTAAGGTTATCTGACCTTGAAGTTATCCTATTTTGAGGTTATCTTACCTCGAGGTGATTCCTAGGATCAAGGTCCCTGCGGCCCGGTCTCTAACCAGCCTTGCTGTTTGGTGGTCGGGGTCAACCAGGCTGTTCGACGCCGCCGCTTGCAGTCTGTCTTCCGCGAACTTCTTTTCCTTTTGTTAAAAAGAGTTCGAATTTAATCCTTAAATATGATCCTCTTTCCCGTAGTTCAAAGTAACATTTTAAAGCAAACTTTATACACCGAGTACATATATTTTTATCTGATATTCACCTTTCTAACTTGATATATGAGTGCAAGTTTTACACTGAATATTGCATGAGTGCAACTTCTGTGAGTGGGTTTGGAGGCAGAGAAAACGACATCATGTTCACATTAAATAATTTACGGATTTACAATTTATTTATTAAATTGAATTTAATATTCAAAGAATTATGCCACTGAAATTATCTTTTGCGCATTTCTTGTAACACGGATACAGGTTTTCTGTACAATATTCAGAGTTCCCTGTGGAGCAGTAGGTGGTGTGCTGGACCCACACTTCGTCAACGCTTTTGGCTGGGTTCGAGCCCTGAGGCAGGAGGATCGATTGGATACCAATCCTTAACTAAATCGCCACAGCTGTTTACCCAGCAACCTTAGAGGACCTGGTGGTAAACCAATTGGCAAGTTAGTGTTCCAGACCAAGCTTGAGAGGTATGGCTTAAGATGAGCTATGGAAGGGAAAGCATAAGGAGTCGTAGGACATGAGCTTAAAGTTCTAAGCTCCTTTATTAACATGTAAACAAAAATATAATTTTATATTTTAATTGTAAACATTGTGAATAAGATGACAAGTCCAGTGATGTGTGTGCAAACGACACACTGTAATACAGTTCTCTAATAAATTACTATCTTAAAACAAACAAACAAACAAACACATGCACACGAGGACAAACACAGAGCTCGCGCGCGCGTGCTCACATTGTCGTTGTAAACAACGACAGAACATTAACACGAACCTGGGTACACAAAGTCCAGAATTATATCATTTAATTATAGTAACGAACTCAAATGACCCTCGGGTACATTTGTACAAACTTCTCCAGTGCAACACTAGTCAATAAATGGTGCTGATGGAGCCAGTGTGGCGCCGAACACGGACCCAAATGGAGAACTGAATCCGGATACGAAGATACTAACATACGAGGACACTGTAACATGCCTATTGGTCCATGCACGAGGCATCTCCTATTTGCATCAATCAAAACAATTCATATCACAAGCAATATATATACAAAACTTCAAACTTTTCATCACACATTATTATCTTAATTCAATTCCTGTTAGATTGTTACGGTTTACTGAGGATTTAACATCTGTTTAGTTGCAAAATTTTAGTCAAACTTATACGGAAACTTGGGGCAAGATTCACGAAAGCAGTTACGCAAGCATTTACGAACCTGTACATCTATTCTCAATCTTTAGTGGCTTTGTTTACAATTATTAAACAGTTAATGAGCTCCGAAGCACCAGGAGGCTGTTTATAACAATAACAACAGTTGATTGGGAAGTTTTCATGCTTGTAAACTGTTTAATAAATGCCCGAAATGCCCGAATAATAAATGCCCTGCCCGAAACGCTGCGCGTACTAGTGGCTTTACAAGAGTGTAAATACTGTACTATGCTATGTATTCTCACAAACCCAATGTACCTTCTTGCATATAAATAAATAAATAAATAAATAAATAAATAAATAAATAAATAAATAAATAAATAAATAAATAAATAAATGTAACCAAAGCCGTCAAAGATTGAGGAAAGATGTACACGTTCGTAAGTGCTTGCGTAAGTGCTTTCGTGAATCTGGCCCTTAGTCTGTAAGTCAACCTCCAGCTCTTCATAACAGCGGATCTTTTTTCATTCAGAAAGGTCAAAATCCAATTGTTAATTTAGCGCCATGAATGTGTGCCAACATTCATGGGCGCTATATAATACACAGTACCGTCATTTGATCAATTTCTGTTCAAAGGTGGACGTGAGGTTGGTCATTGTCACCATGGTAACGGGAAGATAACCCAAAGATGAGAGGAGAGATGAAGAGCAGCATCCTGTATCAGCTATGAGCAGCTATCCTCAGACGTATACAGTGTTCACTGTATATGCGATGTAGGAACATATTGCATGTACACATTTCCTATGATATCTCATGTATCACTCCAAAATAAAGAAAATGCACATAAACTTATCACCCCCTAGATAGATGCACTTCTGTCCCAGATGCACAGGTAAATCAGATGCCCGAAACACTGTGCATACTAGTGGCTTTACAGGAATGTAAACACATCATGCTATGTACTCTCAGAAACCCGATGTTACTTCTTGTATATATATAAATAAATAAATAAGATAATAGATCAATGTAGGCCCCCCGACGAATTCAAAGAAAACGTTAAACTTGACACGGCAGCTAACCGACCCATCGTGAGCATCACAATAACAAGCCACGGGTGTTGTTCATCTCTCACGTGCTGGTGAAAGCTACTGAATGAGTGATGCTGTAGAGCGATACGTCGCTGTTGGTAAGAGGTATTCCTAAATGTGGGTGAATGTGACAGTGAAGGCGTCAGATCACATGAGTTACTAATTCCAGGTTTAACCTTGAGCCGACGTTTTGATACTTAATCGGCATGGGAACCGCCGGCCAAGGAAACGCAATTATTGTCGTCTGGCATTCCTCTTTATCGACCCACTATATAAGACTCTAGAGTCACAGAGATTTTTTTCATTTAAAAAGATGACTTTTTAGGCATTAGAGCAGTGTCTAGCGGGTTACAAGTCACATCTTACACAAGACGATTTGGAAATAGATTTTTAAATTTGCCTAATCTTAACAAACGATTTTTAAAGTCTATCTAACCTTAACCAACAGATTTTAAGACCTACCTAACCCAAACTAATCTAATCTAACCAGACTCCTAGCTCAATCTTGACAATGAGCAGATGTCCTGCCTCATATGAGGGAGGTCAGGTGAGATACCTGCCTCACCTATGAATTTATACTTTGGGACTCAATAGTATCTTCAGGTATTCCTATTCAACGGTCCAGATTGTCACAATATCTGGTGCACCTAGCTCCTGGGGGTCACAGGGAAGTTGATAGGGTTTCCATTTTCTGGCTTTGGTTCTTCAGGCGGAGCGACAGTGTCTGGCACCAGCTTGGCTGAGAGGTGCCAGTTGGTAGGTCTTGGTGGGCTCTTGGTGTGCCCTCTGGGCATAGTGGGCAGCTGGTTCTTGCATTGCTAGTGGGCACTAGAAGAGGTTTTTGTGTTATGGCCCATTTGGGTACAAGATTAGGAAAGAGCTATGTTTATGCATTGACTTTGTTTGGCTACCCAATGTTCTCTGTGGTGGAGGTGGGTTTGGGGGTTGCTGGTTCTTGCCCTCCTGAGGGACTCCTTTGAGCTCTACAAACATCTGCTTATCGCTGGTTATTTTCTGTAAGGCACATTCTATTCTACTGACAGGTGACATTAATAAACTGAATGTTGTATTATAATATCTCGGCATTTATAGATTTCTCAAGTAGGCAGTGGCATGTCCTTGTAACCCCTATGAGTGAAAAACATCTCCTGTTTTGTGTCCTGTATTGTAGCTAATGTACATTTTGACTGTAGCAATTATAATGGAATTAAATTTCCATTTTACTGAAAATTTATGACACAAATGTGGAGTAAGCTGCTAATTGGACGAAGCAACAGCAGTCATTTGATTTCCGGACATTGAGGTGAAGGAGGATGGAAGGCTATCCCTCCTCTTCCACTCTCACAAGAAACTTTGGTGAGAAAGTTTTATCATTTTGCATGTTTGGTTTCAATAATGATTGTATACATACACTGTAATTTTATTCCAAATTGTTTGCTAATGGTCTCTTATCATAGTCAAAATGAAGAATGCATATTAAATTAATTCTTGTGAATATTTACATTGAGACTGGTTGAGTTTGTGTAAATCCTAGGTATTATACAGTGGAACCTCGGTTCTCGTATTTTTCTGTACTCGTACTCAATTTCTCCAAAAATTTAATTCGGTACTCATTATTTGCCTTGGTTTTTGGAGTGTTCATACACGTACGAGTCCACCGTGAGCGTGGCACTTCAGTTTACCAGTGTCTCCCGCTTAGTGATGGTCGCGCTTGAATTCTTTGTGAAAAATTTCATTGTTTTTGTGCTTTTTTAGTTTCTGAACATAAAAGTTCTTATTATATATCATGCTATGGGTTCCAAGAAAGTCAGTGGTAATGTTCAACCTAAAAAATAGTTGTGAGCATGATAATAGAAGAAAAACAAGTGATCATTCATAGTGAGACGATGTGATGTCTCACTACAGATAAGTGTTAAAACATAGGAAAAAGCAAGTGTCTATTGACAGATTCTTAGTGAGATAAGCAAGAAGTGAGCAACAACCAGGTCGTAGTGGTATGCCTGCAAAACGTAAGAGAGAGAGAGTACCCCCAGAAATGTCATCACTGCTGTTATAATGGAAGGGTACTCCCCTTCCAAACACTAACGTCTTCTTTTCCCCCCTTCCTCACTGTCTTCCATACACCAACAAGAGTCCTCCATATAGGTAAGGTACCTTTATAGTATTATTCTGTATAAAATGTAATTTTTAGTTAATATATTTGGGGGTGTGGAACGGATTAATTCAGTTTACATTATTTCTTATGGGAAATTTGTTTCGGCTATGTTTGTTATTATGAAATTTGTTATGGCTATTATTATTATTATCATTATTATTAATATAACACAGAGAAATTGCATTAACATGATATATTAAAGCACAAGTCCACAGTAGCCTTGATGAGAGGTTTGGGAACACTCAGGGCATAGGTTCGAACTCTCGTCAAGACTCCTGTGGATTTGTTCATTATTATTATTATTAATATTATTATTATTATTATTATCATTATCAAAATACAAATGATAGTCTTGTTGTGAACTCTTATTCTACATGAATAATTACAATGCCAAAATGACCTCTACATAAGAATAGAAAATATAGCATATAGCTGACACAAAATTAATCTCATGAACTCCAAGAAACAGTTATTGTAGTTAAAAGAATTTATTTTGCAGACAAAAAGTATATTAAACCAGACTCCTTGGTGCAGTATACTTCCCAAGTTCACTACATAAAAATCATTACATTATGTAAACTCTAAAATACAGAATAAGGGATTTACAAGTGCAGCATGAACTTGGACATATATTATTTATAATTACCAAGACTATGAGTTATTTCAAATGAAGTTTTGAGTCGTTACCTCTTCTCTCCTCCCCCCAATGTTTATATTATAAATAAAACCACAATAAACACAGGTAGTTTCCCTAACCTCGATATATTCTACATCACACCCGTAAATGTAATCTTCAATATCAGAACACACTTTACGATTCTCAATCACTCGTGGCGACTCAAACATGGCCAGGTTTGAAAAAACTAAATTACAGTACAATATATCCTAAATATTCATGATGATCCTACATATAATAATTATAGCACCACCACCGGTCGAGGGAGCCGGTCGGCCGAGCGGACAGCACACTGGACTTGTGATCCTGTGGTCCTGGGTTCGATCCCAGGCGCCAGCGAGAAACAATGGGCAGAGTTTCTTTCACCCTATGCCCCTGTTACCTAGCAGTAAAATAGGTACCTGGGTGTTAGTCAGCTGTCACGGGCTGCTTCCTGGGGGTGGAGGCCTGGTCGAGGACCAGGCCGCGGGGACACTAAAGCCCCGAAATCATCTCAAGATAACCTCAGATAACCACAACTAATTGAACATTATATGTATGTAAAGAAGCAGACGTATATCATAGCATCATCGATAAGGGACAAATCCTCGGATGTTTGGGAAAACAAAAATTCTTATGTTTCAGTTCCAACAACAGCAGAGATTCTAATTGTTTTTGTCATATTGCCCTATTCTGGTTCACAATGCGTTAGCTAGGTTTCTATATTTAGCACTTATTATTTAATGTTGATTTCAATCATACAATGTACTTTTCTAAGTTTATACCCAAAAATAGGGTAATGTTTTATAATTTCAAAGACTTCTCTCACACAGAAATACGAGTTGTGCATGTGGGGATGAGCTATGCCCCTGGGGGTACTCCACTGGTGCTCTTCTCAAACATAGTACGTACGTTAATCCCGATATTTTTGTTATAACTTTTGATAGGTTTTAATGTCATAAGTAAGAATTAAAGATCCAACTAGGTTTATTTTTTACAATACAGCCTTGTGCTGTAGCTGCTTCTAGCACTATAACAGCTTCAATTGTTTTATTTCATTTATTTTTTATTTATATATACAGGAGTTCTTACATTCTTGTAAAGCCACTAGCACGCATAGCATTTTGGGCAGGTCCTTAATCATAATTTTTCCCAAGAATACGACCCGCCAAATAGTTTAACAACCAGGTACTTATTCACTGCTGGGTGAACAGAAGGGCCACAGTTAAGGATTGGCGCCCAGTCAATCCTCCCAGGCCAAAGTGCTCACAAAACGCCAGGTGAGTGTTTTACCACTTCACCATAGGGACTTGCTTTTGTATTTTTTTTTTTTTTTTTTAGTCATTTGAATTTTATTTTGTTTTTACATAGCTGGGTCCACTCTTCATTGACAAAACATATGGTTGTTTTGCCAATGAAGGTCCTTGTCTCGTGCATCAAGACGCACAAGAAAAGGCGACAGTACCCGCCTTGTCTTGCGAGGCACTGGCAGAGCCACTCCGGTTTGCTTTCGGTTTTGATGTTTCTTCTGCACCGTGGTGAGAGCTGTCTCGGGCGTTGTTTGCCTCCGGCCTGCTCATGTGCCGCCTGAGCCGTACTGGTCTTTGGACGAGGTGCTCTCGTTTCTGTCTTCTCCCAACATGTCCTCTTTAAAAACAACGTCGCTTTTGGCCGTTTACCCGTATGGCCGAAATTGGACGTAATTTGAAAATGAAAATAAATTTGGGATTTTTTTTTCAACAACAGTAAGTTAAGGGTCCTCTGGTAGGTTAGGTGGGCAGGAAATTCTCATAAAGTTTCAAATTTTTATGAAAAATATTAATTGAAAGTTTCCTCTCCTAACCTTTCCAAGTAGGCCGGATGACTCAAATAGAAAACGGGACAGTACGTCACTTTTGTGAGTCGATTTCATTTCAAATTACATCCACTTTTGGCCACAGCCAGCATACGAGCGAAAAGCCACATTTTTTTTAGAGGACGGGTTACTTCTCTTCGGTTTGTTGTGGCCCCTTCGGTTCAGGATTGTTTCTCTAAGGCTTTTTTCCTGTTGGCATTGGCTTCTGGGGATCGGGTTGCAGAGCTTCATGCTCTTCACCGGCGCAGGGGTTTCTGCTCTTTTGGTCATGGTGAACGGTTTGTTCGTCTGCAGCCATCTCTCTCTTTTCTTGCGAAGAAAAGACTGCTGCTTTACGGAGGGGTCCTTGGCTTGTTGATGCTTGGTTAGTCAGGCCGGGGTGCATCATGTGTTGTGTCCGGTTGCCGCCCTCCGCCGTTATTTGCGCACTATGGCTTCTGTGTCTGGGGACGCGCTTTGAGTTGATCTGATTTCCCTTCTTCCCTGTTCGCGGGTACGGGTCTCTCTGGTCGTCCACAAGGTTATTACGTCTAGCAAGCCTGCGGTCTATCCCCATGCCCATGATGTTCGTAAGTTTGCTGCTCTTGCTGCCATCTTTGGTTACTTGTCCTGGGCTGCCATTCGGGCACGGGGTTTTTGGCGATCGAACAGGGTCCTGGCTGCACGCTACCTCGTTAACGTTCCTGGGCCAAGTTGGGCCTGTGTCACTTTGGGTCGGCAATTGCAGCCTGTTGTCTCAACTTCGAGTTGAGTTGAGCAACAGTACCTTTCCATTTCATTTTTATTTGTAACGAGAGCACCACTCGTTTGTCTCAACTTCGAGTTGAGATGTAAGCACTGACCATCTCCCGGGTAGGTCCCCTTTCTTTCCTTTTCGTCTTTGGTGAAGTAGCTCCAGGGAGCCGAAGGGGCTCCCCCACAGAAAACCAGCATTGAATGTAATGAAACTGTAATCAGTAAACAAACACCATCCTGGAAAAATGTCATGGGCATCCCTCTTGGGTGTGAGGACCTCATTATTGTGAGGGCAACCATGAGTAGTGGCTCACAGCTCTACCATGTAGCTTGTTCCCACAACATCACTTAATAATGATGAAGTAAAATAAATAATTGCAATTATTTTGTAATGATGCTGTCAGAGAAGATCCTGACTGTGATGAAGACTGTGTATAAGGTTCAGATATCAGTCAACACAATGCTGGTTATAATATTCACAGCAGTAGGCAGACATAACACATGCCACGGTTTTGTGCATCTACACATTACAAAACTGGCCCTTGTGTTCCTTTAGAAAATAGACTTCAGGAAAATGATTCATATACACAATTTAGTGATAGGAACCTGATAATAATAGCAGTGCTATGACTACAGAGTTAGTGATGTGCATAGGATATTGGAGGCATTTTGCTGCATCAGGTGGCATCATTTTGATAATTAGTTTTTGTTGTTTAATAGCAATAGTGTATAATGTAGTTGTAATTAGATGTATGATTAATCTATTGTTTTTACTTTTCTCCTGCAGATTCAAGATGAAGCACAAATAACAAATAGGTACAGAAGTACTGGAGGTTGTTATAACAGCACTTCATATATAACATGAAAATCACATTGCACAGAGGTTGGGATTTGCTTCCTTTAAAAAAAAATCCAAATTAATGCAAGCAATGTTTCTTCTTAGAAGATATACTGTACCAATAAACGGTTCTAAAACACTCGATGAGCTAATTCATGCAAACTAAAATATATTAATACAACCTACTGAAGAACCATATTTAAGAGCAGTAGTAATGAAATTAAGTGTTTGGTATTGCTGTAATTTTCCACTTAATTAATGTATTTTTATTGATTTTATATTATGTAGAAGGAATTTCCCTTCACATGGGTATTTTGAAAACAAGACAATTGTCCCACATCTCAATATTTTTACATATCCCTGCCCCATAAAGAGCACTCATAGTATGGTGTTAAATCAAATTGTCATAGTGTGCTGAAAGTTATATTACCCTATATCATCTAGCTCACCCTAACATCAAAAGTAGTGTATATACACCGTCAACACATTGTGTCAAAATGTACAATAGAACTGCTGCTTTAAAGACAAAATTTTCTTTCGTAAAGCACCATCAAATGTTTACATACATTTGCTAATGCTCAGTTCTGTAGCGCAGTGGTCTAGGTCACTGGCTCACAACCAGCAGTCCCTGGTGTAATTCTTGCAGAGAACAGAAACATTTCAACGTGCTTCCTTCATCCGATGCCTCGGTTCACCTAGCAGAAAATAGGTACCTGGGAGTTTGCCAGCTGTTGTGGGCTGCATCCTGGAGGAAGTCAGTAGGGGGATCCTCACTAAGCCTATGTACAGGCTTCTTGTCCTGGACAACTGTAAAACATTTAACAGCAGTTAAGCATTAATGGAAGTAAATACAATTATGTAAATATAAAGTTAGCTTTATATTGATATATTTGTTAGTTTATACTGTATCGAGCAAAAAAAAATCATCAAACAAATACATGTATATCATCCATGTCTGAATTGCTGCATTTGTAGTCCATTCTTTTGATAATTACATTATTTACATAAGTGATATCACAAAATGGAAGTTTATGCAGAAGAGCAATCTCTTCAGCATTTAGAGGACTGTGAAGAATATGTGACACAATCTGACAAAGTAAATAATGTAAGAAAATTACAGTGCCCACATTGTTTACAAGATTTTACAAATAAAGCTGCTATAATATCACATATGAAAACTCATACAGATAAGGGTAAGATTCAGTGTTTGGAGTGTCATAAAAGCTTTAAATATAGAAGTGGTCTTGAGGAGCACATTAGAATTCATAAACATAAGAAACCATTTCAGTGTTCAGTTTGTCAAAAAGCCTTTACACAGAAAGGCACCCTAACTATACATATGAGAAGTCATACTGGAGAGAGACCATATGAATGTCCTGTGTGTTTCCAAACTTTTTCTCGAGCAGCATACTTAGGAATTCACTCGAGAGTTCATACTGGTGAAAAACCATTTCACTGTACAGAATGTCCTAAATGCTTTTCACATAAGATTTCTCTGAAAACACACATGAGAATTCATACAGGAGAGACGCCATTTCATTGTACAGTGTGTCTTAAAAGCTTTAAATGCAGAACTGATAAAGATAGACACATGAGTACTCATACTGGAGAGAGACCATTTCATTGTGCAAGGTGTCTTAAAACTTTTACTCGAAAATCTTTCCTTAAATCACACATGTTAGTCCATTCTCAAGAAAGACCATATAAGTGTTCAGATTGTGTTAAAAGTTTCAAACGGAAACGTGAATTAGACAGCCATAAGAAAACTCATACTAAAGTGAAACCATTTCAATGTCCAGAATGTCTTCAGTACTTTATTAGGCGATTGCATTTTAATAAACATTTGAGAGGTCATATTGGGAAAAAAAGGTTTCAATGTTCAGAGTGTCTTAAAAGCTTTTCAACCAAATTTGAAATAATAAAACATTTGAAAGTTCATTCCGGAGAAAGGCCATATCCTTGTTTACTGTGTTCACAAACATTTACATGCAAATATAGTCTTGACAAGCATATAAAACTTCATTCTGGAGAAAGAGAATTTCAATGCTCTAAATGCCATAAAGGTTTTATATATCAGTATCATTTAGTTAATCACATGATAAATTCACACTAGAGCAAAACACTTTCAATATTGCAATAATCTTTTATAAAGGTCATATAATAACATAAAAATATTACATAAAAAACACTCTACATTGATTCTTAGTGGAATGGATATCTGTATACCGGAAAGTTAGATGCAACGAAAGAAGTGTTTCGGTACAGTGATGCAGATGTAACAGAATATAACAGTAGTGTTCCAGTGTAGCAAGCCTGTGCATTATCTGGACCATTATTGTGTGCCAAAGAACGTAAAAGAACAGTAACAAGCTATTTAAGAATGCACTTTTTTCGAGCGACTGTGGTATTATTATGCATTTTAAAGGTGTGTTCTATTGTTTACACTTAATAAAAATGTAATGATGTTTGGTATTAAGTTGCAAATTTTGGATGCAACAGCATTTTAGATATAGAAATACTGGATGGGTACAAATCTGTTTGAGTTGAAATATGCTGTATTTCAGCATCCAGCATAAAGCATTTTAAACAGAACTATTTATCATGTTAAACTTTAACATTAGACAAAGTAATATGAGCACATGTATTTTCTGGTATCTGGTAAGTTAGCTAAAATAGCACTACATAAGCTGTCATGAAATTGATCTTTTTAATGCTGTGTGACATAACTACAGTACTTTCTTTGTAAATGATACATAAAGTAAACTTGTTCAATTACTGTACTTAAGATGTTCTGTACAATACTCAGAGTGTACATCTCAAGATTACAATAATTGAAAGTTGAAAATGTTTTATTACTGACTTCCCAAACTGCTTCAGTTTCAATTTAACATGAGAAGGTCCTTTAGCATCTTGCAGTGCTACAGTTATTAAATCATATGAGTTTAATAAGGTTCATAAAATACTACATTTTTTAGTAAAAACCAAATTAACCCTTTGAGCAACCATGGACTAAAAATTAACTGTAGAAGATTTTTCAAGAACAAATAAATATGTATAAGTCTAGTTTAAAGAATTATTTGGATTTGTGAAAAGACCAACTGTTTCAACTTTGTTTTATAATGTGAATACCATTTGCAGGCGATGAGTCACAATAACGTGGCTAAAGTAAGTTGACCAAACCACACACTAGAAGGTGAAGGGACGACGACGTTTCGGTCCGTCCTGGACCATTCTCTAGTCGATGGAATTCATTCTCAAGTGAATACCATTGTCTTGTACATTCTCGACTGGAAAACCTATATTCACATTGTTATGAAACAATATTAATGGAAGTTTAGTGATTAAAAATTGCATTTTTTAAACTATAGTAGTTAGTCTTTATCTAGATAAAGGTAATGTCAGTAAATTCTTGAGTTACAAGAATCTAAACCTTGTGCTGTACTGTGTCTTCATAAAATTGTTAATGTGTTGATTTTGAACACCTTGCCTCAGTTCAGATCTCACTTTACTCTCAAAAAAAAAATATATAATTGTTTCTTGATACCATTGTGAATATGTTTTATTTCTATAAACCCTTAAGTGTGAAGGTTTATAGGAGGCATAAAAGCCAACTTTTTTGCTCAACTGCCTGAGTTTGTCATTTGAGTTTGTTACCAATTGATGGCAGCATTTGTTAGGCCTGTTTTGAAAGTCAGAAGACCTGTTCAAACATTACATTACATGGAATTTTTTTTTGTCTATGCACCTTGATGTCATTCATAGCATTTTCAGCCCATTTTTCTTATGGTGACCAGTACTAGCCTAAGCAGCAAAAGGATAAATGTGATAGATAACATTGTAAAGTGCGCAATAGTTGTACGTAATAAAAAATGTGGATTCGTTTTGGCTAGCCTTGTTACCAACAAGCCAAATAATATGTATCACATATTTGAGGTCATTTTCACTGCATAAATTTAACTATGCTATTTTCTTATACTGTCTATAATAAAATGGCAGAAGAAATACCTTTATTATGTGAGAAACATTAAATTTATGTTAATACTGTGTTAGATGATTATTCTAGTTTTGGTGAATGCACTGTATTCACACTGATCCATGTAAGTTACTTTGAAATAATTGTTCTGAAGGGGACGTGATTGCTATATTATTGACTATTGTCTTTTACATTGTAAATTGTATTATTATTGTTTTTAATGATATTGAAATATATTTATTGTATATTTTTTGTGGTTTGTAATAAAACAAAAACTTTTTTTCATGTGTTTATGAACTTCATAATATTCTACATTATACATTAGCTAAATTACTTATAAATTTCTACATTAAATGTTAACTAAAATTACTTATAAATATGATGGACAGATGCATTTAGACTAATGGATATTGTACATCAGATGCATTAGTGTTCATCACTTAAAAGGAACTTAAAAGTACAGTACAGGAAAACTACTTTTAAAAAACCCAGACCAGTTTATTTCAATGTTTGTATTTAATGCCATAAACAGTCTAGATTTTTAGGTACATTTTGAGAGTTGAAAACACAATTAGATAACTTATTTTTAGTTATTTTTTTTTTTTTTACTGTCAATTATGAATAAATATCTGGCATTAATAGTGAGTCTACATTTTTTTCCTTTGAAAACCAAAAGTAATCAGAATAATTAAGTATCAATAAAGTTATATAGTTAAAAAAAGATAAAAATTTTGAGTTTTAATTAATGTACTGCATTTTTGGCAGAAAAAAGTAAATTTCATAATTGTTTAAATTTATGTTGATCAACACATTATGTTTTTAAACAGTTTTAGATTCAGCTGCTCGGAAAAAAAGTTCCAAGTGGTACGGGCTATGGTGAGCCCATAGTGGACTTACCTGCCACAGGAATGGGGGAAGTAGCACGGGCTATGGTCAGCCCATAGTGAACTTACCTGCCACAGGAGCGGGGCAAGTAGCACGGGCTATGGTCAGCCCATAGTGGACTTACATGCCACAGGAGCGGGGCAAAGTAGCACGGGCTATAGTGAGCCCGTAGTGGACTTAGCTGGCACAGGAGCGGGGCAAGTAGCACAGGCTATGGTGAGCCCATAGTGGACTTACCTGCCACAGGAGCGGGGCAAGTAGCACGGGCTATGGTGAGCCCATAGTGGACTTACCTGCCACAGGAGCGGGGTAAGTAGCACGGGCTATGGTGAGCCCGTAGTGGACTTACCTGCCACAGGAGCGGGGCAAGTAGCACGGGCTATGGTGAGCCCATAGCGGGCTTTGTTTTTATCCAATTTTTAAGAAAATTTCACACAACATATAAATTAATAGGCTTTACAAAGTTACAAACTTATAATATGGACAAAAATTAGAATCCCATAAATATTTTTATTAATATAAATTTGATCTCTTAATAATAAATATTTTGCCTTTGTAAATTAAATTGAGCTTGTTTTTCCATTGATGCCGAACAAATGACTGTAGTAATATTAGTTTAAACAGTTAGCAGAAAACAAAAATACTTGTTTAACTCTTCATAGTATAAACACATTTATGTTTTAAAGGCTAAATACCAAAGAGATATAAATCTGTCAATTTGGCTCAATGCCCATAATTAGCGCTCTGTGAGATTCGCTATATAATACTGTAAACAGTTACAGATCCTATCTTTTCCCAAACTAAAATGTTCACTTGACAAATGAAGACTAATCAATATCTGTAATGTGGTAGCAGCGGGCACATGATGACCTGCAGTTCTGTGTTATCGGTCCTATTTAAGACATTGATTAGGTTACATTAGGTTAGGTTAGGTTAGGTGTTTTGGTTCTGTTGGCGATTATTTGAATTTGTAGTACGTGGGTGAAGCATTTACGGCGTTGTGGTTCGAATAAAATTCGTCAGTGAAACACTTGTTCCGAAAGTGTTCGAACGTCAACAGTTGTGAGTCGTGTGTAAACCGTTCTTCATTCATAAACAGGGGGTTTGGCGGATGCATGGAATCACTTTTAGGTCTTTGTTTCGAGGACGGGCTGACTCACAACTGATGACGTCCGAACACTTCCGGAACAAGTGTTTCTCTGCAGCCCGTCCTCCAAACAAAGATCCAAAAGTGATTCCATGCACCCACCAAACCCCCTGTTTATGAATGAAAAGTGGTTTACACACGACTCACAACTGCTGACGCTCGAACATATCCGGAACAAGTGCTTCACTGACGAATTTTGTTCGAATCTCAACGCTCTAAATGCTTCACCCACGTACTACAAATACAAATAATCGCTAACAGAACCTAAACACCTGACCTAACCTATCCTATGCCTATATATACACAATATGTCAATATATTATAATATTAATTTATACTTGAGAAAATTCCCGTTTTGAATGAACAGCATGTTAAAATTTATGAATGCGTCTGTGGGGTCGACCGCTGAATGTAATGGACTTAAGTCGAGGACGGGTTGTTCTCTGACGACTTTTGTTCGAACCACAACGCTGTAAATGCTTCACCCACGTACTACAAATACAAATAATCGCCAACAGAACCAAAACACCTAAAGTAACCTAATCTATGTCTAAATATGCATAGTATGTTAATATATAACAATATTAATTCATATTTAAAAAAGTGATATTTTAAATGCATGTTAACATTTATGAATGCATCTTTGGGGTCGACCGCTAGATGGAATAACTTGGTCTGAGGACGGGTTGGGCTATTTGGGTGCTATGATTTGACTGGTGACATCCTCTGCTTCACGTTCTCAGCTAAGTAATATGATGGCTATTCCTTGATCAGTGTTCTGCATGGAGGCCATTTCCTTATTATTGATAACTTTATAATTCTCGATTGTATCGTTATGGCCCAACATACATTGTGTGCCTAGTCATTGTATTTCGCTACAACTCTGTTCCAGGATTACTTTCCTCTCAGTGCAAGTTGATGTAAGTATATTAAAAAAAATACATCCCGAAAGGATAGAGTAGCGTAAAATGATTGATTGATGAAGATTAAGCCAGCCAAGAGATGGCACGGGCATGATTAGCCCGTAAAGTAGCCTAATTAAGCTATTCTACTCGCCTATAGAGGGATCACAGTCATCGCGACAGGTAAGGAGGAGGTCGAGGGTGGAGTCCGTTGGCCCGTCTGTGTTCAAGTATGTTAATGAGACAAGAAAAAATATATCTCAAAGGAATAGAGTAGCTTAGGCTATTTCTACCCTCCCTAGGCCGTCTGTGTTGACGTCAGTGGAACAGATTATGTGAGCATGAAAGTCGTAACTCGGAGCTTGCGTCAAGTCTCCTGTGATAAGTGCCGCTCAGACCTGGTCTTATCAAGCAAGACAGATTTATAACCTTAACGCCAGACAGGCAACGTAAATCATATGAAAATCTTTTTACAGGAGTGAGGTAAAAAAAAAAACAGGTTTACCTATGTGAAACTTTTATGACGAAATACGCGCAGCCAAGACCACCAGATAATGCCATATTTTTTTTGGCTGTCAAATAATTTTACCAAGAAATTTCTAGGTAACATTGACAATAATTTAAGAGGGACGTATTATTATTCTCGAACCTCGTGTTTATCATGGTCATAACATTTTTCATGTAGGAAAAGTTGGGGGGGGGGGCGTGTCTCTTCCCTGGTTTAGTCGCAGCCTAAATACAAAAATATATAAACACGGCTGTTAGCTGCAAATATTTATATATATATATATATATAAGTGACAATGTGGGAAGAGATTATATGTTCCATATAATCAAACATATAATCATATATAATCTCTTATACATAACATATAATCTCTTCCCACATCCAAACCATCGCCAGAGAAATCCTAGTAAACAACACAGAAATCATCGATAGATACAGCGATAGCAGACGACTTGACGTTTGTGAGGCACTGCACATTAAGAAGTCAACACCAGCAATCAACAGCCAATTAATGCACAACTATATTCTACCCACCTCAAGACTCCGCTCCAATATAAAAGCATCAAGAAATATGGACTAATAGGCTTTCTACAATCACTTCCATTTCAATACCCATTGTTTTGTGTTCCGTCTTGTGTTGATGAAATTAATACCCTATTAAATACCACCTCACCCCATCCACCTCACTCAAATGTAGATATAAACAAATCGGAGATATGTAAGTTCTATTCAGTTGTGTATGTGTAAAGTCTTTGAAAATGTAATAAGTTTTACGAAACGCGCTCAAGTGTCGCGTCAGACTAGAAATAAAAATGAATTTTGGAGAATTGATTTTTGAATTACCTCCAACAGTGAAAAGAAATGTACGAAAGATTGAGAAAATTCGTGTTAGAATTATTAATCTTACTTTTTCGGTCATATTTAATATATATATATATATATATATATATATATATATATATATATATATATATATATATATAAATATATATATATATATATATATATATATATATATATATATATATATATTCCGAATTGCCTAGATGGTCTGTCTGTCTCTCTTTTGTCCCTCTATATATCTCTATCTACCCATTAATCGTATCACTTACGATTAATGATCATTTGATCATTTCAATAATGGCGCTCGGGTTACCTGCCCCACCTCCCACCTGTGTCTCTCCTTTGCTCTGCCATAACCTTGTAAGTATTGTAACAAATCCCAACTAACAGCGTAATGAACTAAGAACTAAACAATACACAATTCCCGAGAACTTTATGACTAAGAAACTGACGCATCGCGCGCACCGAAACTAGACAACACAAACCCGGTCTTTCTCAAAGTCAAAATCAAAGTTAACAATACTTTTATTCTTGTATTAAAAAGCACTCAAACCATCAAGCCAGAATCTATGTTGTCAACACTGTCCCCCGGGGTGAAAATTATTCGTGTCCTTCGGAGACGAAAGCAAAAGTGAATTATGTGACTTGTGTAACCTATATTAGCTAGAAAGCTTCGGAATGTACCACGAAAAAAAGAAGAAACATAAGTGCTGCATTGATTCTGATTTTATGGCCGTGATGGATCGCCTTAGAGTTATTGATCGATTTCTTTAAAATAATTCTTAATTTTTATTCCAGAATTTCCGAGGACCCTGTACACGAAGCAGGTGCTGTTCGCTAATGTGTACACATTAACAATTTATCCTTCAACCTCTACCCTTGTTCGCTACAACCCCCCATTCCCACCCCCCATTCTGATAGCTCTCGTCCCACCCCCACCCACCTAGTAGTGTGTACTCTAGTACTGTGCTAGTACCACACACGTGACTTGTCTCAGACTAGTACATATAGGGTGGGATCCTAGCCACTATATATATATATATAATATATATATATATATATATATATATATATATATATATATATATATATATATATATATGCGAACAAGCCTGAATGGTCCCCAGGACATATGCAACTGAAAACTCACACCCCAGAAGTGACTCGAACCCATACTCCCAGAAGCAACGCAACTGGTATGTACAAGACGCCTTAATCCACTTGACCATCACGACCGGACATAATGAGGTGATAGCCGAGGCTATTTGAACCACCCCACCGCCGGCACTCGGATAGTTATCTTGGGCATAGCATTTTACCAAATCACCTCATTCTTTGGGGCAACACGTGAGGAACACAAATGCGAACAAGCCTGAATGGTCCCCAGGACATATGCAACTGAAAACTCACACCCCAGAAGTGACTCGAACCCATACTCCCAGAAGCAACGCAACTGGTATGTACAAGACGCCTTAATCCACTTGACCATCACGACCGGACATAATGAGGTGATAGCCGAGGCTATTTGAACCACCCCACCGCCGGCACTCGGATAGTTATCTTGGGCATAGCATTTTACCAAATCACCTCATTCTTTGGGGCAACACGTGAGGAACACAAATGCGAACAAGCCTGAATGGTCCCCAGGACATATGCAACTGAAAACTCACACCCCAGAAGTGACTCGAACCCATACTCCCAGAAGCAACGCAACTGGTATGTACAAGACGCCTTAATCCACTTGACCATCACGACCGGACATAATGAGGTGATAGCCGAGGCTATTTGAACCACCCCACCGCCGGCACTCGGATAGTTATCTTGGGCATAGCATTTTACCAAATCACCTCATTCTTTGGGGCAACACGTGAGGAACACAAATGCGAACAAGCCTGAATGGTCCCCAGGACATATGCAACTGAAAACTCACACCCCAGAAGTGACTCGAACCCATACTCCCAGAAGCAACGCAACTGGTATGTACAAGACGCCTTAATCCACTTGACCATCACGACCGGACATAATGAGGTGATTATGTTGCATATGTCCTGGGGACCATTCAGGCTTGTTCGCATTTGTGTTCCTCACGTGTTGCCCCAAAGAATGAGGTGATTTGGTAAAATGCTATGCCCAAGATAACTATCCGAGTGCCGGCGGTGGGGTGGTTCAAATAGCCTCGGCTATCACCTCATTATGTCCGGTCGTGATGGTCAAGTGGATTAAGGCGTCTTGTACATACCAGTTGCGTTGCTTCTGGGAGTATGGGTTCGAGTCACTTCTGGGGTGTGAGTTTTCAGTTGCATATGTCCTGGGGACCATTCAGGCTTGTTCGCATTTGTGTTCCTCACGTGTTGCCCCAAAGAATGAGGTGATTTGGTAAAATGCTATGCCCAAGATAACTATCCGAGTGCCGGCGGTGGGGTGGTTCAAATAGCCTCGGCTATCACCTCATTATGTCCGGTCGTGATGGTCAAGTGGATTAAGGCGTCTTGTACATACCAGTTGCGTTGCTTCTGGGAGTATGGGTTCGAGTCACTTCTGGGGTGTGAGTTTTCAGTTGCATATGTCCTGGGGACCATTCAGGCTTGTTCGCATTTGTGTTCCTCACGTGTTGCCCCAAAGAATGAGGTGATTTGGTAAAATGCTATGCCCAAGATAACTATCCGAGTGCCGGCGGTGGGGTGGTTCAAATAGCCTCGGCTATCACCTCATTATGTCCGGTCGTGATGGTCAAGTGGATTAAGGCGTCTTGTACATACCAGTTGCGTTGCTTCTGGGAGTATGGGTTCGAGTCACTTCTGGGGTGTGAGTTTTCAGTTGCATATGTCCTGGGGACCATTCAGGCTTGTTCGCATTTGTGTTCCTCACGTGTTGCCCCAAAGAATGAGGTGATTTGGTAAAATGCTATGCCCAAGATAACTATCCGAGTGCCGGCGGTGGGGTGGTTCAAATAGCCTCGGCTATCACCTCATTATGTCCGGTCGTGATGGTCAAGTGGATTAAGGCGTCTTGTACATACCAGTTGCGTTGCTTCTGGGAGTATGGGTTCGAGTCACTTCTGGGGTGTGAGTTTTCAGTTGCATATGTCCTGGGGACCATTCAGGCTTGTTCGCATTTGTGTTCCTCACGTGTTGCCCCAAAGAATGAGGTGATTTGGTAAAATGCTATGCCCAAGATAACTATCCGAGTGCCGGCGGTGGGGTGGTTCAAATAGCCTCGGCTATCACCTCATTATGTCCGGTCGTGATGGTCAAGTGGATTAAGGCGTCTTGTACATACCAGTTGCGTTGCTTCTGGGAGTATGGGTTCGAGTCACTTCTGGGGTGTGAGTTTTCAGTTATATATATATATATATATATATATATATATATATATATATATATATATATATATATATATATATATATATATATATATATATATATGTCGTACTTAGTAGCCAGAACGCACTTCTCAGCCTACTATGCAAGGCCCAATTTGCCTAATAAGCCAAGTTTTCATGAAATAATTGTTTTTCGACTACCTAACCTAACCTAACCTAACATTTTCGGCTACCTAACCTAACCTAACCTATAAAGATAGGTTAGGTTAGGTTAGTTAGGGTTGGTTAGGTTCGGTCATATATCTACGTTAATTTTTACTCCAATAAAAAAAAATTGACCTCATACATAATGAAATGGGTAGCTTTATCATTTCATAAGAAAAAAAATAGAGGAAATATATTATTTCAGGAAAACTTGGCTTATTAGGCAAATCGGGCCTTGATTAGTAGGCCGAGAAGTGCGTTCTGGATACTAGGTACGACATATATATATATATATATATATATATATATATATATATATATATATATATATATATATATATATATATATATATATATATATATATATATATATGTAATATATATATATATATATATATATATGTAATATATATATATATATATATATGTAATATATATATATATATATATATATATATATATATATATATATATATATATATATATATATATAGTGGCTAGGAGTGAGCCACCAGTTCACTGATCCAGCCTGCACCTTATCTCCCTGCACCTCTTTAAGAGGAGTCAGGTTCTGCCTTTGGTCCAGCCCTCTCCTGTGCCAGGTAAATCCATTACGGGCTCACCATAGCCCGTGCTACTTAGAACTTTTTGTTCCAAGTAGCGAATCTCAAACAACAACAACATAGCCACTATACCCCTACGGGCTCACCATAGCCCGTGCTACATGGACACTTCGTTCTGAGTAGCTAAATCTGAAACAACATAGCCACTATAGTTTGATATACTGGATTTAGTTCGTTGTAGCAGGTTGTGATCCCTGATCACCCACCCACCTCCCCAAGACCTTTAGATTTGATTGATTGATAAAGATTAAACCACCCAAGAGGTGGCACGGGCATGAATAGCCCGTAACGACCTTTAGGCAATACTTAATGAAATTTATATATACAAGGAATGAAGTGTTGTTCTTTGGTCACTATTCATATCTTATCAGCACCTCGCTTCCCACCTGCGTGTGGAAGAGGAGACGAAGGGGTCAATTTGGTCTAAGATATTTTGGGATATTGAAAAAGAAAACGAGACC
This sequence comes from Procambarus clarkii, assembly GCF_040958095.1. Lineage (NCBI taxonomy): Eukaryota > Metazoa > Arthropoda > Malacostraca > Decapoda > Cambaridae > Procambarus > Procambarus clarkii. The sequence goes on from NC_091204.1 coordinate 17,197,646, forward strand.
ATCTGTGCTTTTAGTGGGAAGATATGGATGAGATTGGTTCTTAGCACACTCTTCCTTCCCTCTGTTTCCTTCCCACTTTTACGCCATATCCTCTCCATCTTTCCTCCTTTCCCTCCTCACTCTTTCCATTCCTCCCATTTAATGCAGAGATTAATTTGTCGACCTAATTATATTTGTGCTGCTCTTTCAGCCATGTTCCCCCCCTTTCTTATTTTTATTTTTTTTTGTTCTCAACACATTTTATACTTTAAACTCAGTTAGTATTAAGTTTTAGTCTTTAATGTTTTTCTTGACCGAAACGCTTTGCGTAATAGTGGCTTTAGGCATTGTATGTACTAGCTCTATCTATAAACCTAACAATTTTTGTAAAAATCTCTTGTATGTATGTACCTTACCTGAATAAACTTTTATTTATTTATTTAGAGGGATTCTGGGATGATTGAACCCCGCACTGGCTGTCGATGGAGGAGGAAGGGTTCAATCCTATGTGATTATCATATTAAATATTATAGTTTTTTTTTTTTTTTTTTTTTTTTTTGTGATATATACAAGAGTTGTTACATTCTTGTACAGCCACTAGTACGCGTAGCGTTTCGGGCAAGTCCTTAATCCTATGGTCCCTGGAATACGATCCCCTGCCGCGAAGAATCGTTTTTTCATCCAAGTACACATTTTACTGTTGCGTTAAACAGAGGCTACAGTTAAGGAATTGTGCCCAGTAAATCCTCCCCGGCCAGGATACGAACCCATGACATAGCGCTCGCGGAACGCCAGGCGAGTGTCTTACCACTACACCACGGAGACTGCTGCTTTGATAGTTTAGTTCATTTATTAAGGAACTGGGTCTGGGGTCTGTGGCATGGGTCTGATAACCCATACTCATCCTGTGGGCGGTGCTGGAGAATATTAGATAGCCCCACGTGGGCTGAGGATTAACCCCAAATTCATTTACCTAACAAGATACCTTCCCGATAAGCTAGTTAAACAGTTTAATTCATTTTTATATCAACAATAGGTTCGAGAACGATCCTCAACTACAGTATCTAAGCTAATCAGCTTACATATGCAGTGAGTTACTTTCATAACTTAATTTGCATATCCTTTACATCTCCTCCTCCTCCCCCCCCCCCCCTCCATCTAGTATGTTATAAGGGTACAGTCACCCATATTTACTAGTAACTGTAACTAGTAGTAACTGTAGGAAGCAAACTGGGAATATTTGGCAAAACAATTTCTGGTTGTAGATCATTTTCAATGACATATTTACAATTTTCTTGTACATTCGTTTCAGAGCTGTCTGTAAATTTGTGAACTTTTCCGTACTCCATCACACAGTGACGGAGTGTGTGTGTGTGTGAATAATTCCGCTAATATAGAGCTCATTTGGTTAGGTCTACGCGAGCCCGTAATGCAAATACCTGTTGATTTATAGACACTGTAGGAAAGCAGGTAACTCACCTTGCAATTTTAGAGTCATTGACAACAATATAGTTGTATTTACATGCTGTCAAAGACTATGAGGTCTGGTGCTTTGGTTGTAGTACGTGTGAGGTCTGGTACTTTGGCTGTAGTCATGTGTGAGGTCTGGTACTTTGGCTGTAGTCATGTGTGAGGTCTGGTACTTTGGCTGTAGTCAGGTGTGAGGTCTGGTACTTTGGCTGTAGTCATGTGTGAGGTCTGGTACTTTGGCTGTAGTCATGTGTGAGGTCTGGTACTTTGGCTGTAGTCATGTGTGAGGTCTGGTACTTTGGCTGTAGTCATGTGTGAGGTCTGGTACTTTGGCTGTAGTCAGGTGTGAACTCTGGTACTTTGGCTGTAGTCAGGTGTGAACTCTGGTACTTTGGCTGTAGTCAGGTGTGAACTCTGGTACTTTGGCTGTAGTCAGGTGTGAACTCTGGTACTTTGGCTGTAGTCAGGTGTGAGGTCTGGTCCTGAGGGTGTTTACCAGGAAGAGGAAAGAAGCGCTGGAGGGAAGGAGTGAAAGAGAAAGTAATGATTGAGGAAGAGAGAGAGAGAGAGAAAGGGATGGTTGAAGGGATACAACAGAAGGGAATGGGTGTGGGGAAGGGGGGGAAGAGGAGGAGGAGATAACTGTTCCCATCACAAAGTTGTTTACATAAATTATGTTATCTCTACAGCTATCTTGCTACACAAGGAGTTTATATCAGACAATCTTCTGTTGAAAATGAATATCTCAACATTATTTTGCCCTTGACAACCCCCAGATGTAACTTATAAATATAATAATGTGACCCAGTTGCATTTTTTGACTTGTTGAGTTCCTTCACGTCACGTCCTGGTTGTGGACCAACTGGTGGATTGTGTTCCAGGGAAGGCTAGTAGCTTGAGGCTTACCATGAGCTAGTGTAAGAGAAAGATCTTAAATCTGCTTGTGAAGAGTCAGAAGTCGTCTGCTCCATTACCCACTTGAGTAAAAGAATGAGATAGAAAGATAGAGAGAGACAGAGAGAGAGAGAGAGAAAGAGATGATAGAGACAGACATGGGAAACTCCTCAAGGAACCCAGAGAAGAGACACAAAGAGTGTGCCATCATTAATCATCAGAAACAAATGCCACTTTCTCCCTTATGGGAATCTTGCGGGCAAATCTTTTGGCCAAGAGAAGGCTTTTTTTAACCAGGGAAAGTCAATAGTGTGTGTGTGTGTGTGTGTGTGTACTTACCTAGTTGTGCTTGCGGGGGTTGAGCTCTGGCTCTTTGGGGCAGCCTCGCAACTGTCAATCAACTTTTTTACACACACACACACACACACACACACACACACACACACACACACACACACACACACACACACACACACACACACACACACACACACACATACACAGGAAGCAACCTGTAGCAGCTGTCTAACTCCCAGGTACCTATTTACTGCTAGGTGAACAGGAGCAGTCAACTACTGAGAGTATCTATGGGAAGAAGTAAAGTAAGGTGTCACAATGACAATGATCTAGGGAGAATAATGTCATCTCTAGCAGCAGCAACTTGCGAGTGAGGCACATTGAAGGTTACAATGACAGCAAGATGGTTACCAAGTACTTTTCATTCACAGTCTTACACATACCTATATATCCCTAGTCTGATCATCATCAAGGAGGAAATTAGCAATATTAGACCTTCTTGTCGCCTTCCAGATGGCCAGAGGCTTGCGCCTTGCCTTCCTTAACTTTGCAGAGGGACTGTTGAGTGGTAGGGGACTCTCATAGGCGGGTCAAGGTCGGCCCTATTGGCTCCTTTTAAGGGAAAGACAGCTCCCATGGCGACCCCTCATGAAGTCGGTAGTAATTAATGGTGGGAGCTTGATTATACAGAGTCTATTCATTTAATTACATTGTCGCCTTCCAGAACAGATAGCTTAAATTATTCTTAAATTCATTATAAATAGCAGCATTATGTCAAATTTCCAGCTCTCATACATTAAGTAAATTTAAGTATGCAGCTTGTCTAGAATTTTTTTTGTTAAAGTCACCTTTCTCAGTAAGATTATCATCGTGATATGAATTACTCAGTTGACAGACATCAGCTGACACACCTCCATCCACCTCTGTTCTCGCTGATGAAACTAGACATATTAGTGAGATCAAAGACAACCAGAGCACCACTAGAGACACCTGTCGCCGCTGCTGATGTCCTGACTTCGTGTTGACATCAGCTTTATAACGCATCTTGTTACATCGAGAGAGTGTAGTATCACCATAGGGCCTTCCTGGCATTTTAAATTAAATTTTGCCCCGAGGGGCGAGTTTATTGGGCAGCGCCACTCATCTTGTGAGTGGACACACTGCCATAGCAGCATGTACAACACTCCCCAATAGGAAGAAAACCCGCTGGGTTGTTCATCCTGTCACCTGGCATTCTCACGTCAACAATGGTCGTTCATGTGTAAGGAGAACATTCCCCTCCCCCCACCAACGAGGATCGTTCATGGGTGGAACATAAGAACAAAGGTAACTGCAGAAGGCCTATTAACCCAAACGAGGCAGCTCCTAACCACCCAATGACACTCATATTCATATCCAACCCGCGTTTGAAACAATCGAGGGACCCCACCTCCACCACGTTACGCGGTAATTGGTTCCACAAATCAACAACCCTGTTACTGAATCAGTATTTACCCATGTCTTTCCTAAATCTAAACTTAGTAGAGAGGAATATCCCCCTCTCTAAGGTGGAGAAGGTGTGTGGGGCGGGACTGTGAACTGCATCAGCCTCCAACTCTACAAACAGCAAGCTAAGGTGATTCAACTCCCTTGATGAATATTGAGTGAATTGCGAACGCTGTGTGTGTGTGTTTATAGTCTGTTTGGCTGTCAATCTGTCTGTTTTTCAGTTGGGTTCCTGTCTGTTTGTCTGCTCTCTCTCTCTCTCTCTCTCTCTCTCTCTCTCTCTCTCTCTCTCTCTCTCTCTCTCTCTCTCTCTCTCTCTCTCTCTCTCTCTCTCTCTCTCTCTCTCCATTATGGCGTCACTTCATAATGACATGTTGATTGATGGTTTAAATGAGAGCAAAGGTGTTGACGGATGGAGTGGAGATGTAGAGATTACTTAATGAATTACAAATGGAACGATGAAAGGACTTGTAAGGCGTGTGTGTGTGTGTGTGTGTGTACTCAACTAGTTGTTCTCACCTAGTTGTCCTTGCGGGGGTTGAGCTCTTGCTCTTTGGTCCCGCCTCTCAACCGTCTGTCAACTGGTGTACAGATTCCTGAGCCTACTGGGCTCTATCATATCTACATTTGAAACTGTGTATGGAGTCAGCTTCCACCACATTACTGCCTAATGCATTCCACCTGTTAACTACTCTGACGCTAAAGTAAAATGTGTGTGTGTGTGTCTGGTGTGTGAATGGGACACACATAGACACAGAGACAGACAAAAAGCAAAGCGACAGACAGGCAGACAGAGATAGGGGTTCGACCCTATAACCGACAGACATCTCTGAAATTCGAGCCATATATACCATCCTATAAAACGCACCCTGGTTATCTTGAGATGTTATCTTGAGATGATTTCGGGGCCTTTGTGTCCCCGCGGCCTGGTCCTCGACCAGGCCTCCACCCCCAGGAAGCAACCCGTGACAGCTGACTAACACCCAGGTACCTATTTTACTGCTAGGTAACAGGGGGCATAGGGTGAAAGAAACTCTGCCGATTGTTTCTCGCCGGCCCCCGAGATCGAACCTGGGACCACAGGATCACAAGTCCAGCGTGCTGTCCGCTCGGCCAACCGGCTCCCTCCAAAATCTCCTCCAATTTCGGAGCGGTTTTCGTGATGTACAAATTACTGAGACTTAAATTGCTTATTCTGACACATTCAATATCTTTTTCAATCCTTGAGCAAACCTATGGACTCGAGACATCCCGTATGCACTTACAGCCAGTCAATTGCATCACTATCAACCTTACTTTGCCTTACCTAACTTAGATCTATGAATTCTAATGCAGTTGTATTTGAGAAATACATGTTGCATTTTATTTCTCTTCCAAGGTTGAAGCCGAGCTGTTAATGTATATGTTTGGTCAGTATATTTGGTCCCGTAGGTCACTGTGTCAGTATATCTGGTCTCGTAGGTCAGTGTGTCAATATATCTGGTCTCGTGGGTCAGTGTGTCAATATATCTGGTCTCGTAGGTCAGTGTGTCAATATATCTGGTCTCGTAGGTCACTGTGTCAGTATATCTGGTCTCGTAGGTCAGTGTGTCAATATATCTGGTCTCGTGGGTCAGTGTGTCAATATATCTGGTCTCGTAGGTCACTGTGTCAGTATATCTGGTCTCGTAGGTCACTGTCAGTATATATGGTCTCGTAGGTCACTGTGTCAGTATATCTGGTCTCGTAGGTCACTGTGTCAGTATATCTGGTCTCGTAGGTCACTGTGTCAGTATATCTGGTCTCGTAGGTCACTGTGTCAGTATATCTGGTCTCGTGGGTCACTGTGTCAGTATATCTGGTCTCGTAGGTCACTGTGTCAGTATATCTGGTCTCGTAGGTCAGTGTACCTAGCTGTGTGAGAGTCGGTCAGTGTTTAGTATTCCGCCAGAGGACGCTGCGTGCAGCTGGGGGTGAAAATAATATAATTTATTGCAGACGAGCGGCCTCTTGGCCACTATGGCCCAGCTGGTGTCGGTCAGAGGTGTGGCTCAGCTGGTGTGGCCCAGCTGGTGAGGTCCAGATGGTGTGGCCCAGATGGTGTGGCCCAGATAGTGAGGCCCAGCTGGTGAGGCCCAGATGGTGTGGATTAGAAGGTATGACTCAGTAGATGTTGCCCAAATGGTGTGGCTGAGATGGCAGTACAATCTGGGAAAGTTCCACGCAACTTGACCATGCAACAGTACATGATTGATGGTCGCTATGGCTAATATGGCAGCAGAGACTATGTCATGACAACATGGATTGAACAACAAACTAATCCAAACTATGAACCGTTATCAAGTCTTTGACTGTAATCAACTCATGGACCTTTATTAAGTCTTTGACTCTAATCAACTCCTGGACCTTTACTAAGTCTTGGCTTAGGGGACCAATTCAAGCTTGTTCGCATTTGTGTTGCTCACGTGGCCCCACCAAGTGAGGTGATTCGAGGAAATATCTATGCCCGAGTTGACCACCGAGAGCTGTCGGGTCTTGGATAAATAGTCTCACGACTACCAAGATTTTTGTAGAGTCGTGTGGTCGAGTGGTTAAGGTACCAGGTACGCCAAGGTGCATAGCGCTCCTGGCTATCTGAGTTCGAATCCTTTTGGGGTGTGGAGTTTTCAGTTGCATATTGGCATATTGGCGAGAGAGAGAGAGAGAGAGAGGGGAGGGAGAGAGAGAGAGAGAGAGAGAGAGAGAGAGAGAGAGAGAGAGAAAGAGAGAGAGAGAGAGAGAGAGAGAGAGAGAGAGAGAGAGAGAGAGAGAGAGAGAGAGAGAGAGAGAAAGAAAAAAAGAGAGAGAGAGAGAGAGAGAGAGAAGATGAAAGAAGGAATAAATTAGAGGTGAAGCAGAGGAGCCACTTCGGGATAATGTATCTTCTTAATATTCTAGTGAGGTGACAGCTGAGGCCAGGAGAGGGGTCGTGGCCGGTGGAGGAGAGGAGGATAGGGGGGATAGGGGTGAGGGGAGAGAGGAGAGAGGGATAGATATGCTCGCTAAGACGTGAATGTGATTTCCTTACTCTCTCTCTCTCTTTCTTTTACTCCCTCAAGATTGCATAACAATAAAGGGAAACCCGTAGCAGGTCTAGTGACAAAAAATGAGGCAGCTCCTATTTATAGCCTCATAAACTTATTCATATTCTCTCTTCTCTCTCTCTCTCTCTCTCTCTCTCTCTCTCTCTCTCTCTCTCTCTCTCTCTCTCTCTCTCTCTCTCTCTCTCTCTCTCTCTCTCTCTCTCTCTCTCTAACACACAATATCCCCGTGGAAATTACACCAAATGCACCAATATTTAAAAGAAGAATCAGAATGCAATAAAGAACGATTGACATAACTAGCCAAATTTGCAATTTACATGCATAAAAGTTAATATATAATGGACTACATAACGCACAGGCCAAGCCATATATGAATAATGCATATTTATGCTAACAATAGTGCAGCACAGGAATTTCAGAATGCGGAAATGTAATACAGAAATTCGCAAGTGACAGAGAGAGGCAGTCCTAAAATGAGACTAGAATTACGCAGTGTTTGGGATTTAGAATAGTGATCTACTTGACGATGATTGGAGAACGTTATACATGTGGGGTACAGTACGTGGGTCAGAGGGGAGGTTAAATGGGGGGTACAGTACTATGGGTCAGGGAAAGGTCAAGTCGGGTACAAGTACAGGAATCAGGAGAAATCAAGTTTACCGAATTATAAACAAAATAAAAATAAGCTAACAGTTTCCAGCATTCCTCAATGCCTCAGGGGGCCTCGTAGCCTGGTGGATAGCGCGCAGGACTCGTAATTCTGTGGCGCGGGTTCGATTCCCGCACGAGGCAGAAACAAATGGGCAAAGTTTCTTTCACCCCTGATTGTCCCTGTTACCTAGCAGTAAATAGGTACCTGGGAGTTAGTCATCTGTCACGGGCTGCTTCCTGGGGGTGGAGGTCTGGTCGAGGACCGGGCCGCGGGGACACTAAAAAAAGCCCCGAAATCATCTCAAGATAAGATCTCAAGAAGATGCCAGCAGAGCTTTTCGCGAACTTGAGGGTCAACTTGAGAACACATATTGGGGACAGTTCCCCCCCCATGTATCATAGGCTTACAACTTTATCGAAAATGATGAACAAAACTGAAAATATTACCAAGCCTTCAACCCCCAGTTCAGCTTCATCATACTCCCGCAGAGTATGCTGATATACTCCTAGCTTAATAATCTAGTGTGGCATACATTTCTTCCTTACCCCCAGATATACACCAGCATTTAAATAATTCCAAAATTAGCAGAAACTTTAATATTGGAATAGTATATTCCTCGTCAGATTTAACAATCAGTTTACTAAAACCTAATTTGAATTGATTACAGCTTTAAATCAGCATAAACAAGCATTAACAAACTGGCCCTGGTGCCGATGGTATAATCTATAACATTTTGAACCTACTAGGAGATGTCCCTGGCCGTCCTTTGCTAGACCTCTATCAAATGAGCTCCTCACAAGGTATCTTGCCAAAGAAATAGACACAAAGTTTCATATCACCAATTATTAAACCTAACTCTCAAAAATTCTGACCCATTTCACTCACATCTTGCATGTGTAAAGTCTTGGAGAGTATTATTCTCAATAATGTCATGTTTCAGGTCAAAGATAAATTGGCTCCTAACCTATATGTGTGTATGCCCAAGAATAGTAGACATGAATAGGTATTGTTCCCCATTCTCTTCACCATAGCTACCATATTCATGGAGGCCCCGCACTACAGGCCTGCTGCAGTGCGAAGCCTAAGAGCCAGATCTCGCTACCGTAAGCGCAATTAAGCAAGAATTCACACCTGCACTTCGCCCAGCAAGTTTCTGCAACAACTCAACCTACAGGCATGACAATGCTGCCACAACAGATCACCGATATTGAAAGCCTTGGAACGTGGGCTCGAAGAACAGCATCGAACTCAGCGGCCGCCGCCTGCGTCAGCACGTCGCCCGGAGTCTGTCTTCGCAACTCTGCCCGACGGACTGTGAGGATCGCTGATGTGCGTCTCCTGACTAGAGAAATGAAATCAAAGTTTCGTAGAGTGAGCTTCGGGGTCATGTTCGGTGCGGCTCCAGGAGGACGCGTGAAGGGTCTGCTGGGCCGCAGTGTTATGTGGAACAGCAGAAGCAGAAGCTAATATCAGCAGCAGCCGCCGCTGCTGTCTGGCATGTAACCTCATTAACCCGCCATCAGAACATCAAAGGTGATGCGGCTGTCTTGAGAGACAACCCACCTTGCTGAAGAGCAGCGGTACGTGATCCAGTAGGCCGCTCTGGGACCCTTCCTGCTCTTCTCTCACTCTCTTCTCTCTCTGCTCCTCTTCTGCCTCACACTCCCCCCTCTCTCTATCACTCTTTCTGCCTCTCTTTACTCCCTCTCTGATCCTCCCTCGTTCTCTCTCTCTCTCTCTCTCTCTCTCTCTCTCTCTCTCTCTCTCTCTCTCTCTCTCTCTCTCTCTCTCTCTCTCTCTCTAGCTCCATATGCCTCTTTTATTTTCAAATCATTCATATGGAACATTTTCTTTCAAAATATTCATGATAGGGAAGCTTGCAAGATGGAAACTGTATAGTGTATTCTAGGGAAGTATGTTAGGGAAGTATGCTGGGAAAGTACTGGACTTTGCCAGGACACGATCAATAGAGATTAAAGATCAAAAGTATGTTAGTATTATTGACCATCTTGGTTCAATAAGATCGTGAAAAACAAATTATCGCATTGGTAGTTACCGCATCACTTGGACATTTATCTATTAAATTAAAAAATACAAATTATTTATTTCCTTTTAGAAGCCTAACATACGTTAATAATTATAGAAGAATACTGTTGCGATATTAACTTGCCCAACAGCTTTAGATTCATCGATGAAAGCTATAATCCAAATATGGTAGTACACGAAAGCGATCGGATTTTGTTTTTCCGTTTATTTCTTCAAGTACACACACGCACACACACACACACACACACACACACACACACACACACACACACACACACACACACACACACACACACATATAGGAGCTTAATAGGAGCTGCCCCGTATGGGCCTTCTGCAGTTACCTTTATTCTTATGTTCTTATATGATTTTTGGCCATGTTGGTAACTCATTGAATTCCTATGAAGATAAAATTCATAAAATAATCATTTATAATAATAATAATAATAATAATAATAATAATAATGGAGTCAGATAACTTACATTTTACACATCCAGATATTTTACGTGGAACTTTAAGTCATCTCTGGGTTTTAAGACTCTCGGGATCTGCATATATGAATGCAAATTCGGTGACGTATTTGAGGGCCTTTAAGTGACTGCGTTATCATGGAGGTTATTCCAAAATTTACATTTACGTTCAGATTTACCATTTTAAATGCTTTTGGGTCACTTAAGTCAGAGCTGTGTGGTTTATTGGGGAATATTTGGTAATGTGCTTGGGAGACTCTGCTTGTGTGTGTGTGTGTGTGTGTGTGTGTGTGTGTGTGTGGTGTGTGGTGTGTGTGTGTGTGTGTGTGTGTGTGTGTGTGTGTGTGTGTGTGTGTGTGTATGTGTGTATGTGTGTATGTGTGTGTGTGTGTGGTGTGTGTGTGTGTGTGTGTGTGTGTGTGTGTATGTGTATGTGTGTGTGTGTGTGTGTGTGTGTGTGTGTATTCACCTAGTTGTATTCACCTGGTTGTGCTTGCGGGGGTTGAGCTGCTCTGCTGTTTCGACCCGCCTCTCAACTGTCAATTAATCAACTGTTACTAACTACTAACTAACTTTTTTTCCACGTACACACACACACAGAGGAAGCAGCCCGTAGCAGCTGTATCACTCGTATCTATTTTACTGCTAGATAACAGGAGCATCAGGGTGAAAGAAACTCTGCCCATCTGTTTCTGCCGGCGCCGGGAAGCGAACCCGGGCCACAGGATTACGACTCCCGCGCGCTGTCCACTCGGCTATCAGACCCCACTATGTGTGTATGTGTGTGTGATATATGTTGTTATCATATCCGCCCCTTTGCTCCAGTTTGGTACGGTCCAGTTCTCTTAGTCTTTCCTCATAGCTTAAACCTTTCAGCTCAGGAACGAATGTTGTTTCCATGTCTCTGATTGTGATGGGAGGGGTATCGAACCCTGATCTCTGACCACCTCAGGAATACGCACTACAGGCTGCCACCCACGATGGGCTTCTGTTATTGTAATTCCCTCCAATGAGCAGTTTGTGTGGCGTGGGGTCGGGAGTAATCAAGCAACAGTCTGAAGCCGAGTTAATGAAACGGGGCGGGAAGTGGCCGTAGAGTTTAACACCCTGCCGCTATTGGCCGCTTTCAACGCGCGCGGTCAAAATACCAACTCTCTCATAATTGCGTTTGAGTACAATGCTTTTGAGTTTTTTTGCATTTTTTTCTTTACCTTGGCGGTATATGTGATTTATATGTAAATAAAAAGTTACGCCGAAGTAGAGTTAGACAAAAATTATTCTGGTTTGAAAAAAAATAAAAGTAAATTTTTTTAGTTGTGATTTCATATATTTTTTCTGTGTTGGTCATTTGTATGTAAATTATCCTAGCAGGTGTGTGAGTGTTGTGTGTGTGTGTGTGAGTGCTGTTTGTGAGTATGTGTGTATGTGTGTGTGTGTGTGTGTGTGTGTGTGTGTGAGTATTGCAGGTGAGTGTATGAGTGCTGTTTGTGTGTATGAATACTTCAGGTCTGTGAGTGTTGTTTGTATGTGTGAATACTGCAGTTGTATGTTTATATTGCAGGTGTGTATGTACATCATCACCACCACCACTACCACTAGCATCATCACCACCATTACCACCACTAGCACTAGCATCATCACCACCGCCAACATCACCACCACCAGCATCACCACCATCACCATCAACACCACCATCACCACCACCACCACCACTACCACAAGCATCACCATCACCATCACCACCACCACCACCACCAACACCAGAACCACAACTACAACATCATATACAACAAAAACATCCTAGATCGAGCAAACTCGTCTTCCTAATGAGCTCAATTGCATTTTCTCTTCCACTGAACAGGTAAAGTTTAGCGAGTTATCATCTTATTGGAAGTTGACGAACTGGCGTACCGCGAGGGGGACTTTTATGTGTAACTTTGTTTATTATTCAGTACCCCATCAAGACTATTCTCGTTTTTTGTTTCTGCTTCGCCCAGAGTAGATAGATATTTTCTTGTATATGTATATGGATACGTATTCACCTATATGTATACGCCTATTTGTACATGTCAGGGTGAGCTTCAGTTCTTGGGCCAAGTTTCTCCTGCAATCGGTCGTTTAAATGAACTGACTTCCTTTCTGTGTCTATCCTATCTGCTGGTATTATTTAAATTTTTTGTTTAAATGTTTTTTTTGGCTTTATAGTCTACTAACTCTAGGTGGCTATTCCCTGTGGTCCGCCAACCCTCGGGGCCAAGCCAATCTCAGCGTTGGTGAGGGAGTCTGACGGCTGAGTGGACAGCGCTTGGGATTCGTAGTCCTAAGGTTCCGGGTTCGATCCCCGGTGGAGGCGGAAACAAATGGGCAGAGTGTCTATCACCCCTGATATCCCTGTTCACCTAGCAGTAAATAGGTACCTGGGAGTTAGCTGCTACGGGCTGCTTCTTGAGGGTGTGTAGCAAAAAGGAGGCCTGGTCGAGGACCGGGCCGCGGGGACACTAAGCCCCGAAATTATCTCAAGATAACCAAGATTGGTTCGTTCTAGCTGCGGCTGACTCTTACGATTAATTCACCATTTTAAATCTACTGTGTATTCAAAATTGGTATTTTTCCTAATTTAAAGTATTATTATTAGAATTTTCGTGTAGAGTTAGGCCGAGGTAAGGTTAAGTGAGATGTTTAGGGGATCTGTTGGCAATCACTGTGAAACCCGTCCTCGACTCAAGTCCATTCCATCCAACGGTCGACCCCAAAGACGCATTCATATTTTTTTTTACATGTTGTTCATTCAAAACGGGAATGTTCTGAAACATAAATTAATATTATAATATATTAGCATATTGTACATATATATAGACATTGGTTACGTTAGGTGTTTAGGTTCTGTTAGCGATTATTTGTCTTTGTAGTACGTGAGTGAAGCAGTTACAGCGTTGTGGTTCGAACAAAAGTCGTCAGCGAAGCATTTGTTCCGGAAGTGTTCGGACGTTAGCAGTCGTGAGTCGTGTGTAAACCGTTTTTCATATATAAACAGGGGGTTTGGCGGGTGCATGGAATCACTTTTGGGTGTTTGCTTATCGGACGGACTGCACAACTGATAATGTCCGAACACTTCCGGAACAGGTGCTTCGCTCACGTCCTCTATTCGAATCACAGTTCTATGAATGCTTCACCCACGTACTACAAATACAAATAATCGCCAACAGAACCAAAACAGTGGAGAAAACGTCAGTTTTGATCACAGTTCATTATCATTGGTGAAATCGTCTGAGGGAGTGGTGGTCGACCGCCGCCTGGAAGAGCATAGTCTTAGGACGGATTAGTCGACACTTTACCTCCACGGGTCGGGTCGTTAGGTCGTTAGTTGACGTTGTGTCGTGTCCACGGACGTGCTGGACAAAATGTGAGCTGTAATTACCTATTTCTACCGCTACTGCCGGGCGGGAGAAGCAAGTGTTGTGACGCAGTGACTTACTGGAATACTGGAACTGAATGGTGCGTTAGAGACAGATGGACAGAGATCACTATTGTGATAATGGTATTCCCAGAGGCGCGCAAGCGCTTTAATTATCCGTTTTTACCTTGTAGTGAAGTAAAGCAGTTTGTAGTGTGTGCTGTGTTCATCAGAGGCCACTAGACATGATATCTCAGCGCCCTCCTCCTTCAAGGTAAGCACTGCAAACGTCACCTGAGCTGTTATATGTAATATATATATATATATATATATATATATATATATATATATATATATATATATATATATATGTAATATATATATATATATATATATATATATATATATATATATATGTAATATATATATATATATATATATATATATATATATATATATATGTGATGCTATAATGATTCACTCATATGGTGTACGAGAATAGAACTGTATAAAGATGTTTTACTAAAGATTATTAATAATTCGATATGTTATCATATTTCAGGTAAATAACAGTTCCCCCATGAGGCAGACTCCACCAGCTCTAAGGTACGTCTCTATCTCCTTATGTTTCCATATCTATATTTCCGAGATCTAGCAAACGCCGGGCGTTGATGAGTTCCATTCACCTGGGCTCTATGACACTCGAACCAGAGACCCCACGCGTGTGAGGATGAAGCTCTATCGACCGAGCTATTGTGTGACCTTAATAAGGAAAGTTGAGGAGTTTTATAATTTTCTGCCGTATTATATTTAATACTATGGAGAGTTATATATATATATATAATCAAGTTGGGTACTCCCGTGTGATAAAATCCTCTGAAACTCCGTATAATTTAACAGACTCGTGATTCAGGACGAAAGTGCACTTAAATTATCCAAATTGTTAATCAGATGTGCAGTAATTAATCACATCTTGAGAAAAACATCAGTTTGTAACCCCGGCTCGTGGCTCTTAGCAACGGGAGGGGCGCATTACTTTTATAGCTAGATATCGTAAACAAATCATGAATACTTCTCCTTAGTCTAGGAATTTATTAAATGAATGAGTTCAGACAGTATCTAATGTATCCTACACTAAATCCTTATCCTCAGATCCCTTCCAAGTTTTCTGAGGATAGTCGTAATGATCTAGTACTTTCGTTACGAAATAAATAGTCGTATTGACTTGGTACTTTCTCCGGATTATCGGGGAGAAAAGATTTTTTTTACCTTGTGGATTTTACCTTTTCTTAAGTGTCAAACACCTTTCAAAGGATTACATTACGTAATGTAAAACAAAATCACAAAAGGCGTGAAGCCTCTTCAAGGAACACGTCCTGATGACAAATCCAATTATAAGTTGTTACAAAAAAAATTGTGTTTGTTGCTGTGAGTTTGTTGCTTGTGCTTGCTGCTTGTGTTTGTTGAACCAAGGCCGCCACTGCGACTATGGGAGTGTCTTAAGGGACACACTGAACATCTTAGACGGTCGACGCGATAACAAGCTTCTCAGGATATCATCAGAATATTTGTAAATTCACAGTCGGGCCATTAGAGCTGTTATCACTACGTCCTGGACCACCATGCCTGCAGCCACGACCACCACCAGATCCACCACACAACGACCACCAGATCCACATATTGCTGGCATACTGCTTATTCACACACTACACTACACTACACTACACTACACTACGTACATTTGTTCATCCTGCTTATTCATTTTCTTTGAGAATTAGTTAATACAGAAAACGTTCACAGCGCTGATTTTTATGGGATAACTATAAAATTTCATTACATACATTGTAACACGTTTATTTATTCGAATGTATTCACTTGTAATCTAATTGTATTATATACTGAATTGAGTTAACATTACTCGAGCCACAACAAAACGGTTTTCTATTTCCTAAATAAATGCATAATAATAATAATAACCCTGTTTTAAAAAGCTCATTAATGACTTCAGATTTAGTAAAAATCTGACTTTTTTTTTATCTGAATTTTCCTGACACCCACTAACACTAGTGGCTTCGATGAGGACAGGAAGCCGGCGGCTTATCGAAGGATCTCTCTATTTTCTATTTATAATCTTTATCTATTTATAATTTTCCCTCTATTTTCTTTTATAATCTTTCCCAACTGTACTTGAAAAGTTAAGAGTTTTGGCATATACAGCTTCAGCGGGTAGGCAGTTCCATGGGTATATAACCTGAATTTACCTGAGCGCCACTATCACTCTAGTGTTCTCGATGAGGACATGAAGCCGGCGGCTTGTCGATGATCCCCTCCCCCCTCCCCATTTACTCTGATTTTTCAAACTGTGTTTTAAAATTCAGCAGTGTTTTTTGTATTTATGGCTTTGGCGGGTAGGTGGTTCCATAGATTTATAACTCTATGGGTGAAAAAGCATCTCATCTTCAGCTGCTCTAGTTATTTTGTAATTTTACCTAGTGGCAGGTAACATTTCAGTGAGTTTCTTTCTATAGGGCTTGCAACAACTTGGTATGGACGGTAGAGCGACGGTCTTGCTTCATGTAGGTCGGCGTTCAATCCCCCCTACCGTCCAAGTGGTTGGGCACCATTCCTTTTACCCTGTCTCATCCCAAATCCTTATCCTTACCCCTTCCCAGTGCTATATAGTCGTAATGGCTTGGCGCTTTCCCTTGAAACTTCCCTTCCTATAGGGCTGTCTGCTGGTAGATCTCTTGGCCCTAATGGAAGATCAAATTCCACTTTTAAAAGCTTCCCAGAAGACTTCATTGAGCACTTTGCAAACTTTCTCTGTGTACCCGCCTTCTTTTCTGTAGCCTGATATCTGTTGGTAAACAGACCTCTTCCTCCTGGTGTGTGGCCATAGATAAGAGTGGTTTGTTTTTCCAGTATCATTTACGAACTGCATCTTTCCCACTCTCAAAGTTGTATTCACTTGTTCCTCTCTTTCTATCACTGATGGAAAAATATTCTATACATGTGCCTGGTATTTCCCAGCTATCAATATATTTACAAATACAAATACAAATTCAATACAATATTTATTCAGGTAAAGTACATACTTGCAAGGTGAGATACAAAAGTTGATGGATTTATAGATAGAGCTAGTACATACAATGCCTAAAGCCACTATTACGCAAAGCGTTTCGGGCAGTTTTATGATGGATTTATGATGGATATCCTTTATTGATATCCATTAGTTGATCGACCCTTATTTAATATCTCCTCACTGCTCTCGCGCAGAATATCTACACAAGATTTTGCCATCTCCAAATATAACATCAGTAGCTTTATTCACTAAATATTTTATTGCTCACCTGCGCACCACCACCCAGCTTCGCCCTTTGTCTCGCCTCTGGGAAAGCAAATTCCCACAAATTCCTGTCCAACCACTTGGGGTGGACGGTAGAGCGACGGTCTCGCTTCATGCAGGTCGGTGTTCAATCCCCCGACCGTCCAAGTGGTTGGGGCACCATTCCTTTCACCCCGTCCCATCCCCAAATCCTTATCCTGACCCCTTCAAAGTGCTACATAGTAATGGCTCGCCGCTTTCTCCTGATAATTTCCTTTTATTCCCACAAATTCCCAAACGCTCTCGCAGAGATTATAGAAAGTCTAGCAAGAAAGTGCCAGACTTTCTATATGTGTTTTCCAACTCGTAATTAGAGTGAGGGGAAGCTATGAGGAAGAAGCGCCAAGCCATTACGACTATATAGCACTGGGAAAGGGTCAGGATAAGGATTTGGGATGGGACGAGGAGAAAGGAATGGTTCCCAACCAATTGGATGGTCGGGGATTGAACGCTGACCTGCATGAGTCGAGACCGTCGCTCTACCGTCTTCCCCAAGTGGTTGGGTACTCGTAACAAGAGCTAATCTAACTCTCAATGCGGGTTTCTCGTAGTTCAGATGACAGCGTAAGTAGAAACGGAGATCGTAGAATTAGATGCTGTCTACGATAGCGCTGGTACCAACATTTCATTATCGTAGGTCATCATAGATGGTTGGAAGAACAAGAGAGAGTTGTACTTTATAAGCGCGAGTGCGAATCTACGATAATTTGAGTGAATGGCATAGATTTTAGTGCCTGCAGGATTAATTACCAAAGTATTGACAAAAAATATATTAAACAATTTATTGGTAGTAACTTACTCTAATCGTGCTCTAATGGTCCACTAATAGATCCGTGGAGGATCCCAACGGCTCTGGCAGTTGTGAAGTGTACAGGAGGCTCTTCTTTGGCGTGACTACTAGAAATTCCATAGCTATATATAAATATTTCATCAAGACATTCGTCTTAGATCTCTATTAGAAAAAGTACCGAGTCTTGGCTTCAGCTGAACACAGACCATTGTGTTCCAAGCAGGTGATGACCACATCGATCTAGTCCCTCGAGACGACAGCCAGGGCCAAGTCCAAGGTCACAGCGAGGTCAATAAATCCAAGTGTTCACTTTACATTAAACGACAAAACTATCAGGAGTTAACTGCGGGTTTCCAGTCTCAAATATTGAAGGTCCATATAGGACAATTATGTGAATAAAACTGAGCAAACGAATGAAAATCTTAAGAGAGGAAAGAGCATTTGAAGATGACCAAGTCTTTGGGGAGAGTTCTCGAATATGGTTATGAGTTAGACTCGGGCTGACAAGCTTCCCTTTACTGGTTAAAGAGGACCGAGCCTGCATCAGTGGTCATGTTCCCCCACAGCACAGCACACACCAGCCTCACACACACACACACACACACACACCTTATAGCTCACACACACACACACCAACCTTACAGCTCACACACACACACCAGCCTCACAGCTCACAACCAGCACCACACACACACACACACACACACACACACACACACACACACACACACACACACACACACACACACACACTAGCCTCACAGCTCAGCACTGCCGTTTGCTAAACATTTTAAGTTATTTGTTCACTAGTTACAGTCGTTGATTTAGCCTGGTACCGTTGATTCTTAGTCTTGTACCGTTGTTTCTTAGTCTTGTACCGTTGATTGTTGTCTGGTACCCTTTATTTGTTGGCTGGTACCATCGTCTACTAGCTTGGTACCACCTTGTTCCACCCATTGAAGTTTAACTCGATATCTTAGATCGTAATCAAGTTCGACTCAGATATCGTTCCAAATTACCTTCGGTGTAGATACTCGCCTTGCATTAACCGATAATTTGCACGTGGATACAATGAATGAGCTTTCAATATCATAGAATATTTATTGGGACAATGAATTTTTACTGTGATACATTGCATTCAAGGTGGTATTAATATTATGAAAAGTTGCAAAGAGAGTCGCGCGTTTCCAAGTGTAAAATAAGGAACAAATGGAAACGTGGCGATTGTAGGCGATTGTTTACAAAAAATATGTACAGGAGGAAGGTCAGATAGAAAAATAAATGATTGTATCTATTACGAATGTGGCTACACAGACTTGAAGCACGTGGGCCAGCACCTTGGTACAACAGAACCTACTGTCTCTCCACCTCCTGCCTGCCTCTCCACCACCTGAATCACCTACACCACCTGCCTACCTTTCCACCACCTCTCTACCTTTCCACTACCTCTCTGCCTCTTCACCACCACTACCACTTGCATCTCCTCCATCATAGCTGCTCACAACCACTACCACCACCACCACCTACCTCACCACCACCTCCTGCCTCACCACAAACACCTCACTGCCATCACCAATAACAAACATGACATCCAGTGCGGTTTAGAAATTCCATTTATTAAACATTAGAACTATTCTGCCATGATAAAAGGAAGGCAGGAAATAGTTCGATTAGCTTTCACTTTAAATTTTAAACTAAATATAAGAAAAAATGTTTCGCACACATTTTTTTTAAGGCTAGTAAATTCTCAATAGCCTCTTATAGCCAAAGCCTATAGAGAAATGATCAGTAATTCGTGCAAAAGAGGAATGAACTGTCACTTTCAGTCTTTCGTCACGGCAGAGAGCAATCAGGATCAGCCGTGGGTAGTGGGACAGACACTATCAGGTACTTCAGCATTGTGTGTAAACAAGGTAAGATGCTGTAAACTCCAGCATCTGCATAGATGCTGGAGATTACATCCCCAGCATCCATATGCTGTGGATACTTGCTTGCTTATATAGACTGCTTTCATTGTCTCTTTTTCTCTCTCTCTCACTTGCAAGCTACGATCTACGAGCTCCCATTAAATCCACACCAGAATGGGCATAGCGAGTCTCGAAGAGCCGGATAAACTGGTTTCGTTCGGGTCCGAAAGATTTACTTATTTCTGGGTTAGTTTTAGAGGTCAGACAATCCCGTAGCCTGGTTTGATGAGTTAGGTTAGGTTTAGTCGTGCTATATTAGGTTTGATTTAAAATTTTTAAACACGACTTTCTAGATTTAATGACTTTGTGACTAAATAAACTTAGGTTAATTTTGATAGGCTGAGCTTAAACAAAGGTTGAGTAAGTTCTTGATAGGTATAGAGTGTTAAGTTAGGCTTGAAACATTTACAAAAAAAAGTTATTTAAAATTTAGTACCAAAAAACAGTTTGCTGTGTATGTTTGACTTCCACAAGGCTCAACTGAGTATGTTTGACTTCCACAAGGATCAACTAAGTATGTTTGACTTCCACAAGGATCAACTGAGTATGTTTGACTTACACAAATCTCAGCGGAGTATGTTTGACTTCCACAAGACTCAACTGAGTACGTTTGACTTCCACAAGGATCATATGATAATATTTGACTTCCACAAAACTTAGCTGAGTAAGTCCGACTTGCCCAAGAATCAGATGAGTACCTTTGACTTACACAAGGCTTTACTGAACATATTTGGCTTAAACAAGACTAGGCTGACTGTTTTTTTAATTAATGCTGGACTGTATATGTTCGACTGAGACAAGTCTGGGCTGAGTTTCTTTAAGAAATACTTGGAGAGCTTTATGAATAACAGAAATCTTATCATTGCGGAATCTCAAGCCCGCTAATTGTGCCAAGATTCAGATACCATCGCAAGCAGAATTAATCTGGCAAGAGAAGTACAGATTCGATGCTCTGAACCTCTTGCCAGAATTGTCTCCTATTGGCTTGGTTACCCTTAAACATTAACCTTTAAATAACTCTCGCATGTAAGATATAACGAGGTGTTTTGGCAAGATTTTAAGTCTAATAGCGTCATTTAAGTTGCTGGTCCGTTGTCAACAAAAGCGTAAAATCAAATTTAGCCTAATAATGGAGGGGGCCCAGTCTCTTATGCCGTAATGGGTGACTGCACTCCACACGAATGAAAGATTTGAGTCTCTGTGGCCGGTGGGTGTAACATTTGGAGAGATCGTCCTTACTGTGAGTCCCTGTCAGAGAGCAGACCACCAAGTTTGTTGATGTTCTGCTCACTGTTGTCAGGGGGATTTGATCAGGATCTGATGGGTTTTCTGACAGGTTTAGAATAGAAAGCTGTAGCCTCTGCTGTTTTTGGAACAAAGCTGTAGCCTCTGCTCTGTTTGGAACAAAGCTGTAGCCTCTGCTCTGTTTGGAACAAAGCTGTAGCCTCTGTTGTGTTTGGAACAAAGCTGTAGCCTCTGTTGTGTTTGGAACAAAGCTGTAGCCTCTGCTCTGTTTGGAACAAAGCTGTAGCCTCTGCTCTGTTTGGAACAAAGCTGTAGCCTCTGCTCTGTTTGGAACAAAGCTGTAGCCTCTGCTGTTTTTGGAACAGCCTCGTCTACTGCTTCTCAAATAATTGAGAACTATGAGGCGTCGCTGCTGTTGATGGTTCGAGTGGTCGAGACTGTGGCGTGTTGTTGTGAACTTGAAGCTGCAGTTGATTTGTCAGTAGATGAGAAGTGCTCTGATGTTTCTGATGAGAAGTGTTGAATTTGTGTGGAAAAGTGATGTGGAGTTTGTGTAGAGAGGTGTTCTGTTGTTTGTGTAGAGAGGTGTTCTGTTGTTTGTGTAGAGAGGTGTTCTGGCGTTTGTGTAGAGAGGTGTTCTGGTGTTAGTGTAGAGAGGTGTTCTGTTGTTTGTGTAGAGAGGTGTTTTGACGTTTGTGTAGAGAGGTGTTCTGTTGTTTGTGTAGAGAGGTGTTCTGTTGTTTGTGTAGAGAGGTGTTCTGTTGTTTGTGTAGAGAGGTGTTCTGTTGTTTGTGTAGAGAGGTGTTCTGTTGTTTGTGTAGAGAGGTGTTCTGACGTTTGTGTAGAGAGGTGTTCTGTTGTTTGTGTAGAGAGGTGTTCTGTTGTTTGTGTAGAGAGGTGTTCTGACGTTTGTGTTGAGAGGTGTTCTGTTGTTTGTGTAGAGAGGTGTTCTGTTGTTTGTGTTGAGAGGTGTTCTGGCGTTTGTGTAGAGAGGTGTTCTGGTGTTTGTGTTGAGAGGTGTTCTGTTGTTTGTGTTGAGAGGTGTTCTGTTGTTTGTGTTGAGAGGTGTTCTGTTGTTTGTGTAGAGAGGTGTTCTGGAGTTTGTGCTGAAAAGTGTTCTAAAAAGAAATTCGGTGTTAAAAGGTGTTCTAGTGATTGAATTTGCGTTGAAGAGTTATCTGGAAGGTGAGTTATGGTTGAGTTATCCTTCCAAATGTCAACAGAAACTGAAGTTGTGTTATTGATTTCCAGAAGAGGCTGGGAACTTGAGTTTATTTCTTGAACTTGAAGATGATTGGTGACGTTGTGGCTGACATTCCTTATGAACAACGAGGTATCTAAGTCTGGTGTTCGTGTGCTCTGGTCTGAATCTCTTGTGATTGACGAGATTCTTGTCTCAGCATTCTGCATGGTCTGGTCCACACTTGTGGTAGACGGGATCCCAACATAACTTTCCACAGTCAGATTGAAAGGATGAGCTTGCATCTCCCTGTCCTCGTCAGTACTAAGCAAGTAATGCTTTTCAGAAATATCCAAATGTCTACCTTCTCCGCGTGCATTTTCCTTGGTGATAGCACTTGTAGTAGTGTTTTGTTCAGTTTCAGCATACCATCCACCGGCATTATCACCTTCACTGTGACTGGCAGTTTCATTTAGAGGTTTAACTGGGCCAGCATTGAAATAGATGCTAGCAAAGGCTGGCAAAAGCTCTATAGATGCTGGCAAAGGCTCTACTGTAGGACCTTGAGACTCAACCGTCGAAGCTTGTTCGCTAGCAGGATCATAAATGTTCCTCTTTGGTTCGCTGATATAAAGCAATTCCTCAGAGGTTTCATACGCGACACCTGTGTAATCACCAAAATCACTCCATTGGTTACTTTCGTGTTGGCCTGCGTTTTCTGCGGACCTAAATGTAGCACTATCGGTGGGGCTTGCCAAAATGCGTATTAATGGATGGAGAGAGGATTCAGTTGCAGCGTCTGACTGAGCATTTGCCGCTTCGAAAGTGGAATCATTGGACAAGTTCCTATTGTATTTAGTTCCTTCGTGGACAGCAACTGTCGGAGAGGTGCTGCTTCCCGGCAGGCCATCTTCAGACGAGGCTGGGGAGTGACTCCAGAGGGTAGGAAGGGCGGTGGTGGTGGACGAGGTCATTGGCTGTGTGGTGATCTCCGAGTACACAGGTCGTCTCGTCTCGGCCACAATCCGGAACCCCGTTGATCGCCTGAAGGTGACAGGATGCCTCTGGGGCGTCACAGCCACCACAGGCACCACCGGCCTCCTCGTCTGCGGGGGTCGGCACACACTGAGGGCCAGGTTGGTTCTGCAAGATGGATACTCCGTTATATATATTGCATTAGTAGTGACAGATGTCTAGTAATACATCGCTAGAATGAATCAATAACCTGCAATCTATTAAAATACAATGAATCTATCAATATACAATGTGCCTATTGATATAGAATTCCTATTAATATTACATTTATACATTATAGAATGTATCTATCAATATATAATTAATACAAGGTTTGTTGATGTACTGTAATGTTATCACCTCTATCCACTTACAGCTGTATCATGTGTACCTGTAATTCCAAATTTGATAACAACTATGATTTATTTGTGTTACTATGACAACCCATCCTCGACAGCTAGGAAGGGGGGGGGGGGAGTGGCAGTGCTGGTGAAAGAACCTGAAAGTGAGAATTAAGAATCGAAAACCCTCAAGAAGTTGACATAATGACAATGCAGGTCATTGGCATCTTGCAATGACATTAAATATAAAACAACATTATATTTTATATTCTACGTGTATAGGTTACTGAACACGTTAGCCTTTCTAACGTGTTCAGACTTTCAGCGCTGTGGAGAAGGGTGGGGGGGGGGGGACCTGCTGCATGGGTAACAGCTTCTCCCCCCGAATCAACCTACCCTGGCTTGGCGCCCTGGAGAGGCCACTCCAGACCGACAACCAGAGCGCAACTCCATAGTCTCCTGAGACTGATGGATGCCTAATACTACTAGCCTTACCTAATGGCCACATTGATGATATCATTTCCCCTGAAGAAGTCTGAAGCGATGATGTTGGCCATGTGGGCCCAGCGTTGCCTCAGCCAGCGCGAGATGGGGAAGTTGACCCGGTCAGCCAGCCCGCGAATGCCCACGTGGGAACGCAAGATCATGTCCCATAGCGTAGGCGTGAGGTGGGCCATCGCCGCCCACAGCCGAGGAGAGCCCACACGCTTGTTCATCTGGGCGTCCAAGTACGTCCGGAGGTCCTCCAGCATCTGAGCATTGGCCCAGGCCTGGGGCAGGGGCGGCCACACCCAGTCCTGCTTGTCTGCTGCGTCAGCGTCGGCGAACGAAAATATGACCCTCTTTCCGATCTTCCAAATCTGGTCGAGGGAAACCAGTGATCCGTAGCGGTTGTGAAGAAAATGGGAGCCGAGAGTTTCATTCATCAGGGACAGGAGCAGGGGCTTGGCCTCCGGCAGCTCAAAGCCTACGGGCGTCCGGTGGACGTCAATAATGACAGGGTCCGGGGAAATGGCCAGGAAGCCTCGCACGGCGTTCAGGACCTCCAACAGCGGCCTCCAGCGCACCAGGTCGTGGTTGATCCACAGCAACTCTGATGTATCTGGATAGTAGGCTACACGAAGGTCCAGGTACCTTGCAGTAAGAACAAAAATGGAGAATTTCGTCATTATAACTCATATGAAAATATTATCGAATGAAAATGATATGATGATGTTGAAACGCTGGCAATCGTGTCCAAGGCATCGTTAAATAACCTAATGAGAGAGCGGTTTTGTTTACATTTTTTTTAAGGCTTTGCGTATCCCTAATCATCACAAACTGTGAGCCCTCAGCCCAGACACGTGACTCAAGAAACAACATAGCTGACAAACGCCATTTAATATCGTGATATTTCTCAGAAACGAAACTAGAATACAAAAAATTCAATTACGAATCTAGAAAGTATAGTAGATGATCTCTGAAGCCATAAATAATTTGGATATATGCACTAATAATAAATATAATTGATTTTATTTGGTTTACATATGGAGCCAGAGAACAGGCAAAGTTTAACATAAACATATAACGTATGTTTTATATAAATGATTTGATATCAATCATGCTTATAATCTACATGGGAAATGTCCTGTTTAAAATACTAATTCATTACGAAATTATTGATAACGAGGAGCGGCGCTTTGCTTATCGCATCCATATAGCTCTATATTGACCTTGATGGGTTATATCAGTCGGTGGAATACCAGGAGTATATATTTGCTCCAAACTGTTCCAGCATCACTCTTTTTTTTGTCCAACTGATCCTGTCTACCCCTTCCTCAGTGCCCCCTGACTGTCTACCCCTTCCTCAGTGCCCCCTGACTGTCTACCCCTTCCTCAGTGCCCCCTGACTGTCTACCCCTTCCTCAGTGCCCCCTGACTGTCTACCCCTTCCTCAGTGCCCCCTGACTGTCTACCCCTTCCTCAGTGCCCCCTGACTGTCTACCCCTTCTTCAGTGCCCCCTGACTGTCTACCCCTTCCTCAGTGCCCCCTGACTGTCTACCCCTTCTTCAGTGCCCCCTGACTGTCTACCCCTTCCTCAGTGCCCCCTGACTGTCTACCCCTTCCTCAGTGCCCCCTGACTGTCTACCCCTTCCTCAGTGCCCCCTGACTGTCTACCCCTTCCTCAGTGCCCCCTGACTGTCTACCCCTTTCTCTCCTCCCCTACCTGTCTACCGCCCTTTCCTGACTCTCCACCCCTCACTCACCACCCCTAACTAAACCATTTTCCCTCCTACGTGTAAACAACATCAAGCAGGTGAAGACGACAGACCTGTTGCCGTAGAGGAGCTGTGAAACGATGTCCTCGTCCTGACAGACGACCCAGGCGGAGACCACATCCTCGCTGTCCCTCAGAGAGTACGACCCAGCGTTGTGGGTGCCAGGAAGCACCAACGACCTCAACGACCGGTTGCCCTACCACCTGCCTGCACCACACAACCCATACTGTAGAGTCCAAGCTTATTCAACAGTTTCTTTGGCAAGCAAAAGCCGATTCATTCAGCATATTTCAGTTTTTTTTCGATTTGATTCCCCCGATTTCCATTCTGAGACCCCATGTTAAATTAATCTCATTTAAGTGCTCAAAATATGTGTATTTGTGAATACAATGTTATTATATGTGTATATAGATATATATTTGATACAAATGGATACAGAAAAGCCGTCACCTGTTGTCAAAGAGCCAGGACGGGTGAGCAGCGATGCACTCTGAGGCAACACACACACCGTTCCTAGTGAAGCCGACATACAGCCCCACACACCCACCCCGGGCCAGTACACTAAGCTGTGAGGAGAAAGAGAAGGAACCTCACTTTTTAAGCTTTGTTAGACTCGCTGGAGGACAGCTTACACGGCAATGTTTGTATAGGATCTTTCTACAAGGTCCTACGACCCTCTGCCTACAAGGGAATGTCCAGGTGTCTTGACACATTTGATCCAGTTAGGTGTCAAGGTGCATTTACTTAAAGAGGAGTTTGCAGGATCGAGTTTCAGCTTCTGAGCACCGGCTTTCCCTCTGTCGGTTATCTAATGCAATGACTTGACAAAGAAGCCTTAATTGTTTTATCTGCTTGTGGTTCATTACATATGTTTGTGTCCTTACAGTACCTTCCATCATGCCCTCTTGATACGCTTCTGTTCAACTCTCTCTTTCTCTCTCTCTCTCTCTCTCTCTCTCTCTCTCTCTCTCTCTCTCTCTCTCTCTCTCTCTCTCTCTCTCTCTCTCTCTCTCTCTCTCTCTCTCTCTCACCTCTACTCTAGGCTGTGTGATATTGGTGGTGATGGTGCCCCGGGAGGCGTAGGGCGTGTCCCAGTGAAGGGGGCGTGGCATCTGCCAGAAGCGGTGTGGTGCGGGTGCGGGCGTTGTGGGCGTTGTGGGCGGAGGTCTGGTGTGTGGTGGGCGGGGGTCCTGCTGGAACACGCCCACCCAGTCTCCTCCTTGGATCTCTTCCGCGTCCCAGTTGATCTGTGGATAACGAAGTGGGAATGGACATTAAGAGCGATGTTTGTACAATTTAAGGTTATGAGGTCGATTTTGCGTCAAGTAATCCTCTCGATTTCTCACTTTCTAAACACATAACCTCACCTGAGAGCCCCACCTGAGAGCCCCACTTGAGAGCCCCACATACACCACCCAAGAGCTTCACCTGAGAGCCTCACCTACACCACCCAAGAGCCTCACCTGAGAACCTTGTCTACACCACCCAAGAGCCTCACCTGAGAGCCTCACCTACACCACCCAAGAGCCTCACCTGAGAAACCTTGTCTACACCACCCAAGAGCCTCACCTGAGAACCTTGTCTACACCACCCAAGAGCCTCACCTACACCTGAGAGCCTCACCTACACCTGAAAGCCTCACTTACACCTGACAGCCTCACCTACACACCTGATAGCCTCACCTGGAGTAACCTGGACTGAAGCTTGTTAGCGTGTCTCTGGGGTGAGGCGCGGATGGTGGGCCACACCCGCACGCCCACGCCGCCCGCACCCACGAGGTCAGCACACACAGCTGGGGAAAGGTCAGGCGTTACAGTAGCAACAGCAAGAGTTGCAGAAGCAATTGCAGCTGTAGCCGCAGACACAGTTGCAGGTCATAGTTGGTATTAATAACAACAACAGCAAGATAGGGAACTACATTACAGCATCCTCATCCCAGATATAATCATCCTTACAGCATCCTTATCGTAGATATAATCATCATTACAGCATCCTTATCCCAGATATAATCATCATTACAGCATCCTTATCCTAAAATATAATGATCATAAGAGCATCTTCATCTCAGACATAATCCTCAGGCAGGAAGCTGGACCGGATCAAGATGTCTGACGCGGGTAACTAGACACAACAGCCTCGTTTCCGACGTCTGGATAGTTTTCTTCAAGAAGTGCCGGACCAACCAGGCTGTAGTGGGCCTACAGCCTGCGCCAAGCACCAGTCTGTTGGACCAAACTCTCTCACAAGCCAAGCTTGGCCCCGGGTTGGGCTTGGGGGAGTAGAACAACTCCAAGAACCCTACACAGGTTCAATCCAGGTATAGACGTTATGCAATAAAAACGTTCACACACAGTATCATAACAAATATCTAACAGTTATTTGTTATAAATAACGTTTTGATATTTTTGAAGAAAATAAATGCCATTTATGTAAAAAAAAATTACAATAAAATTCAGAGAAAATGTGAGTGTCTCTGAAGGGATATAAGATACCGGATTTTTTAGCTGAGCTGATATTTTGTGGCGGAAACTGTAACTTGGGGCCACCATACATGTTTTGGGGCCACCATACTCGTGTAGGGGCCACCATACTCGTGTAGGGGCCACCATACTCGTGTAGGGGCCACCATACTCGTGTAGGGGCCACCATACTAGTGTAGGGGCCACCATACTCGTGTAGGGGCCACCATACTCGTGTAGGGGCCACCATACTAGTGTAGGGGCCACCATACTAGTGTAGGGGCCACCATACTCGTGTAGGGGCCACCATACTCGTGTAGGGGCCACCATACTCGTGTAGGGGCCACCATACTAGTGTAGGGGCCACCATACTCGTGTTGGGGGGCCACCATACTAGTGTAGGGGGCCACCATACTCGTGTAGGGGCCACCATACTAGTGTAGCAGCCACCATTCTCGTGTAGGGGGCCACCATACTCGTGTAGGGGCCACCATACTCGTGTAGGGGCCACCATACTTGTGTAGGGGCCACCATACTCGTGTAGGGGCCACCATACTCGTGTAGGGGCCACAATACTCGTGTAGGGGCCACCATACTCGTGTAGGGGGCCACCATACTCGTGTAGGGGCCACCATACTCGTGTAGGGGCCACAATACTCGTGTAGGGGCCACCATACTCGTGTAGGGGGCCACCATACTCGTGTAGGGGCCACCATACTCGTGTAGGGGCCACCATACTCGTGTAGGGGCCACCATACTCGTGTAGGGGGCCACCATACTCGTGTAGGGGGCCACCATACTCGTGTAGGGGCCACCATACTCGTGTAGGGGCCACCATACTCGTGTAGGGGCCACCATACTCGTGTAGGGGCCACCATACTTGTGTAGGGGCCACCATACTCGTGTAGGGGCCACCATACTCGTGTAGGGGCCACAATACTCGTGTAGGGGCCACCATACTCGTGTAGGGGGCCACCATACTCGTGTAGGGGCCACCATACTCGTGTAGGGGCCACCATACTTGTGTAGGGGCCACCATACTCGTGTAGGGGGCCACCATACTCGTGTAGGGGGCCACCATACTCGTGTAGGGGCCACCATACTCGTGTAGGGGCCACCATACTCGTGTAGGGGCCACCATACTCGTGTAGGGGCCACCATACTCGTGTAGGGGGCCACCATACTCGTGTAGGGGCCACCATACTCGTGTAGGGGCCACCATACTCGTGTAGGGGCCACCATACTCGTGTAGGGGGCCACCATACTCGTGTAGGGGCCACCATACTCGTGTAGGGGCCACAATACTCGTGTAGGGGCCACAATACTCGTGTAGGGGCCACAATACTCGTGTAGGGGCCACCATACTAGTGTAGGGCCACCATACTCGTGTAGGGGCCACCATACTCGTGTAGGGGCCACAATACTCGTGTAGGGGCCACCATACTCGTGTAGGGGCCACAATACTCGTGTAGGGGCCACCATACTTGTGTAGGGGCCACCATACTAGTGTAGGGGCCACCATACTTGTGTAGGGGCCACCATACTTGTGTAGGGGCCACCATACTAGTGTAGGGGCCACCATACTTGTGTAGGGGCCACCATACTAGTGTAGGGGCCACCATACTTGTGTAGGGGCCACCATACTTGTGTAGGGGCCACCATACTAGTGTAGGGGCCACCATACTTGTGTAGGGGCCACCATACTAGTGTAGGGGCCACCATACTTGTGTAGGGGCCACCATACTTGTGTAGGGGCCACCATATTCGTGTAGGGGCCACCATACACGTATAGGGGCCACCATACACGTGTAGGGGCCACCATACACGTATAGGGGCCACCATACTCGTGTAGGGGCCACCATACTCGTTTAGGGGCCACCATACACGTATAGGGGCCACCATACAAGTAGTATAGGGGGCCACCATACACGTATAGGGGCCACCATACTTGTGTACGGGCCACCATACTTGTGTAGGGGCCACCATACTCGTTTAGGGGCCACCATACTTGTGTAGGGGCCACCATACTCGTTTAGGGGCCACCATACTTGTGTAGGGGCCACCATACTCGTTTAGGGGCCACCATACTTGTGTAGGGGCCACCATACTCGTTTAGGGGCCACCATACACGTATAGGAGCCACCACACTCGTGTAGGGGCCACCATACTCGGGGCTCCTACTGACATTCTCAATGATCCTTCACGTAAATATGATTTCTTTAAGCAATAATAATAAGAATAATATATTGTATTCGAATGTTAATAAAACAAACAGCTACAGCAGTAGATATAATATTAACAACAGCAACATCTTGAATAATAATGATAACAATTAAAGACGAAAGGAAGACCTCTAAGAGATCGATATTCACTTATTTATTATTGACTGTAACTCTATTCTCCCGTAATCTTAGGAATGTTTCGACCCATCGTCCTTCAATATTTTTAGAGTTGGATGCTGTATTAGGGAAGGTTACAGACGCTGGCTCCAGCTGAGACCTTCACTTACGCCACAGACAGGATGCAGTCTCACGCGATAATGCTTATCTGGTCCCACCACCCGGTTGGCAGCCACACTATTGTTGAGCTCGTCCGTTATAACCCAAAGGTTAGCTAGGTCGTCAGTCATGACCTCGTGACTGTCAGAGGCATCAGTTGAAGACTTAGGGCCTACAAGGAGGTAGCAGAACCGCCGATCACAATTACTTTGTTTATGTGCTCCTTCAGACTAGTTTTGCATTTCGCTAGCCAGCTTGGCTCTGTCTGGTGAGCCTCGGCTCCTCCTGTCACATTGATTCCTCATCTTGTTGGATTCCACGGCGACAGGGACAACATCAGAGGCAGGATACCCCATAGTCTGCCAGAATAATGGGTGGTTATTTGCATCATGGCAATGATGAGGCTGTTTGAAGACTCGGTAGGTCACGGAATGCAACATCCCAAACGAGGCTGCTGGGAGACATAATGCCTCATAGTGTCTTTATTATGTGTATAATATATCCTTCACATTCGTCGCTCGTCTCGAAGAAGGTGACACCATCCGCCTCCACTAGCACCAACACTCTTGCTGACTCCTTATGTACCTTGTGCTTTCAGCCTGAAGTCTTGGACAAACTCTTACAGTTACTGATGGTCGTCTGTGTAAGGTCGCCGTGTTATCTGGCTGGGCACCAGCGCAATATGGCTCATTTGGATCTCAGGAAAAATAGCCAACAATCACGTTATACCGTTATCCAAAAACTAGTTGATTATAGATACTTTTGTCCTTGTCATGAAATGGGGAAAGTCTGGTTCGTGAGGTAATATCTAATAATTGTATCTGGCGTTGTATATTCAAAGGGTGTTGACCAGTCATAAGTGGAATCGTGGTTGAAGATATATCCACCCGTCCCTCTGCTGGTTGATACCTGGTTGCTGCTGCTCTTCGGTAATCTGCTCCCAATTTATTTCTAGTTGTAGTGTAAGTTTGTCGTCGGGAGGTGAAGGCCAATGCCAGTACCCACACCTACACATTGACTCCACCTACCAAGGAAAGCCAGGGGAAAACTATTAAGGATACATATACATAATGGTAAAAAAAAAATCTTCAACTTTGATAGCCTTATTTTCAGCTAAACAGCAACATATTTATGAATGCTAAATAAACGTGTTGAACATGACCATCGAACTCACTTTGATCAAGTGATCCAGGAAGGTTCACTGTTTGCGCCCCGGCGGTCGACCACCAGTGCTTGGCCCCGTCTGGTGAGTCTCGGCTCCTCCCATCACATTGACTTCTCATCTTGTTGGCTTCCACGGCGACGGAGACAACATCAGAGGCAGGCATGAAATCCATGGCGACAATATTGACTTGGTCCCACCAGTCTTGGCGGAACCAACGGGTGACGGGAGCGTTGGTGATAGTGGCAGCTCCTCGCAGACCTCCCCATCGGTTTATTGTCACGTCCAGCACAGACGGGGTCAGTTGCGCCATCGCCGACCACAAGGACCCGCGATCTGACTCTTGGGGAATACCTGTGTACAGGTACGCCTCCAGGTCACTCAGGTCATCAACGTTGCCCCAAAGGTGGTGAACATTGTTCCACAAGTAAGAGGAGAGGGAGCCCTCAGAGGTCGGGTAAGTAACTATTAACCGAAACTCGTTCTCCCAAAGAACTCCCATTGTGGGATCTGGCGCCAAGTCCTTCGGCACCATCCAGTCAATAAAGCTTGATTCGAGCAGCGTAATCAACTCCCGGTGACGTTCAGGATATCCATCAAATCCTGGTTCTAATGAGTGGATATCAAAGATGACGATCTCATCAGTCTGCTTCATGAAGGCGACTACGTTGTCTATATAACCCTGTAGAGGGGCGATGCGAACGTCGCCATGGTTCACGAAAAATTTCTCTTCAGTCTGAGGGTAGTAAGAGATTCTCATGTCCATGTAGCGGACACCGAGCACCAGCTGCTGCCACAAACTCTCGTCTTGAGCAAATGTCCACCGACCCACCAATTCTCCAATAATTGCTAGACCAAATAAACCAGAAGCACCAGCATCGTGTGTGCCCGGTAGAGCAACTTTTGTCAGCCGTGTTGCTGACAATTGCGACTTCAAAGCTGACAGCCAACGTGGTCTCACCATCAAGCACGCCGAGTATAAGAGGACTTCATCACGTACATAACCCACCCAGTACGGCAGGCACGAGTCTGTTATCCCATCCAGAGAGCTGGGAATAAGGGTACTGTCCCAGCGCTCCTCGGTCCTCAGCACACCGTCAGCCCCAGATGCTGGGGACTGAGCCAAGGGATTGCTCAGCGCTTCAACAGGGTCGTGGTCCCAAAGCCCCACCCAGTCACCGTCCTGGCCGTCGTTGACCCCATACCAGTTGACCTCCAGCCAGCGGATCGCTTCACTGCCGTTGTTTACGAACTCTGCCTCGGCACTTATGGACACGTACACCCCAGTCTCGGGCAGCTGGCACTCTGCAATACGTCACACAGGAGAACACAATCTCTAAGGATTAGTATAAATCTTGACTTCATGAATAGACACACTATATTTCTAGTCCCACATTTAACAAGTGGCAGCGCTGATATATACACATTACTTGTCAACCACAGGCAGATAGACTCATACAAGGCCAGACAAAGAAAATAGATTCTGACAAACGATTAAAACAACATAGCTACAAACATATTAACGGGAGGTAAAAGAAGCAAACGGAACACTGTTTTCCATGGATCGTAAGGTTAGCCCAACGGAAGGTCACATTAATATATTCCTTACAGATGAAGCTGTCATGTGTCAGGGGTCGGTTATGTCAACAAAACAGCCACGATCTTACACAAATAAAAACAAGAAAAATGACATTTAACTGAAAACCTACACCTTTTTATAAATAAGTTTTATATATATATATATATATATATATATATATATATATATATATATATATATATATATATATATATATATATATATATATATAATATATATATATATATATTGGTAGGGGTTTTGTTGTAGACATGTCTGCCTTTGAAGATGTTGACAAGATCAACGGAAAGTATCTCTTAGTGTTAGGAAACATGAAACTGTAGAATGAACGTTGGAGAGTTAATTTATCAACTTCCTTCGCAAGTGAAGAACATGGAAAAATATACACAATATAGAAAAGATTTATGCTAGAATCACTGATCATTTTTTTCTCATATTTAATAACCTTTATGTTCATCCTTCTAACGCTTTGACAGTGGTCCAGAAGAGAAGGATCTGTTATCACATTTTTCTTCCCTAATGAGTTAGATTCATGAGATGGGATATAACGAAGTGTGAGAGAGAGAGAGAGGTATAGCTCCGCTCCCTGTGCGAGGCATGTCCACTACGGGTTCACCATAGCCCGTGCTACATGAAACTACTTATTCCGAGTAGCTGAATCTAAAAACACCACCAACAACGAGAGATGTACAGTACTACCGTACCAGTATGTTGTTGTGGTTGTGGAGAGGCCAAGACGAGGGCTGACCCCAGGATGCAGGTAGCCACCACGGCTCTCAACACGCTCGCGAACACACACATCTGCCTGTGGGAGACAACTGGGAATTACTGTCACGGATCTTATCGTCCCATAGCACCTTCACCTTCTCACTGAGGCAAACTGCCTTGCTGGAGATAACACATTTTTGTGATGGTGGATGGAGTTGGTGAGATGGTTTTTGGTGGTAGTGGTGGTGAAATGCGGTGGTGGTGGTGTGGTAATATTGTGGTAGCGGAGACGTTATGGTGTTAATAGTGTATCTTTGGCGTTGTGATGGTGAATGGGGCATGGATGGTTGTGATGGAAAGGTGGTGGTGAGATAATGGTAGGGGTAACGATGTTCATGGTGGTGGTGGTTTATGGTGCTGGTGATGTTATATCGATGGTGGTAGTACTGGTAGTGCTGAGAGTGGGGATTGTACTGATAGTGGTTGTAGGAATAATGCACCTCATTCTCCTGTTTAGATAGTAGTTTTTGTAACTATGCGCACCATAGTACAAAGAGTGTCATTCTAAGCAATTAGATAGTAGAACTTTGTACTGTTCACTTTACAGAGTCGGAAACAAATGAAGCTATAAATAAAGTTAAATATTCCTTGGCCTATTATAGTACACATATGTACTACATTAGCCCTCAGACATCATGTATTAAGCCTAGAAAGGTTAGGTTAGTTTAGTTTGCCTTTGCAACATAAGTAGAAAATAGTTTGCCAGTTTGTCCAACTCAATAGTGCCGATTTCTACTTTCTAATGTCGTTGTACGTCGGTATATGTACTATGGTCCTCATAGGTACTATAAGTACTACCAAAACAGGAGGATAGGTTGAATAATGTTGGTAATTGCAGCGTGGTAGTGGTGGTAGCTTGTGAGGCGTTGCTTGGTGGTGTCATTTCGAAATTGCTACTGATTCTGTCATGGTGATTCTGGTGACTATGGCGGTGAATGCATGTGTGTGTGTGTGTGTGTGTGTGTGTGTATGTGTGTGTGTGTGTGTGTGTGTGTGTGTGTGTGTGTGTGTGTGTGTGTGTGTGTGTGTGTGTGTGGAAACTTCACGTCAGTCAGAGTCCCCTTGCGTAAATCTCACAGATTCCACGGACCAAATCATGCGGTTAAGTGCTTCGTGTCGAGAGGCTGATCGTGGCGAGTTGACCCAGACACAGAGGGAATGATGAAGTGTCTCTGGCCCTCAGTGAATGACTATAGGTCAGCAAGTAGAACCTTTAACCACCACACCGCTACCATACGAAACCATACCCCCTCTACCATACTCCCATCCTACGAGACCATACCCCCATCCTTCGAGACCATATCTTCTACCATACCCCCATCCTTCGAGACCATATCTTCTACCATACCCCCATCCTTCGAGACCATACCCCCATCCTACGAGACCATACCCCCATCCTTCGAGACCATATCTTCTACCATACCCCCATCCTTCGAGACCATACCCCCATCCTACGAGACCATACCCCCATCCTTCGAGACCATATCTTCTACCATACCCCCATCCTTCGAGACCATACCCCCATCCTACGAGACCATACCCCCATCCTTCGAGACCATACCCCCTACCATACCCCCCATCCTTCGAGACCATATCTTCTACCATACCCCCATCCTACCAGACCATACCCCATACCATACCCCCATCCTACGAGACCATACCCCCATCCTTCGAGACCATATCTTCTACCATACCCCCATCCTACGAGACCATACCCCCTACCATACATCCATCCTACGAGACCATACCCCCTACCATACATCCATCCTACGAGACCTACCCTCTACCATACCACCATCCTACGAGACCAGTGTGTGTCAACAATTTAGCAAGATCAACACTACCACCATTAATCCTCACCACACAACCGCCAAACCATCACCAAACCACAACAACTTAAGCGATCAAGCTCAACTTAAGCGAGGAGAAGCTGAGATATAATTTTAAAAAGGAAATAGCCGATAATCGTAGGCCTAACTCAAGCTGCTCTACAGCCCCCAGCAGGGGGTTCTGTAGCGCAGTTGGCTGCGTCGTCGACTCGCAGAGATCACTGGTTCAAATCCTCGGTTGAGGACAGAGCTGGTTGGGCACGTTTCGTTTCACCTGATGCCTTTATGCATCTAGTAATAGATATATAGGAGTGAGGCAACTGTTGTGGGTTGCATCCTGCATCCAGTAGTAGGCTTAGGTGGGGGGAGAAGGACCAGGATGAGCCTAAATTCAGGCTTCCTGTCCCCAATAAAACTAACCAAAGGAACATTTAATGAATTAGTGATGAAACAGAATAGGGAAGAATAGAGAGTAAACGAGAATAGCAAGTAATAGAAAGGAGAGAAAATGAAATTAAGAGACAGGAAGAGATAACGGGTAAGAGATTAGCTGACCAGATAGGCTAAGTCAGGTCACGCTTGTTAAGAGGATTAATGGCCCTTTGTACTGAGAAAGGCAAGAATTTACATCAACAAAGACCTGAATCGAGGTTCATGTGGATTACATGAATCGAGGATTAACTCTTCACATACAAGTAAATGTGTTCAGCTGTAGCTATCAAGCTCCTCGCTAGTACATGTAGAGGTCTGTGTCAACACTTTCCCAGCAACAAGAGACACTGTCCTAACAACACGAGACACTGTCCCAGCAACATGAGTCACTGTCCCAGCAACAAGAGACACTGTCCCAGCACAAGAGACACTGTCCCAGCAACATGAGTCACTGTCCCAGCAACAAGAGACACTGTCCCAGCAACAAGAGACACTGTCCCAGCAACATGAGACACTCCCAGCAACAAGAGACACTCCCAGCAGCATGAGACTGTGACATACTGTCTCCTGTGTGTTGGCTAGATAATGCTGAGCAGTAACAGAAGAAGTAAGTACTCCATACTGGTCTGATCTACACACAATAATGGATGTTTTCCGTGAGTCTCTCACGAATCCTTGATGATTATCGAATCATACTTGGAATGGTCCTGGACGATTGGCAATGACTATCTTAACTGTTCTGAACAGTCTCTGAGACAGACAATTGTCTCTTCTGTCGGTAATGCTCATAAATTATTGCACCGCACAAACACACGCCGATCTGAGCCAGACGATTGGTTTTCCGGAGTTATACCTGAGGTTAAGTGGATGGTAATGGGTACCCAACATAGTGGAGATTTCCACAAGTGTGGTTCGACGTCAAATCGACGCTTATCAACCTTCGTACAGCGTTGATACGACGTTGAATTGGCGTGGCATCTAGACTACCACTCGTTCGTGTATCGTAAGTCACACGTGTTCTCTCACTCACGAACTATGGGTTCCTGAACCCATTATGTGCCTCTGTATGCCTGTCTACCACCACCCACAGGATGGGCATGGGGTCCAATACCGCCCACGGGATGGGCATAGGGGTGCATAATTATTAAATACGTTTAAAAATCCATCCCAATCAACTCTGTTTCACAGGCTGTCCTTAGGAAAATAATTACATATCTACCATCAGCTCAAATAGTTCACATACAATTAAATATGAACAAAATGTTAACATACGAAGGATTAACAGAAAAGGAATTACCACCAATGACATTCTACTAATAGAGGTTAGTACTGCACTGGTTCACCTGTAGCCACTCAGGTGATTGATGAAAATTAAACCACTCAAGAAGTGACACGAGTATGAGTATCCCTCTAAGTATCAGTCAATCTAAGGCCACTCAGGAAGAAAAAATTGACCTTGAATTCCGAGGAAGAGAGAGAGAGAGAGAGAGAGAGAGAGAGAGAGAGAGAGAGAGAGAGAGAGAGAGAGAGAGAGAGAGAGAGAGAGAGAGAGAGAGAGAGAGAGAATTCTCTCGTCTCAATTTAACCCACTACACAGTTTAATCTATTACTAACCATAAAATTTAACAAAGGGTATGAAGCAGGAAGTAGAATATTCAGTCACCAGGACTTGAGAGCAGCCAAGATTATCAACTAATCTCTGCATCTAGGAAAGCGCTTGTTAGGTCCGGTTTATGATGCTAAACACGTGCGAACACAACGTAGGATGGTTTCTTCGATTCACGAAGCAGCTACGTAAGTACTTACGAACGTGTACATCTTTCCTCAATTTTTAACGGCTTTGGTTACATTTATTAAACAGTTTAGAATCATGAGAACTTCCCAATCAATTGTTGTTATTGCTGTAAACAGCCTCTTGTGTGTTCGGAGCTCATTAACTGTTTAATAATTGTAAACAAAGCCGCCAAAGATTGAGAAAAGATGTGCAGGTTCGTAAGAGTTTGCGTAACTGCTTCGTGAATCTGGCCCCAGTTACCTACACGAAGTGACACTCTCTACCCTGGAAACACAAACCGAAACTGTCTCTACTTTCCGCTTGTTACAACTTGTAATAAAGTTGTTACATCTTGGCTTAACGTGTTTATGACGTATTAGAACGTTGTTACAACTTGCTATATTGGTTGTTATAACTGGCTAGGAGGTGTTCAAACTTGTTCGAACGTTGTACCAACATCGTAGTTTCGGTGTGTGTTTGGCGGGTAGTACCAACCAGTTCACGTGGTTGGACACAGAGTCGCAATTAAATCGAAAAAAATATATGATTCAAATTCAATAATCTGATTCAAAGGAAAATATGATGAGACACGAGAAATGAATAATAATACTGCATTTAACTGATCAAGAGTTGGAGAGGCGGGGCCAGGGAGCTATTGCCCCGTAAACACACCTCGGTGAGTACATGTAGGTGTACACTACCCACCTACATGGACCATAAGTGAGCCATTCACAAGTAGCCAAGTGACCCATATAACAGGAGGTTACAGTACAGTTAACCCATACAGTATAAACGGTGGGTGCCGGTACCTCACTCAACCAGTGCACTAAATCAGAAGCGACAAATAAGCAGGGAAAAAGGAGAAGTCCTCTCCTCCATTTTAAATTTAGACCCAAATATCACAGGAAAAAAGGTTATCATGTATTACCAAACTCAATTACGGGCTCGCCATAGCCCGTGCTACATGGACACTTCGTCCTGAGTAGCTAAATCTTTAACAACAACAACATACCTCACTCACCCATATAATCAGAGGCTACGATTACCTCACCTAGAACATCTAGAAC
This sequence comes from Procambarus clarkii, assembly GCF_040958095.1. NCBI lineage: Eukaryota > Metazoa > Arthropoda > Malacostraca > Decapoda > Cambaridae > Procambarus > Procambarus clarkii. The sequence continues at coordinate 17,237,166 of NC_091204.1, forward strand.
AAATCACAGTTACAGCCCCGCTCCTGTGCCAGGTAAGTCCACTACGGGCTCACCATAGCCCGTGCTACTTGGAACTTTTTGTTCCTAGTAGTTGAATTTAAAGCAGCAACAAAGTTACCTCACTGATACCAACAGAGGGTACCCTCACGATGCCTCGCGCATGTAAACAATGACCTTGAGAATAACGGAATATCACTCCCACAGCCACCAAGGCTCAAGATTAGGGCCCCGATTCACTAAGCAGTTCTGCAAGTACTTACGAACGTGTACATCTTTCCTCAATCTTTGACGGCTTTGGTTACATTTATTAAACGGTTCAAAAGCATGAAAACTTGCCAATCAACTGTTGTTATTGTTATAAAGAGCCTCCTGGTGCTTCAGAGCTGTTTAATAATTGTAAACAAAGCCGCCAAAGATTGAGAAATGATGGACAGGTTCGAAAGTGCTTGTGTAACGGCTTCGTGAATCTAGCCCTAGGCTATGAATTGGCAGCTAAGTTACTAGTGAAACTAAGGCCATGTGTGTGTGTGTGTGTGTGTGTGTGTGTGTGTGTCTTTGTGTCTTGAGTTTAGCACAACACTTTCAGGAAAATATTGCGTAAACAACCTAATTGCCTATTATGCTGAGTTTTGAGGAAATTGTTTTGGAGTTTAAATCTGGGTGATGTAAATAGGGAATATCATTATTTTTCCCTTTAGTTTTAAAGGCTTTCATACTCATTTTTTTTTTTTTGTGAGGGACCGTCTAGAGGGATTTGTGTTTGTTGGAGGGAGGAGTTTTGTACCTATTAAGGAAAAGTGGGAGGATTTTGTTCCTATTTCTTGAAGGGGGGAGAGAATATTCACGCTGCTTTGTCAATATTTATTGTTCACTGCCCAATAAACTCATCCTTCGAAGCAAAATTAAAACAAAAAATAATTAAAATTTCATAATTAACCAAGCAGGTCTTACATACAAAACAGGAAAAACTTTCCTTATTAATACCACTCAATAGCTCGGTCGATAGAGCTTCGGCTTCACATACGTGGGGTTCCCGGTTCGAGCCTCCTACAGCCCAGGTCAAAGGAAAGGTCACCAGTCAAGGTGAAGATTTTGGTCCCGTTATACCGCACCAGCCACGATCCCTCCAGCTGGTCTTATATTTTATAATATATATATATATATATATATATATATATATATATATATATATATATATATATATATATATATATATATATATATATATATATACATATATATATATATATATATATATATATATATATATATATATATATATATGACCGAAAAAGTAAGATTAATAATTCTAACACGAATTTTCTCAATCTTTCGTACATTACGCTTCACTGTTGGAGGTAAATCAAAAATCACTTCTCCAAAATTCATTTTTATTTCTAGTCTAGACTAGAAATAAAAATGAATTTTGGAGAAGTGATTTTTGATTTACCTCCAACAGTGAAGCGTAATGTACGAAAGATTGAGAAAATTCGTGTTAGAATTATTAATCTTACTTTTTCGGTCATATTTAATAATATATGTCTACAGGAAAGACTGCTACCAAAATATACTAATATATATATATATATATATATATATATATATATATATATATATATATATATATATATATATATATATATATATATATACATATAAAATGTGTAAACGGGACGTGGAAGCATATAATATTGTTAATATATACGTTCATTGTTATTCCTTACACAATTTGTTTATAATGAATGGCGCCAGGTGACAAATTGTCCTTATATTTTGTGTTTACACATATTTGGTAAAATTAAGTGTTTCCTGCTGACGAGTCATGTACGGTATTTTACATAAATTCATAAATGATGCAGTGGGAAAAAAATTACATGTAAAGTAATATTATTATTAACATAAATTCGTATAGAGATCGACCGAGTCAATATATTTTAAGGAACCACTCAAAGGAGTCATTGTTTTTCCTCAAGTGAGACACCACTGGCAACACTGTATGAGGATGTAAACAAAACACTTTACTCACCCGGGCCGGCGGAGCTCTCCAGCTGAACACAACCAGACTCATCCACTATCAACTAGCCTCCACGATCCCTCCACACTCTCATCAACTCATCACTACATCAACAACACGGTAGCGGAGGCGGTCACTGTCAACGTAGGGAACACATAAGCAGGACGCCACTCGAACGCACATCACCCTGGCGGTCAGAGGTGGTAGTGTGGCTCAGAGAGGGAGAGAGAGAGGCGGTATTGACTGATGTGAGGATGGGGAGGTGGGAGCCGTGCCTCACCCCATGGCCACGGAGGGATGTCTGCCACGGCCAGCTCCTTGGACCTCTACTGCGCCGTCCTCCGCCACACACACTAATGACAACAATATTAAACACCTGTTTGTTCTTTCCAGTATAGTCCTGCTGTGATCCACGTGTAAACATTTCCTCTACTCTCTCTCTCCTCCCCTTCCCACATTCATTTCCTTATTTATTTCCTTATTCAATCATTTCCTCACTCATATATTTCATCGCCTGTCTTCCTTCAGAATTTGATGTCCTCCTTACGTTCTCATCATTTCAAAAAGTTATCAGCAAATGTTTATTTGAATGTTTAATTGCGTGGGTTACCCTGAGATGATTTCGGGGCTTAGCGACCCCGCGGCCCGGTCCTCGACCAGGTCTCCTCGTTGCTGGACTGGTCAACCAGGCTGTTTGGACGCGGCTGCTGGCATCCTGACGTATGTGTCTCAGCCTGGTTGATCAGGTATTCTTTCGTGGTGTTTATCAAGTTCTATCTTGAGGGGTCGGCCAGTTATCCTGTGAGCGGCAGTGGGAATTGAATAGAGGCAAAAACGCTACATTCATACATATATCTATTCGTAAAAAGAAACGCCCCTGTCTGAGGTTGCAAGCCAGACGTCCTATCCCATCGGTCACCACACTAAATTTTTTAAATTTAAATTTTGCCCCGAGGGGCGAGTTTATTGGGCAGCGTCACTCATCCTGTGAGTGGACACACCGCCATAGCAGCGTGTACAACACTCCCTAAAAGAAAGAAAACCCGCTGGGTTGTTCGTCCTGTCACTTGTACCCAGACACAGCTCTTGTCCCCAGAGCCCAGTAGGCTCAGGAATCTGTACACCAGTTGATTGACACTTGAAAGGCGGGACCAAAGAGCCAAAGCCCAACCCCCGCACGCACAATTAGGTGAGTACAGCTTGGACTTGCTTAACTGGCTCAAGTGAACAGCTCCTCAAACAAGAAGATTAACATCTATCAACCCTTTAAAGCTTACGTTATCTTGCGGGCGCAAAATGGGGTAATCTTTTAAGAACAGTATCAATATTTGATAAATAGTGTTTTCCTAATTCAAACAATGTGGGGTTTATTATTCTTCACACACTTCTAATGTCTCTCAGGTGTTCACATTCACGTAGATAGTGGTCAAGGCGGTGACCATCACTCTCACCACAGATTCTGCAACTTCGCTGATCAACTGTTGTTTCCATCTCGTATCTCCATGGATATTTGTATCCAAGACGGATTCTCGCTATTACTGATTCTCTCCCTCGTCCTCCTCCTCTTCGTCCATCATGATTGGGATTGCCAGCTGCAACCATGTTGTACCATCGTACAGATTCACTGGTTTGTGCTTCTATCCTCCTTTCCTCAGTTACCTTGTCACGGTGATGTTCCCTGACAATACCTCTAATTTGTAGTAGAGTCTTGGGTATGAAGTATTCAATATGGTCTCTTTCAGCAGCCAGCACATCTGCTCGTTCATTCCCACATATTCCAACATGGGAGGGGATCCACAGAAACTTGACGACTCTTCCTTGATTGGTAAGTACTCTCACAGCTCTCTTAATTTCAGCGACTATTACAAGATTTTCTGCCAGATTTTTACTTAGGCTGTGAAGTGCTGCTTTTGAATCCGTGCAAATCACTGCACCATTAGTGTTCTGTTCAATCACCACACTAAAGTTACAGAAAGTATGGGTCATTAAGGTCTGAATCACCGCATTAAAATGACCCCTACAGCTCATTGTGTTCAAACTTTTACCGAACAGTCCATTGCTCACTTTGATTCATTGATGACTGAGATGGGTACCTTATAAACTGATGCAGGAGATGGGTATTCCATACACTGATAAAGGATATACTGTGTATGTGGTATATATATACACATAAAACTTCCTGAAATCTAACATTTAACTTCCTGAAATCTAACATGAAACTTCCTGAAATATAATGTATCTTAGTATACCAGTTAATGTTTTGTGTGGAGAGTGGCGCCAGTATACTCAAATATACTTTAAACATACCGCAAGACTAAATACCATTGCATCTCGTGTCATTTATTTATTATGCACCCTATACCCATCCGTGAGCGGTGGTGAAAAGGGTTACAGAGGCACATAATGGGTTCAGAACCCCATAGAATCCCTACTATTAAGTTTAACATCAGTTTTGGGCTAGAAAACTAGTTTTTATTACCTAAATAACAGAACGTAAATATATGTTCAATACATTTAAATATGCTCAGTGAATTGAGCATATATTTTGATAACACTTCATCCAACTTTTTTTATAGATATCAATATTTATGCAAATAATTCTTCAGCTTCCTCTAACTACATAGTTTCCCTCGTTTGGTGCCTTCTTTTGATAATTACTTCCGCATACTTTAAAAAGCCATTTACCTCACCACCGTCTCAATACAAAATAATACAATAGTAGTGTATACAAAACAATTAACAGCCAATAACAATTTGGGTGAGGAACATCTTAATATTTAGCTAAGTTTGTGATACAAGACCAAGATGTTTACGTCTTCTATGATAATATTTATTAGGGGTGCCTAAAATATTTTACGACTCGCATTGCGCGTTCTCACAGCGGACATGCATTCAAATTCTACATATTTATCAATAACAAGACGTTGTTGGGTCGAGTCTCAGAACAGCACGCCGTTCCTATATAAAACGTCTCAAACATCCTTACAGTTTTGGAGAATTATACCCTTTGTTTCCAACATACAGATGCATTTAACAAAGTTTGTTAAATTTTTTAACAAAATTAAATTTACGTTAAATTTTTAACAAAATTTAACGTGAGGTCAAATTGTTCCTGGTAGTCACTGGCTTTAGGGACGACCTGGACAGGAAGAAGATAATATAATTACAGTACAAATTACATTAATGGTAATACAGAAATATTTTTCTGTATTAATGGTAATACAGAAATAATAGAGAAATATATCGAGGATTTAATCAAAACATAAGTCTATCGTATATGATTACTCTGGTGCCCCGACACAATGAATTATTATTATTATAATTGTTTTGTAACTTCGAAATATTTCTGTATTACCATTAATGTAATGTTACTGTAATTATATTATCGATACATTAGTCAAACACGTCATGATCACGTAACACCTATCGCTATACCTGGAACATACCTGGAGAGAGTTTTAGAAGTTCTTCTACTCCCCGAGCCCGGTCTGAGGCCCCAGTCTAGGCTTGTGATAACTTGGTCCAACAGGCTGTTGCTTGGAGCGGCCTGCAAGCCTACATATCCACTACAGCCTGGATGGTCCGGCACTTTTTGCAAGAACCTGTCCAAGTGCGTCTTGAATACCTGTACCTTCGTTACGGCAATATTTCTAAAGCTTGCTGGGAGGGTGTTGAACAGTCCTTGACCTCTGATGTTCAGACATTGCTCTCTGACTGTGCCTATGGCACCTCTACGCCTCACTGGTTCTGTCCTGCATTTCCTTCCGTATCTTTCGCTCCAGTATAGTTCATTTATTATGCACCCCATACCCATCTTGTGGGCGGTAGTGGAGAGGGTTACAGAGGCACATAATGGGCTCAGGGACTCAACCCCACAATTCATTTAGCTAAGCAAGTTACAATCTTGATGAGCTAGTTACAAAATTCAGTATAAGTCGTCACATCAACAATGGGTTCGAGATCGACCACAAGTACAGTTTCTAAATTAAGCAACTGACATATGTGGAGAGCTAGTGTCACAATTGATATGTTTGTCCTGCACACCGCCCCCCCCCCCTCCCTATCCAGTGGGCAGCGGTGGATAGGTTACAATCACTTAGTTACTACCTGCAGTTAGCAAACTGGGGATGAAAAAGGCTAGTTGGCCCATACGAGGCAGCTCCTATTGGTCCACACACGGCAGTACCCATTGGTCCACATGGGGCAGCTCTTATTGGCCCATACGAGGCAGCTCCTATTGGTCCACACACGGCAGTACCCATTGGTCCACACGGGGCAGCTCTTATTGGCCCATACGAGGCAGATCCTACTTATATTATTGATTTAATATTTTAGTCCCGGAATAATAAAGTATGAAAATTACTATGTAGACGACGAGTCACAATACTGGGACAAACGGAGGCATCAGATAGGAAAAGTGCCTAATCATGTCTCTCCAGGCCTGGGATCGATCCCGGGACTCTTGATAGTGTGCCGTGGACGTAGACAACTGTGCTATAGGACTTCCTGAGGCCTCTATCTTCATATATTCTCTGGTGATTGAAAACTGTGCCAAGGCTGCCTGGAAACTTAAAAAGATTTTTGAGTAAATGTGGTTCTAAGGCGAAGGTGATCTGGCAGATGTGGATCTGTGAATACCTTGTCTCATAACTGTGAGTCTTTTTGAGGTCTTTTTGGTACCTTTGGGAAGGATGTGAGGGACTTTGCTACGCAGGATGACTGGTGGAACATTGGATACAATATTATAAGTGTAACGTTTGCTGTTGAAACTGGACAATTGGATTTGTGGTTCCTCAAATCAAAACCCTGAATTACCGAACCAGTATTTACCCAAGTCTTTCCTAAATCTAAACTTATCCAATTTATATCACGAGTCTATTTATATTAAAACGAGTCTTTATCTAACATCAAGGGAATTTTCAGGGGACAGCACCAAGTCATTACGACGACTATATAGCACTTGGAAGGGGTCAGAATAAGGACTTGGGATGGGACGGGGGCTCAAGAAATGATGCCCAATCACTTGGACGGTCGGGGATTGAACGCCGACCTGCATGAAGCGAGACCGTCGCTCTAGTCGTCGATAATTACCTCCAATCAATCAACGATGCACAAACGCATTAGACCAGAGAAGGTTAGATGACTTGTAGGACTGTAGATATATATATATATATCTACAGTAGATATATATATATATATATATATATATATATATATATATATATATATATATATATATATATATATATATATATATATATATATATATATATATATATCTACATTCCTGTAGATACATATATATATATATATATCTACAGGGAGAGATCAACTGGCTTGACAGTAATGCTGCCTTGCGGTTACCTTGCATGGATTCCGGAGGGTGTTAAGGTCCCCGCGGCCCGGTCTCTGACCAGGTCTCCCCCTTATGTATTTAAGGTAAACAGTGCTAATTAAGAGCCATTGTTTACACTACGGAACTTTGAATCACTTTACGCAATAAACACTTCACATATCATCAATACGGGAGCCAATATCTTTCACGCAAAATTAAAACAATAACACTCATTTTAAGCAGAGTTAATTTCTGCCATGTTATATATGCTTTCCAGTCTTTAAATGATGATAGTGTAATCAAATGTAATGTTAATAGTCTTAGATGGAAAGTGGCCACGAGTTATTTTTCAGAGACAGTAGGAGACAGTGTGTGTGACAAAGTTATCGTTCAGGGACAGTAGGAGACAGTGTGTGTGACAAAGTTATCGTTCAGGGACAGTAGGAGACAGTGTGTGTGACAAAGTTATCGTTCAGAGACAGTAGGAGACAGTGTGTGTGACAAAGTTATCGTTCAGGGACAGTAGGAGACAGTGTGTGACAAAGAGTTATCGTTCAGGGACAGTAGGACGACCTCGCTTCTTGCAGGTCGGCGTTCGATTCCTGACGGTCTGAATGGTGGCCAACTAACCTTTCCATCTATCGTAACCCAGCTCCTGGTCCTCATATCGCTGCCAAGCGTTATATAGCCATACTCACTTGGCGTTTCCTCATAATTACATTACCTTCTCTCATGCGTTATCAAGAGCCCCGGTGATCGATTTTATCGAAGCCTCTCCAGAAAAAAATGTTTTCAGCGTTGAGAAGTGAGTCTATAATTAGCGTGTGGTCGATACCTGGAAAGGTGAAGGAGGTAGGTGGCTGACACCTAACTGGGTCTTCTTCCCTCTCAGGAGGTTCCTTGAGACTTGACTAAAGCTGATGTTGCTACCAGGAGAGTAGGTCTTCAGATCTGACCTTGTAGAGCAAGATGGTCTCCTTGTACATCTACAGCAGATACATCTCCTTGCTTCACTACAGCAGATACATCTCCTTGCTTCACTACAGCAGATACATCTCCTTGCTTCACTACAGCAGATACATCTCCTTGCTTCACTACAGCAGGTACATCTTGCTTCACTACAGCAGGTACATCTTGCTTCACTACAGCAGATACATCTCCTTGCTTCACTACAGCAGATACATCTCCTTGCTTCACTACAGCAGATACATCTCCCTGCTTCACTACAGCAGATACATCTCCTGCTTCACTACAGCAGATACATCTCCTTGCTTCACTACAGCAGATACATCTCCCTGCTTCACTACAGCAGATACATCTCCTTGCTTCACTACAGCAGATACATCTCCCTGCTTCACTACAGCAGGAACATTCTGCTTCACTACAGCAGATACATCTCCCTGCTTCACTACAGCAGATACATCTCCCTGCTTCACTACAGCAGATACATCTCCCTGCTTCACTACAGCAGATACATCTCCCTGCTTCACTACAGCAGGAACATTCTGCTTCACTACAGCAGGAACATTCTGCTCCACTGTTGCAAGTGCAACTTTCTGCTCATTTACAGAAAGCAGAACAACTCGCAATAAAAAAGGAATGCATCTTTTTTTTTTTTTTGGGGGGGGGGGAATGAGAGTGGCAAATGTTCCTAATGACAACAATAAACACGAGTGTTGACAAAGGTAAACATTGCATGATAAAGTTGCCAAAATTCCAGATTAAAATCGGAAGCTTCGGAAATCTATAACACGCCTCACAGGGAATTTTGTGAAGCATGGTTAGAGAAAACAGTTGTGTGTGCTCATCTCTACCGGTTAATTCCCGTTTTCTCTATCTTTCTCTATCACAGAAAATGAAATACTGCGTGTTATGTGAAAATCGCAGGGGTCAATGTAGTTGGCGATATTTCTTAAAAGTGGGGCAATGTGGCTAACCAACCCCCCCCCCCCGACTGACCTATGACACTCCCATACCCACCCATTATTCATCATGTTCGATCGGCAGCCCAAAGGAAGGCTTAAAGTTCCAGTTAGGCAGCAGTTACGTGCCTCTGGAATCCTTCCATATTGTGGCGTGCTTGATAGAGCTATCGTCTCCAAATCTTGGGGGTTGATGGTTCGAGGCTAAGAACATCACCTTGTAGCCAGGTGAATACATCATTAACCTGGCTACAAGGACCCAGGTGAATGATGTATACTATTTTAGGTGTTACTATTACTACTACTAAAGCAAGGGCGACTACTGATACTATTATTTTTATTTTTATTATTTTTATTATTATTATTAAACATACCCAAAAGTTGTAAATTACAAGTCAGGTCTTTCATATATCGGACATTGTCAACACTTGGTAATGAACAGGAAGTCAAGAGTGATTGGTGGTTTGTGCATGTACTTTCCTGCTACTTTCTCTATAGCTTTATTCTGCAGGCGATGAGTCACAATAACGTGGCTAAAGTATGTTGACCAGACAACACACACTCTAAGGTGAAGGGACAACGACGTTTCGGTCCGTCCTGGACCATTCTCAAGTCGATTGTGAATGGTCCAGGACGGACCGAAACGTCGTCGTCCCTTCACCTTCTAGTGTGTGGTCTGGTCAACATAGCTTTATTCTCTCTATAGCTTTAGCTTTTTTCTCTATATAGATGAGGAACACTTATTAGTTTCTAGGCGTACTTTAACACGTCGTAACTCTGAGTTTAGTTCGTATGATTGATGGGCTTTACTCCCTCTAACTGTGGGAGCTGTATCTTGTATTGTATTTTGAAACAAGATATAAAATACATCTTGTCTTACTTGTATTTTTCCTGTACTTTAAAGGTACAGTTTACAATACTTTAAAGGTACTCTTACAGGGGTTTTGGGGGGGAGTTACTATTGGGACCAACTCTTAGGAGTACCAGAAGATATATAGTTAATACCAGGAGTACTTTGGATTTCTAACTACAATTGGTGGGTTTTGTAGATTCTCACTATTGGTGGGTCTTATGGGCTCATAAGGAGTTACGTCTGTCTTAACTGGTGGGTTTTATCAGGTATGTCTTAAGATATTGCCTTTTGCAACAAGATGCTTGGCGGGTCGTGCGCAGTGTTACGCTCGACTGTAATGGTAACTGGTGATACAGCTTGCAAGTTCAGGTAGACGTGATACATCTTGCAAGTTCAGGTAGAGGTGATACATCTTGCAAGTTCAGGTAGAGGTGATACATCTTGCAAGTACAGGTAGTACATCTCACAGGAACAGGTGGCACATCTTGCAAGTTGAGACATAGGCACAGGTAGAACATCTTACACTTATACAGGTACACATTTTGTAAACGGGATTATCGACAGATTCTTTTTTAATATGGGGAAAGAAAACTTTTAGTGTGTAATTATTGTTTGTACAATTTGCAAATGCACGATTGATAGCTGTATAATTTGCAATACAATATGGGCTGTAGATTTGTCACAATAAAATAACTATAGACGGTATATCACATCGCCCATTGTGCCTGAGGGGGAGTACACCTTGTAGAAAATATATTTTGAACCTCTGTTTCTCGGTGGTACATCTGACCAAAATGTTCCGCCGTGTACACATGAAAACACAGCCAGGGTTGCCGGCGGTGTCAACGGGAAAACATCTTGTAGAAGCCCTCAATGACGGTCTTTGCAGAAGAGCGTCTTCGGCGAGACCACCGTCGCCGCACCACGTCCCTGTGAAGCTCGAAGAAGGCGGCCTGGATAGTGGGACCTCCGTCACACGCGGACGTCAGAAAGAGCGAAGCACCGAGCTCTCCTGCTAATTCATTCGCCTCCTCTTCGCTCACCTCCGCCAGGTGACCTGAGGAGAGACGTTCGCCTTTAATTGCAGATGTGAGAGATGATCCAGACATACATGGTACCATGAGAAAATTCACTCTGGCTTTGAGGTGGGGGCGAATCTACGACCGAGGCAGTGGTCGTAGGTTCATGCGCTCCTCACAGTCATGGTGGATTTTCTCGTAGATATATATATGACGTTAATGTCGCTTCTGTGTAGGTAGGAAAATAAATGAATGTATGTACCACTGTGCAAAGGCTTGCGGTCAAGAGAGAGAGAGAGAGAGAGAGACAGAGCTGTGAATGTCTAGAGAAGGAAAGAATTAGATTCTCATTCAGCTTTGAAATTGATATGATTGTTTAGAGAGAAAGGGAAAGGCTAGAAAAGGCTTTTGAAACTCCTATGTTTATGCAAATTGTCAAACAACCTCTCTTCAGTGTTTCCAAATGTAAATATTTCTCTATGAATATACCTAATGGTGTCCAAATGCAGTGAAGAAAGATCATTTTTTTGTTCTCTAATACGCACCAAGAACTACCCGAAGTCAAGAATAAAAGACAAACTCAACTAATCATGTTTGATGTATACCGAGTCAAAGCATTTGTACAAACGTGACTCTCTGAAATTACAATTTTACAAGCCAAAAAGGTCACAAATTAGAAATTTTTCGATTTGTTTCTCTTGTGATTATTTCTACTTTTCCATGTCAATGATAATTTTTCGAGCAAGTATTTAAATTTTACACCTATGTTAGGTCTGCCCTAAAGGCACAAGGTTCTTAGGCTGAAGGCTATGAAGCCTTTATAAAGCCTTTATAAAGGCTTTATGAAGAAGCCTTTATAAAGGCTGTGAAGCCTTTAAGGCTTCATAGCCTCCTATCCGCTCCTACTCCTACCCTACACAGGCTTCATTACCCTCCTTGGCTAGTAATGTGAATGTATACTAAGCTAGTAGTGTGTATACTTAGCTAGGCGTGTGTATACTCAGCAAGTAGTAGAGTGTGTATATGTACTCAGCTAGTAGTAGTAGTAGTAGTATGTGCATTGAGCTAGCAGAAGTGTGTATGTATGATAGCACATCTACAGCTAGTAGCAGTGTGTATGAATACTCAGCTACTAGTATACATGTATACTCAACTAACAGTATGTATATATCCTCAACTAGTTGTGTGTATATATGTGTGCGTTTTTGTGAATCCGACTTCCCATAAATAAGCCATTAGATATAAATGCACAAATGACTTAAACAGGTCAAAATAAAGCCAACCTAAATCGTTCTTGTTGGCGACGATAACGCAGGAGAAGTTGGGTGTGTGTCTGGCCGCGGCCACGGCGGCGTGGATGCTGGTGATGGCCGCGAAGCTCCGTCTGTCTGTGATGCTGAAGGCCAGGAGGAAGCCGTCGCCCCAGCGAGCGTGGCCCTCGTTGACCAAGCCCTCCTCCTGCGTATATTTATATACACACACGCGCGCACAGCTGGATTAGTTGGTCAGTGGGTGGAAAGGCAGAAGGAAGGGAGGGGAGGGGGGGCTTAGGAGCCATGTCAGCGCTGGGTTCTACGAGCATTTTTAGGTGAACGACTTAGGGTTAGTACGCTCACAATTTATACAGATGGAAGCACACATATGCACACGCAAATGCGCGCGTGCACACACACACACACACACTCACAGACACACACACACACACACACACACACACACACACACACACACACACACACACACACACACACACACACACATACACACACACACACACACACACACACACACACAAAATGTATGTGTGTGTGTGTGTACTAACCTCAACTAGGTGAGTACACACACACATACATTGTTTTGCAAAAAAAAGAAAACTCCTTATAATACTAATTATATAATTATTTCGAACATTTTTTTTGTTAAATAATTATGTATGATTACATATTAAATCATTCTAATTATATATCATTATAATTATGTAATGCATAATGGGAAGATTCGTTACAAAATGATGATCACGTTATGAAAAATACAGTTCAGAAAACACTAAATATTCCAGTCATGTAGTTATTCATGGATGCTTTTGATTAGACAGAGGGCAAATATCAGATAACTAAATCTAAAGTCCCCAACTTTTTCATAGCGTGGTTTTACCTGAATTTACCTGAGGGGACAAGAAGCTGGCGATATGTATAAGGTTCCCCATTTTCTTGATGACTTTTACTCTCTTGATTTTTATTTTAAACTGGAGTAATGTCTAGGTATTGACGGCTTTGGCGGGTAGGCGGTTCCATCGGTTTATAACCTTGGGGTGATAAGTCTCTTCTGTTCTTTGTCCTGCATTGTGGCTTCATGAGCTTGAAGGTGTGTGTGTTACATTTGTTTTTTTTTAATGAAGTTATCTGGATTAATGTGATGTTACTCCTTTGGCTCTCAACCTTTCATGGAATGAGTTGATTTAGTTAGAGAAGGATTTTTGTCGCTCTTTGTTGAACTATCTCTAAAGCCTTTATGTCGTTTTGAAGACGAGGTTTCCGCGCTTTGATTCACTAGTCGACATGAGGACACATTAGAGATTTGTACAGCTGAATACACTCACTGAATACATACACTCTTTGCCGGAAGGTAAAAGGTCCGTTTGACTATGCCTAGGGGCGTAGTTGTTGATCATAACTCCTTGCTCATCTGCAGTCATAATAACGTGGCTGAAGAATGTTGACCAGACCATACACTAGAAGGTGAAGGGACGACGACGTTTCGGTCCGTCCTGGACTATTCTCAAGTCGATTCATCTCTTTGCTAATCTCTTTGTTAGTCTGCTTAGTAGTGTTATTTGTGATGGTAAATGTTATGCCCTAAATGCAGGGTCTTGCATTTTTTAGTACTGAAAAGCATTTATCAGTCTTTATGACCATTTGTGAAGTTCGTGTCTTCGTGAACTCTGCAAAGTCTTAACGTGATTTTCGTTTTCTGTTTTGCCACAGATCTTTGAGTCATCAGCAAATATGATGAGTTTTTGGGACTTCTCATTTGTGCTGTTAATGTATATTACAAAAATAAACCAGACCCAAAACGGAACCTTGGTATATTTACTCCCAATTTTTTTTTTATTAGATTCATTTCCAGTTAGGACTGATGCCTTCTTTTCTTTATTAACCTTTATTTTATTAATTTTAGACTTTGCTCTTCACGCGAATGTCATTTCTGTCTCAGTCTTTCGCGTGGTACCTTATCAAAATCACGAGTAATTGGCCAATTAACCCTTGAGGTTACCTTGAGGTGCTTCCGGGGCTTAGCGTCCCCGCGGCCCGGCCGTCGACCAGGCCTCCAGGAGAGAAGCCTGGTCGACATGGGTCTCTCCTGGGTCTGGTCCAGAATAGACCCATGTGCAACCTCTCACTGGTCCACGACTTACCTGACCAGCGGTGTCGTAGATGTGCATGACGGCTGGGTCGTCGTCTATGGTCGTGTGGTGACGGTAGGCGGCCTCCAGCGTCGGGTCGTACTCCCAGATGAACCGCCCAGTCAGGAGTCGAACCACCAGAGCTGCAACACCACGAAATCTGTGGTTAATGCCAAGGGTTATAATTCTCACCTAACTTTATCCTCCCCACCTCGCCGTGTTATTGGGCATGAGACATCAGTCATGAGAACAACGCACCCGTTAGCAGTAAGGGTAGTTCCCAATAACTTTACTGAGAAAAGGAAAGAGAAGCTTAGGCTTTTTCTACCTTCGAGCAGAGCATTTGGGAGTGTCCTAGGGGCCGCTCCTGGGACCTTTACTAGTCAGCAAATTCAGAAAATGATTTAGATAATTGAATGAATAGCAGTATTATTAATCTGTCGCTGACGCTAAAATAAGGTGAGCTGTAAATTAAGACTGGCCAGATTCACGAAAGCACTTACGAACGTGTACATCTTTTCTCAATCTTTGACTGCCTTTGGTTACATTTATTAAACAGTTTAGAAGCATGAAAACTTGCCATTCAACCGTTGTTATTGTTATAAACAGCCTCCTGGTGCTTCGGAGCTCATTAACTGTTTAATAATTGTAAACAAAGCCACCAAAGATTGAGAAAAGATGTACAGGTTCGTAAGTGCTTGCGTAACTGCTTCGTGAATCTGGACCCTGAACCATTACAAGAAGATTTAAACACTAAACAGACTTTCAGTATTGACTTAAAATTAAAACATGCAATAAAGTGAGAACGAAGATACAGTTCTAAGCCTTAGACACGACAAAATTTCCATATGTCGCCTAAACAATTCTGAAATTACAAAACAAATTATGAAAATAATCTATGAGTCAATTTTTTTTTTATCAGGAAGGCAAGACATAAATATTCGAAAGGAGGCCAATATACAACCTCTAGTCTGACTCTCTGTCTCTCTGTCTGTCTCTCTGTCTGTCTGTCTGTCTGTCTGTCTGTCTGTCTGTCTGTCTGTCTGTCTGTCTGTCTGTCTGTCTGTCTCTCTCTCTCTCTCTCTCTCTCTCTCTCTCTCTCTCTCTCTCTCTCTCTCTCTCTCTCTCTCTCTCTCTCTCTCTCTCTCTCTCTCTCTCTCTCTCTCTCTCCATATATAAATATATTATTTTACTAACCAGATTTCCCGACTGCTGGGGCTCCAAGCACTACAAGTCTGGAATCATTTGTGTTTTTCTTGTGAGTGGAAGAGGTGGTGGAACCTGACCACGGGGAGAGGTGTGTAGTACTGGTGGTAGTGGTGGTGGTAGTGTTGGTGGTGCGCGTGGTGGTGGTTGTAGGGGTGGTGGGTGTACGTGAGGAGGTGGTAGGGGTGGTGGGTGTGCGTGTGGAGGTGGTAGGGGTGGTGGGTGTACGTGTGGAGGTGGTAGGGGTGGTGGGTGTACGTGAGGAGGTGGTAGCGGTAGTGGGTGTACGTGTAGCGATGGTGGTGGGGGGCCGGATGGATTCCGGAACTGGTGTTAGTAGTAGTGGTAGTGGTGTTTGCTTGGGTGGTCCTGGTTGTTGGGGTGCGGTTGTTGTTGTGATTGGAGGTGGTTATAGTGGTTGTGGTGAGATTAGGAGTGGTGGTGGTGGTGGTGGCTGGTGAAATCGACACAAGCATCGGTGAGACAGGGGTTCGAGTACCATCAAGCTCCTACTGTAGTAGACGCAGCAGCTGCAGTGGTGGTGGCTGCCATTGGGGTAGGCGAAACTCTGAGGGTACACGAAGTTGATTGAGAACTTCTTGCTTTGCTTCAGGTGGACCAACCACAGGAAACAGTGGCGCGGGTGAGAACAGCATTGTAAGTGGACCCCCTTAGCATGCACCACAGTGGTGAGGCAGTGGGTAGTGGTGGTGGCTAGGTGGGTGGTAGTGGTGGTGGCTAGGTGGGTGATAGTGGTGGTGGAAGTTGGGTAATCCTTAGGTGGGTGGTAGTGGGTAGCAGAGGTCTTCAGTTATTCTTCCTTGTATATCCTGCGAAATATGAATTACCAGATTACTTTCAACACTAAGCTTACACCTCATTATATGATAATGAAAATACTACTAATACTCATGATAATAATAATAATAGCAGTAAGAAAATTAGTTAGGGCTAATGATACGTAATTAAAGATAAGGTGAACAGTCCTACACAAAGCACTGAGAGAAGTATGTAGGACAGAAGTTGTGAAGTACACATGGGGTGGGGAACATCACACAAGACTATTTCCTCTCTCACCATAAATATACGAACATACAAACTACTTCATCCTTCATACTTTTCATCAACGTATCTCGTTCATGACAATGAATAAACAACAAAACGCTCCTTCGTCACTATTCATTGAGAGACGAGACCAGTTGTGGTGTGGGGTAGACATGGTGGGAGGGGGTGTGGAAGAGGGGTATGGAAGGGGAGTGTGGAAGGGGGGGTGGGGTGGAAAAGGTGGGATCAGAGTGTGAAAAAACACAGGGCGCTGCCCGGGTGACGGTGTAGAATGAGTTGCCAGGTGTTAGGTACACAAGCCGGGTTAACCACAGCGAAACAATAGTAGCGGATTAGTTTTTCAAGCAAATTCTACACCTTGTGGTACCCGGGGTTGCGTCCACGCCCGAGGAGGCCTGGTCGACGACCGGGCCGCGGGGACACTAAGCCCCGGAAGCACCTCAAGGTAGCCTCAAGGAGACACAATGACTAAACACCCCGTCGGTGTTCAAAATATGATAATCACTTCCCAAATGATCAAACTTGTTGTAATTTCATGTCAGACTGCGAGCAGCGGCATCTAACAGCTTGGTTGACCAGACCACCAAACAGGAGGCCTGGTCAGAGACCGGGTCTTGGCCACATTAATCCACGAAACAACTTTCAGGCGTCAAGGTCGAGCCTTACCTCAAGGTAATCTCACCCTAAAGACATTCTATACCCTTTACTCTATATATATATATATATATATATATATATATATATATATATATATATATATATATATATATATATATATATATATATACATATATATATATATATATATATATATATGTATATATATATATATACTTCATATATTATACTATCAGGTATAATATATGAAGTATATATGAAGTATGCTCGTAGCCCCATACCCCCTTGTGTATGCCCGTAGATGGAGTATGCCCGTAACATCCACCCACTTCTCCCATAGTATTTACTACCTGTCATAACACAGGGAACCTGCTTCACATCTAACGTAAGCACTGTGTTCGCCTTTGGCTCAATACCCAGGTGTTCGGCTGACAAATGTATCAATGCACAACGAAATCGAACAACGGCACAACGAAATCGAACAACGGCACACCGAAATCGAACAACGGCACAACGAAATCGAACAACGGCACAGCGAAATCGAACAACGGCACAGCGAAATCGAACAACGGCACAACGAAATCGAACAACGGCACAACGAAATCGAACAACGGCACAACGGAATCGAACAACGGCACAACGAAATCGAACAACAGCACAACGGAATCGAACAACGGCACAACGGAATCGAACAACGGCACAACGAAATCGAACAACGGCATAACGAAATCGAACAACGGCATCGACTTCGGTTCCATCGACTTCCTAGACGGATAGTTGCGGACCCGAGTTCAATTCCATAGTCTCAATGTTTGTCAGTGTTCGTTGATTTGGATAATTAATGGGTGGGAAGAGCAAGGTAGATATGAAGGGATAGCGAGTAGAAGGTGATAAGATATCAGTTTTTGTACGGCAGTATAATGGACTAGACGAGACGGGCCAGATGACTAAGAGATAGTAGGATAACAGGCTATAGCGGTATGGTACTGGGTCTGCAAGATAGAAGGTTATCATAACATGGAAACAGGTTAGGGAAAAGCATATTATATACTGTAGGATAACAGGTGTTACACAGGCTGTATGATATCAGGTGTTGCACAGGCTGTAGGATAGCAGGTGTTGCACCGTCTGTAGGATAGCAGGTGTTGCACCGGCTGTAGGATATCAGGTGTTGCACAGGCTGTAGGATAGCAGGTTTTACACATGTTCTAGCCTACCAGGCGTCGTATAGACAATAGGATAACAGGTATTGTACACTATACGATACCTGATATCATACAGACTGTAAGATAACAGGTGTCGAGAAAGGAGCGATCGCCTGTCAGCCTTAAGTATGAATATTGCAGTATGACAACTGAGGCGGTGACCCACAGTGACCTACAGTCGCTATCTAAACGACTGTGAAACTCTCTCTCTCTTTCTCTCTCTCTCTCTCTCTCTCTCTCTCTCTCTCTCTCTCTCTCTCTCTCTCTCTCTCTCTCTCTCTCTCTCTCTCTCTCTCTCTCTCTCTGTCTCTCTCTCTCTCTCTCTCTCTCTCTCTCTCTCTCTCTCTCTCTCTCTCTCTCTCTCTCTCTCTCTCTCTCTCTCTCTCTCTCTCTCTCTCTCTCTCTCTCTCTCTCTCTCTCTCTCTCTCTCTCTCTCTCTCTCTCTCTCTCTCTCTCCCTCTCTCTCTCTCTCTCTCTCTCTCTCTCTCTCTCTCTCTCTCTCTCTCTCTCTCTCTCTCTCTCTCTCTCTCTCTCTCTCTCTCTCTCTCTCTCTCTCTCTCTCTCTCTCTCTCTCTCTCTCTCTCTCTCTCTCTCTCTCTCTCTCTCTCTCTCTCTCTCTCTCTCTCTCTCTCCCTCTCCCTCTCTCTCTCTCTCTCTCTCTCTCTCTCTCTCTCTCTCTCTCTCTCTCTCTCTCTCTCTCTCTCTCTCTCTCTCTCTCTCTCACACACACACTGTCTTCGCTGGAAGACAGAAGAGTTAGGGGGGGACATGATCACCACATTCAAGATTCTCAAGGGAATTGATAGGGTAAATAAAGACAGTCTATTTAACACAAGGGGCACACGCACTAGGGGACACAGGTGGAAACTGAGCGCCCAAATGAGCCATAGAGATGTTAGAAAGAACTTTTTTAGTGTCAGAGTGGTTGATAAATGGAATGCATTAGGAAGTGATGTGGTGGAGGCTGACTCCATACACAGTTTCAAGTGTAGATATATAATAGAGCCCAATAGGCTCAGAAACCTGTACACCAGTTGATTGACAGTTGAGAGGCGGGACCAAAGAGCCAGAAGCTCAACCCCCGCAAGCACAAATTTTGAATGATTTATTCGTAAAATCCTGGGAAGGCAAGCTCGTTGACCATACTGGGAAAGATAAGATCGTTGACCATACTAGGAAACATAAGATCGTCGAGCACACTGGGAAAGATAAAATCGTTGAGCATACTTGAAAAGATAAGATCATTGACCATACTGGGAAAGATAAGATCGTTGACCATACTGGGAAAGATAAGATCATTGACCATACTGGGAAACATAAGATCGTTGACCATACTGGGAAAGATAAGATCGTTGACCATACTGGGAAAGATAAGATCGTTGACCATACTGGGAAAGATAAGATCGTTGACCATACTGGGAAACATAAGATCATCGACCATACTGGGAATGATAAGACCGTTGACCATACTGGGAAAGATACGACCGTTGAGCATACTGGGGAAAGATTAGATCGTTGACCATACTAGGAAACATAAGATCGTCGAGCACACTGGGAAAGATACGACCTTTGAGCATACTGGGAAAAGATAAGATCGTCGAGCATACTGGGAAAGATAAGATCGTTGACCGATAAGATCCTCGAGCATACTTGGAAAGATAAGATCGTTGAGCCCACTGGGAAAGATAAGATCGTCGAGCATACTGGGAAAGATACGACCTTCGAGCATACTGGGAAAGATAAGATCGTTGACCATACTGGTAAAAGATAAGATCCTCGAGCATACTGGGGAAAGATAAGATCGTCGAGCCCACTGGGAAAGGTAAGATTTAGAGCGGTGTGGCGGGAGCACCCACTATAAAGTAATTGGAGAGGAAGCCAGACCAATGAAAACGTGTTTGACAAGAGCAAGGTGACGCCATATACAAGTTACCAGCTCAACACACACACTCACCAACCTGTCCTCCTACAGCCAGTCCTACAACCTGTCCTCCTACAGCCAGTCCTACAACCTGTCCTCCTACAGCCAGTCCTACAACCTGTCCTCCTACAACCTGTCCTCCTACAGCCAGTCCTACAACCTGTCCTCCTACAGCCGGTCCTCCTACAGTATGTCCTCCTACAGCCGATCCTCCTACAGCCGGTCCTCCTACAGCCGATCCTCCTACAGCCGGTCCTCCTACAACCTGTCCTCCTACAGCCGGTCCTCCTACAGCCGGTCCTACAACCTGTCCTCCTACAGCCGGTCCTACAACATGTCCTCCTACAACCGGTCCTACAACCTGTCCTCCTACAACCTGTCCTCCTACAGCCTGTCCTCCTACAGCCGGTCCTCCTACAGCCAGTCCTCCTACAACCTGTCCTCCTACAGCCGGTCCTCCTACAGCCGGTCCTACAACCTGTCCTCCTACAGCCGGTCCTACAACATGTCCTCCTACAACCGGTCCTACAACCTGTCCTCCTACAGCCGGTCCTACAACCTGTCCTCCTACAGCCGGTCCTACAACCTGTCCTCCTACAGCCGGTCCTACAACATGTCCTCCTACAACCGGTCCTACAACCTGTCCTCCTACAGCCGGTCCTACAACCTGTCCTCCTACAGCCGGTCCTACAACCTGTCCTCCTACAGCCGGTCCTACAACCTGTCCTCCTACAGCCGGTCCTACAACATGTCCTCCTACAGCCGGTCCTACAACCTGTCCTCCTACAGCCGGTCCTACAACCTGTCCTCCTACAACCGGTCCTACAACCTGTCCTCCTACAGCCGGTCCTACAACCTGTCCTCCTACAGCCGGTCCTACAACCTGTCCTCCTACAGCCGGTCCTACAACCTGTCCTACAGCCGGTCCTACAACCTGTCCTCCTACAGCCGGTCCTACAACCTGTCCTCCTACTGCCGGTCCTACAACCTGTCCTCCTACAGCCGGTCCTACAACCTATCCTCCTACAGCCTGTCCTCCTACAACCTGTCCTCCTATAACCTGTCCTCCTACAGCCTGTCCTGCTACAACCTGTCCTCCTACAACCTGTCCTCCTACAACCTGTCCTCTTACAACCTGTCCTCTTACAACCTGTCCTCCTAAAACCTGTCCTCCTACAACCTGTCCTCCTACAACCTGTTCTCTACAGCCTGTCCTCCTACAACCTGTCTACTTACAACCTGACCTCCTACAACCTGTCCTCCTACAGCCTGTCTTTCAACCTGTCTACCTACAACCTGACCTCCTACAACCTGTCCTCCTACAACCTGTCCTCCTATAACCTGTCCTTCTACAACCTGTCCTCCTACAATCTGTCCTCCTACAACCTGTCCTCCTATAACCTGTCCTCCTACAACCTGTCCTCCTACAATCTGTCCTCCTACAACCTGTCCTCCAACAACCTGTCCTGCTACAACCTGTCCTCCTACAATCTGGCCTCCTACAACCTGTCCTCCTACAACCTGTCCTCCTACAGCCTGTCCTCCTACAACCTGTCCTCATACAACCTGTCCTCCTACAACCTGTCCTCCTACAAAGACCAAATCAAGAGAACAAGCCGGATACATAGGTGTCCATCACTTGTAAGGGGACTTATACTTAAGAAACAGTCACTTATAAAATAGACTCTGAGATAGATAGATAGCTTAAGCCTCAGGAGTCTTTACACACACAGAAATCACAATAGCGTGATGCATCAAATGAACAAATTCACAAGGGCCGATTAAGGCGATTCACTCAGTCGATTAAGGCAGCGTTTGGGATCCTCTTGGACGTAGGTTCGAATCCTCGTCACTTGTAGATCTGTTCATCAGGAGTCTTCCGTTCCGAAAATAGACCAAGAGCCTTGAGGAGCTCCTCTCAAGAGAGGCGGATACGAGGGGAAGACTTATATAAATGAACGAGAGCCATTGTCAAAGGGGTTATAAATAAATAACTGATTATCTATATCTATAGAAATTATCTATAGAAAATTATCTGTTATCTATAGAACAACGTAAGTAACTATTAAATGAACATGTCAAGATCTGGAAGTCTGCATACAATTGTCAGTATCACAGACTATCTTGTTGACCAGACCACACACTAGAAGGTGAAGGGACGACGACGTTTCGGTCCGTCCTGGATCATTTTCAAGTCGAGGGTGATGATTGTGACAATCGACTTGAGAATGGTCCAGGACGGACCGATACGTCGTCGTCCCTTCACTTTCTAGTGTGTGGTTTGGTCAACATACTTCAGCCACGTTATTGTGACTCCTCGTCTGCATACAGACTATCTTCTTGAGGTTATCTTGAGATGATTTCGGGGGGCTTAGCATCCACGCGGCCCGGTCCTCGACCAGGCCTCTTTTTTTTTTTTTACACTCCCCCCCCAGGAAGCAGCCCGTAGCAGCTGTCTAACTCCCTGGTTCCTACTTACTGCTAGGTGAACAAGCACATCAGGGTGAATGAAATTCTGCTCATTTCTTTCCGCCTCCGCCGGGGATCGAACCCGGAACCTCAGGACTAATGAATCCAAAGAACTGTCCACTCAGCTGTCAGACTATTCCCAAGTGCCCGGATATCATTCACAGACCATTCTAAAGTTCCCGGTTATCATTCACAGACCATTCCAAAGTTCCCGGTTATCATTCACAGACCATTCCAAAGTTCCCGGTTATCATTCACAGACCATTCCAAAGTTCCCGGTTATCATTCACAGACCATTTCAAAGTTCCCGGTTATCATTCACAGATCATTCCGAAGTTCCTGGATATTCCCAAAATATTCCAAGGTTCCTATATATTATTCACGATATCAGCATCCTTCCAAGACTTGCTTGTTATCTTAAAGTAGGAATTAAAATAGATTTTAGGAAAAAAACAAAATTTTCAACAATAGATTAAAAAACACACAATTTGATTTAAAAAAAAAAGGTTATTGGTTAGATTTGGATATAGCAAAGGAGTTGCGAAAGTGTATATATATTTAAGTGTGGTGTATATGTACTCCTTTTACGGGATCACCATAGCCCGTGCTACATGGATATTTCGTCCTGAGTAACTAAATCTAAAACAACAACAACAACTGTACTCCTTTAAGTGGGTGTATATATATATATATATATATATATATATATATATATATATATATATATATATATATATATATATATATATATATATAATATATATATATATATATATATATATATATAGGTACTTATTTAAGTGTGGTGTGTATGCTTTATAAGTGTGGTTCACAGGTGTATATATGTTGTGTATACTTCTATAAGAATGGGGAGTATTGTCGCAAGTATGACGGTGTACACAAAGGTAAACTCCTTATAGTGTGGTGTCCGTGAGTAAGCATGTGAGTCAGAAGTACTCGAGTATGAGTAAAGTGAATGTGAATCCAAGCCAGGTGAATCCTCGTTGGTCTGAATGAGACGAATGATTGTCCAGTAGAGGTGAGTACTTCCATTCACCCGGGTTCTAAGAGACTCGAACCCGTGAACCCCACCTGTGTGAAGCTCTATCGACCGAGCTATTGGGGAGCCCAAATAAGAAAAGTTTACGGAACTTTTTAGATGAGTACTTGTCTGCCTGAGAGAGATGTGTATGCATTTGCCGAGGTGGGGAGCGGATGTCGTTCGTGAGAGGGAGAGAGAGAGGGAGAGAGAGAGAGAGAGAGAGAGAGAGAGAGAGAGAGAGAGAGAGAGAGAGAGAGAGAGAGAGAGAGAGAGAGAGAGAGAGAGAGAGAGAAGGGGAGAGAGAGCTTGTGTATCCTTGTAGAGTCATAAATAATAAAGAGGTTTAGACAAAAGAGAGGCCGAACATCCCCCAAAGTCAAGTCACTTGAATGGTGTTTGGCTGACGCTTAAAACACTGTCTCTCTCTCTCTCTCTCTCTCTCTCTCTCTCTCTCTCTCTCTCTCTCTCTCTCTCTCTCTCTCTCTCTCTCTCTCTCTCTCTCTCTCTCTCTCTCTCTCTCCTCTCTCCTCTCTCTCTCTCTCTCTCTCTCTCTCTCTCTCTCTCTCTCTCTCTCTCTCTCTCTCTCTCTCTCTCTCTCTCTCTCTCTCTCTCTCTCTCTCTCGAATTGAATCCAGGAAACCGTACAAAGAATGCCAGAGAGCATTAGCGAAGATGGAACGAGTAGTCCAGAATGAATATAAAAGAAATCATAAATAAACGCAAACGCGAAATTAATTCACCGCAAAAAAACACTTGTTTTAGAACGCCCAACATGCAGGAAATAAGACGGAGGGTCAGCAAAGAGCATGCAGGAGAAGTGACGGAGGAACTAATGAAATTAGACCCCTAAAATTAACACAAAATACGTCAATAGTTGCATTGATATTTACTGAGATGAAAATAACTTGAGGAAGTATTCGCGAGACCTTGGCATTGAACTACTACAAAGCGAAGTGGAGAAGTGTTTGTTGACGTGCCCAGAGGAACCCAATACTGCAAATCTAAACAAACATCTTTCACCTATCTTGACTAAAGTGGAAAAAAATGGGGTATATTTCTTCGCACTCTACACTCACACACACACACACACGAGATAGAGTTCAAAGCTGGCGTCAAAGACCTCTATTTGACATATTTGACGGATATATCATTTGTTATTTCAATATAAATAGCATTACTTTGACGTTTTGAATATGTAGTTTCCTATCACAATATAGTATCGTGTCTCTATAGACTTGTAACTCCTCCTCTCAACTAATAGGTTTATTTCCATACGTTATTACCTCTAATGTACAAAATTACTCTGAAAAGCAACGACTCACATATATCCACGATTTCTATACATTGGTTGGATTAGGTTAGGTAGGTTGCTTGGGTGTGCACGTTGTGGCAGGTTCGTCAGCACTAAGCCTGAGCCATCACGTGACCTTGAATCATTTCCCTTGGGTCAACAGCAACATCAGTAAACTTGCTGATAGCAGAACCTGAACAACACGCCTGAAATGGACCCACAGAATGAACTGAATACAGATAAATGCAGTTCATTCATTGCTGGTAAATGTTGGTTTCTAAGACTGGAAAAATATACTCATAAGACGGCCATAAATATTGAATTTCTGGGAAAACAAATTATGTAAATGAACAGAAAGTCCTGGTTAGTAGAGAGGTCAGACTAAGACAACACTGAAGAGTCTATGATAAATAGGAGCCACACACACATTCACCCCAAGAGTATACTGAGAGCTGTATACCGCTTCACAGTATATATATACAATGAAAGTTTACTTTAATCCTGGGTCATGTTCTAGACTAAAGTATTCTTAATGGTTATTCAGAAAACTATTGAAAACTATCTTCCGCTGTTAATACACCCAGACTTAAACAGCGATTCACCGAAAGATGTACCCAGCATATCGGTGTATATTATACACTAAAAGTTTACTTTAGTACTGAGCCAAAGAATACCTACTGGATGGTTAGTAAGCTAGAGTAACTGGCATTCTAACCTCCTCCAGAAATTGAAAATGAAATTGAAATACGTTTATTGAAGCAAAATACACACAAAGGGATGAGGTAGCTCAAGCTATCCTCAGCCCGTTAACCTCTCCAGAGGTTGAGAGGACTTGAAACCCAACAGGTAAGCTGAAACAATGCATATTGATGGTATATTTTTCCATCTTCAAGACCCAGGCAGAACTGCCACCTCACACCAAGACCCCTGAGTCTGAAGCCCACGCTAGCAACACCCTCACTGAAGTTCACTGAAGCTTAACAACTCGACTATTCTGCCCCCTTGTTAACAAGCTTATGGCACGTGACACGTACATAAATAAATCTGTCTGTCACCATTCATCAACCGGGTACTTTGGTACTCCACTGTAGGGTACAGGACTGTTTCACTGCTTACTAAAATGTCCCAAAAGTTAAGAACAAGGCTATATAATTGTTATATAACACCTATTCAATGCTACTGATTCAGTGTTAATTAACTTGACTCTCTCTCTCTCTCTCTCTCTCTCTCTCTCTCTCTCTCTCTCTCTCTCTCTCTCTCTCTCTCTCTCTCTCTCTCTCTCTCTCTCTCTCTCTCTCTCCTGGCGGGAGTCACGTAAGGGGCTAGGAGGCAACAATGAATGCATTCCCGCACCCTCACTCCTTTGGGACCTCTGTGTTGGGGCCTCTGTGAGGGCGGTGGGTGGAGAGGGCGGAGACGGAGAGAGAAATGTGCGCGGAGGAGAAAAGGCGGCTTGAAGAAAACAGGAAAAAATCGTGGAGAAGATTCGGGCAGGTAAAGTTGGGGATAAAAGAGTAAGAGAGAGAGAGAGAGAGAGAGAGAGAGAGAGAGAGAGAGAGAGAGAGAGAGAGAGAGAGAGAGAGAGAGAGAGAGAGAGAGAGAGAGAGAGAGAGAGAGAGAAGCAAG
This sequence comes from Procambarus clarkii, assembly GCF_040958095.1. NCBI lineage: Eukaryota > Metazoa > Arthropoda > Malacostraca > Decapoda > Cambaridae > Procambarus > Procambarus clarkii. Next base: position 17,264,155 of record NC_091204.1, read on the forward strand.
GTATCACCCACTGAGAATTACAAGAGCTTCTCACCACGCACGCCCACCAGGAACACAGCTCTCAAGAGTGAACTACTGTACTGAAGGAGAAGAACGTGTCCCCTCCACGCTCTCTATCAATGCAGGCTCTTGTCCCCTGGTCGCTACTGGCCGCCGCGTGGATAAAAGTTCGACACACTCAAGCGCGCGCCAGCTTAACTAACCTTAACCAACACAAGCTGTTAAAACCCGCGACTTTCACCATTCTACGTCACTGTTGATATTACCTTTATCATCATCCTAGCGAGTATACTTTAGAGACGAGGTTTTATAATGCTGGCGGAGGATTCAGGCTCGGATGATAATGGATTACCGGGCGTTCTTGCGTCAACAGTGTATACTCACCATGTTGTGCTTGCAGGGGTTGGGCTCTGGCTCTTTAGGCCCGCCTCTCAACTATATAACTGATTTTTGTTGTTTTTTACACATACACACACACACACATCCCCAGGAAGCAGCTGTCTAACTCCTAGGTACCTATCTTACTGCTAGGTGAACAAACCCATCAGGGTGAAAAAAAACACTGCCCATTTGTTTCCGCCATCGCCGGGGATCGATCCCCACGACTATGAATCCGAGCGATGTCCACTCAGCCGTCAGGCCCCTTACCTGTGCGAGCATCAGGAGTTTCTTCACTCAAATACAGCTGTATTATACATCGCGTCCTGGTTGGGATTTATCACGGAGTTTGTGGCATTATTTTCAATGGTAAAGAAAGTATATTTTCTTACTGATATAGATATACAGAAAGTTTAAATACAATGCCTGAAGATTTCTTTTGTGAAATCTTGAGGTTCTCTTGAGATGATTTCGGGGCTTTAGTGTCCCCGCGGCCCGGTCCTCGACCAGGTCTCCACCCCCAGGAAGCAGCCCGTGACAGCTGACTAACACCCAGGTACCTATTTTACTGCTAGGTAACAGGGGCATAGGGTGAAAGAAACTCTGCCCAATGTTTCTCACCGGCGCCTGGGATCGAACACGGGACCACAGGATCACAAGCCCAGCGTGCTGTCCGCTCGGCCGACCGGCTCCCATTCACAGCGAATAATTAACCGGAACCTCGTAAATACTTAGAAATTTAGAAGGTTGAATTACTCAACATTGCAACAAAATTGTTATAATATAAACAGTCCAATTCGCCCACTAACTATATATTGGGTAGAAAACTATATTATTGAAATATATATATATTAATATATATATATATATATATATATATATATATATATATATATATATATATATATATATATATATATATATATATATGAAATATATATATATATATTGAAAAATATATTATTGAAATATATAAAAATAAAACAAAAATCCAAATGCAATATATATAAAATATAAATCGCGAATACAAAAAAATACAAAAAAAATATAGGCAGTGGAATTAGAGCCAAGTTTACAAGATCCAAACAGCTGAACCAAGTGTGGAGCACCACAATGGTCTCAGGCAATGTTTGGGTGACCAAATACGGTCTTAGTTGGTCTTATAACCAACACTGGTTACGCGAGCTTTAGGGGTAAATTATGTCAGCTAATACTGTTGAGTCTTTAATCAGTATAGTCTCTCGCTTGTCTCTAGACAGTATAGTCTCTCGCTTGTCTCTAGACAGTATAGTCTCTCGCTTGTCTCTAGACAGTATAGTCTCTCGCTTGTCTCTAGACAGTATAGTCTCTCGCTTGTCTCTAGACAGTATGGTCTCTCGCTTGTCTCTAGACAGTATAGTCTCTCGCTTGCCTCTACCCAATACGGTAATATCTCGCTTGTCTCTAGACAGTATAGTCTCTCGCTTGTCTCTAGACAGTATAGTCTCTCGCTTGTCTCTAGACAGTATAGTCTCTCGCTTGTCTCTAGACAGTATAGTCTCTCGCTTGCCTCTAGACAGTATAGTCTCTCGCTTGTCTCTAGACAGTATAGTCTCTCGCTTGTCTCTAGACAGTATAGTCTCTCGCTTGTCTCTAGACAGTATAGTCTCTCGCTTGTCTCTAGACAGTATAGTCTCTCGCTTGTCTCTAGACAGTATAGTCTCTCGCTTGTCTCTAGACAGTATAGTCTCTCGCTTGTCTCTAGACAGTATAGTCTCTCGTTTGCCTCTACCCAATACGGTAATATATCTCTATATATTTATCTGCAGTTCTCTCTCTCTCTCTCTCTCTCTCTCTCTCTCTCTCTCTCTCTCTCTCTCTCTCTCTCTCTCTCTCTCTCTCTCTCTCTCTCTCTCTCTCTCTCTCTCTCTCTCCGGTGAAGCAACTTACCTGAGCGCTGGGTATAGCGTCTCACTTTAAGTTCCTCATTGTTTACGATGATTGATTGATGAAGCTTTAGTCACCACAAGAGGTGGCACGGGCATGAATAACCCGTAATCCTTGTTTATATCAAGCCAGAGTTCTCGCGTCTGAGTCTTGGACTGTCTCAGTATTGCCTATTTCTATTTGTTCTTCGTTCTGGTATTATTCTGTTCTTTTGGTTGGCCTTTTGTGTTACTTTTTGTTCAATATATTTCTGCATTCTGTTTGGTTTTTATCGTTAATTGAAAAGGTCATATTTTCTAATGTTTTTTTTTTGGGGGGTCACTCACGTTACTCACGTCTGGGCTGGTCACTCACGTTACTCACGTCCTGGGCTGGTCACTCACGTTACTCACGCCTGGGCTGGTCACAATATACCGTAAAAAAGTTAATTATTCAATCCCAATAGCGATAATTCTGAACAATAATAATAATAGTTAAAGAAATTAGTGATAAAATCACCAGCAATGATCATTGATAATTTATTTTATAAAAAAACAATGAAAAAATCCACTTTTAGTATCAATAACTTCTCTTAAAACCCCAAAAATAATAATAGGAAAATGAAAAACATCAGTCAGAAAATCCTGAAGCTTAGCAGCCCGTCCTCCTAAGGTTTGCCAACGTTTCAAGAAAACTGGTCAGTTTAAAGTGGTCTCTCCTACCCTACCAGAGGACCCAAAACAGAAAACGGGACAGTAGGTCAATTTCGCCAGCCGCTTCCTATTTTTCTAGTTCAACAATTTTTGCCCTTAGGGAACGCATACGATCGAAAAACGACGTTCTTTGTAGGAGGACAGGTTGTGTAGAGAGCAACACATTGACACGATAAGCACATCAATGTGTCGTGGAGACCAGACACAACATCAGTAGGGAGAGACTTTGAGCAAGATATAAAAAGTTACATCAGTTGACCAGACCACACACTAGAAGGTGAAGGGACGACGACGTTTCGGTCCGTCCTGGACCATTTTCAATTCGAGGTCCAGGACGGACCGAAACGTCGTCGTCCCTTGACCTTCTAGTGTGTGGTCCTGGTCAACTTACTTTAGCCACATTAATGTGACTCATCGCCTGCAAGTTACATCAGAATCACTGCCTCTGGAATTTTGTTATGACACCTATGTCCAGGACTTCTGTCATTATGGATCACTTCTGTCTAAACGGATTCAAAGAACAGCCACTCACATTAAAATGATGGGACTGCACGATGTATATACAGATGAAAGAGTACAGCACTTCCTTTCCACCCTGGCAGATAGTACCTTTAGACATCCTGACCCCTGCATACCCCACCAAGAAACTAATCACAAGCAACCCTCATGCTCACCTTGCTGCTAAATTAAGCACCACAGAACACATTCACAATATACAAGCTGAAAACAACATAGCACAGACCATATACACTGACGGATCACTCAATACAGCTACAGGGAGGGCAGGAATTGCTGTTATTGCTCATCAGTCCGATGGCAGCACAATTCAAAGGAATATAAGAATTAGTTACTGGGCAGTCCACAATGCAAGCCGAGTTGGTAGCAATACTGGTAGCACTCGAAATTATTGACAACACTGAAGTAGACAGCTTAATTATTTCCGACTCCCTTTCCTCACTACTAGCAATAAACAGTTTACAATCAAGTAATAACGTGCTTGTCTCAGAAGGCTAGACATAGATATATAAGCATATTTAACAAGAGGATAAATATAAAAATGTTGTGGATTGCTTCTCACATTGGCCTGCAGGAACATGACAAAGTTGACGCCTTTGCTAAGGCTGCAGTAAATAAAGACAGTATTGAACGGAATCTTGAGTTATCAAATAGGTCCCTTAAAAGTGTCATTAGACGAGCACTCCTGGATGGATTTGAATAAAGTAGAACAGTGCAAACTGGAACTAGCAGGTCCATTGTTCATCACAATGAAATGTGTGAAGTAAAACATGTGTATGGGGCAAGTAACAAAGTCAGTAGACTAACAGATGTTGTCACAAGCTCGAATAAGACTTGGCTACAAGTATCTCTGGCAGTTCGGCTTGTATAGGGATCTAGATGAAGTAAAGTGTAAAGTGTGTGGACATAGACAGGGACACACACTCGAACACTATATCATGGATTTTAGTAAAATTGAGCCATTTAAAGATAAATCTAAGCTCACTCTGTATGATATGGCAACCTATCTTATTACCAAGGGTAAAATACCTGAAATCCTTGCACTGTATCTATATTTCGCTTCCAGTAGATAAACGACATATGAGATTAAGAAACAAGTAGTGTATTGTGAAGACTAACAACAGCTCCCCTATGACTCTGTAATAGCTCCATTGCTCAAACAATTATGTATTTGCGATAAAACCTACCATTAATGTATAATGCCTTACTGTTAATATATAGCTCTTGAAATAGAACATTCTCTGTAACTAGCTGACAGTATAGTTATAAGGTGTGAAGGATAGATGAAATTGTCTATGTAATAATCTAAGTTGCAGTCTGATAAAGACCTTTTGTGCCCTCTGTAATGCTTTTTGCGCTAACGCTCACAGGATGGGTATGGGGTGCACAATAAACTAGCCTCCTCCGGCGACAACAATCACAAAATCAATGACACTAAGCTCTGGACGTACTGTGATCCAGGGAAGCTGCTAGAGAGTGTGACTCTCAGACTCTTAGTGACTCTCAGACTCACAGTGACTCTCAGTGACTCTCAGCATCGCTCATGGTTATACAGTATTTAATCTAAAGATCGTGATAAAAACTCTCTTTTGACAAAGCAGTTTTCATTCTCAAGAAGTTGAGAATTATATATATATATATATATATATATATATATATATATATATATATATATATATATATATATATATATATATATATATATATATATATATATATATATATATATATAATATATGTTTGTGTGTGTACTCACTTAATTGTGCTTGCGGGGGTTGAGCTTTGTCTCTTTGGTCCCGCCTCTCAACTGTCAATCAACAGGTGTACAGATTCCTGAGCCTACTGGGCTCTATCATATCTACATTTGAAACTGTGTATGGAGTCAGCCTCCACCACATCACTGCCTAGTGCATTCCATTTGTCAACCACTCTGACACTAAAAATATTCTTGCTAATATCTCTGTAGCTCATTTGGGCACTCAGTTTACACCTGTGTGTGTGTGTGTGTGTGTGTGTGTGTGTGTGTGTGTGTGTGTGTGTGTGTGTGTGTGTGTGTGTGTGTGTGTGTGGGTGTGTGTGTGTGAGACATTGACACTGAAACCACTGTACAACTCACCCGCAGGATGGGTATGAATGGGGTCCATAATTAGCTAATCAAAACTCGTACCCACTGCGTTTGGGCATCTTGGGGGGTCACCATACGAGTCTTATATACCCTGAGTAAATAGTGCCTTGACACAAACCCTGCAATTACCTCGAAACATATTTTGTATTTCAATTCCATTGCATGTGTCTGTAACCTTTCCCTCACACAGGCTCAATATGGAGGTACATAATAAATTAACTAAAAAAAAAAGTTTATCAAACCATAATAATGCAGTAATATCGACTGATGGACTTGAGAACAATAGCGAAATATGTGAGAACACGAGCACCCACTGGCACAAGATTTCAGTTACTACAAACTGGTGTTTTCGGTAAGCCAGTGTGACACAATCAATCTAGTACCTTGTTCTTAAGGTGACTGAGAGTAAGTCAGCCACGGGAGAGAGAGAGAGAGAGAAGAGAGGAGGGCGGACCTCTCACTCGCTACAGTGACGACTTTTTCACTAACCGCTCAAGGCTCAAGCTGTGATGCTCCTCCCGGCAGCGCTCTCGCTACGCCCCGCTGCCAGACTCACGATTAGACTTCCTTTCTCGCCTCTTTCCTATAATAATAATAATAATAATATCATGAATTATACTAATAACAATAAAAATATATGAATTAAAAATACAAGTATTGTTCCACTTTATTGGGAAATTTTCGGCACTTAATGATAAAACTCTTAACAAAAATGCAGTACTTAGGTATACAGGTGTTGTATCGGCATGTTTTAGGGAACTGTATCGTTGTTACGATGTATTCACGAGGAGGTGTACATCATTTCTCGGTGTACCGCCAGAGTTTAGTGACTGTACTCTAGTCGGGTACTAGATTGTCACTAGGCTCTTGCGCCGGCAGGCCGTGTGTCTCACAATTTAGATTAGTTTACTATCGAGACAATACTTATTCTAACATTTTCTATGGTTGCACACATGTTTGTTTACTACAGCTACAGCTGTACACGTGTTCACTACAACTGTACATGTGTTCACTCCAGCTACAGCTGTACACGTGTTCACTCCAGCCACAGCTGTACACGTGTTCACTCCAGCTACAGCTGTACATGTGTTCACTCCAGCTACAGCTGTACAAGTGTTCACTCCAGCTACAGCTGTACACGTGTTCACTCCAGCTACAGCTGTACATGTGTTCACTCCAGCTACAGCTGTACATGTGTTCACTCCAGCTACAGCTGTACACGTGTTCACTCCAGCTACAGCTGTACACGTGTTCACTCCAGCTACAGCTGTACACGTGTTCACTCCAGCTGTACACGTGTTCACTCCAGCTGTACACGTGTTCACTCCAGCTACAACTGTACACGTGTTCACTCCAGCTACAGCTGTACACGTGTTCACTCCAGCTACAGCTGTACACGTGTTCACTCCAGCTACAACTGTACACGTGTTCACTCCAGCTACAGCTGTACACGCGTTCACTACAGCTGTACATGTGTTCACTCCAGCTACAGCTGTACATGTGTTCACTCCAGCTACAGCTGTACATGTGTTCACTCCAGCCACAGCTGTACAAGTGTTCACTCCAGCTACAGCTGTACAAGTGTTCACTCCAGCTGTGGCTGGAGTGAACAGCTACAACTGTTCAACAGCTCACTCCAGTCACCACTGTAATGAACTCAAATGGTAATTCATGTTTCGTTTTTGGTTTGATCTATTAATGTTTTTGGTTCTAGTATTTATTAGTACACAACAAAGTGATACTTTGAGGCAGCTTCTGGTTGACTCTTCACCGGATGCAACTTCACAACAGTTGACTAACAATTGTTGTGGCTTACTGCTAGGTGAACAGAAGTATTAGGTGAAAGGAAACGAACCTAACCATTTCTGTTGGGATTCGTGAACGAGGGTCGGGAATCAAACAATAGCGCCCCTCATGGAGTGTTATTTCCGTGTGCAGATTTGTAACCAGTCTCTCTAATATTTTCCAAGAGTAAATTATTATATATCTCACCCGTCTGTACCCTAGAGAATACTTTAAAATTTTAAGCAGATCCAATAATTTAGAAGTGTTTTTGAGTGAATTCTAGCATTTATTTATTTATTTATTTATTTATTTATTTATTTATTTATTTATATACAAGAAGGTACATTGGGTTTGTGAGGATACATAGCATAGTATTGACAATCTTGTAAAGCCACTAGTACACGCAGCGTTTCGGGCAGGCCCTTAATCTAACAGATAATTTTAAGTAGGTAAATTCTAGCAGTAAACGACCTTTGAACATTCCCAACTTCTCCAGCTTTGAATGGAGATTACACACAGAAATCACAATAGCATGATGCATCAAAATGAACAAATCCACAAGGGCCGTGATGAGGGTTCGAATCTACGTCTGAGAGCATCCCAGACGCGCCTTAATCGACTATGCCACGACATGGTTAAAAGAATTGCAACCGGGAGATCTACTGACCTTACACGGATCCTGCAGTCTCTCTGGGACATAAACCAGGGTTTTACACAATTCCCCCATGCACTCGAGCTATGTCAATAGGTCAATTCTTTTGACCATGTCGTCTGGGATCCTCTCGGAAGCAGGTTCGAACCCTCATCACGGCCCTTGTGGATTTGTTCATTTAAATGGGGATTATACTATGCAACAATATTCCACTCTAGAGAGCACTTGAAGAATATTGTCATTGGCATGGCAACCCTGGTTTAATAGTTCTTATTTTCAATCCTATCTTTTTCTTGCAGTTATGACAGCGACTTTATTCTGTTCTTTAAAAGTAAGGTTTTCCGACATGATTATTTCCAAATGTTTTATATTGCTCTTTCGTTCTATAGTGTGATTTGACTACGTTTTATACGTGGTTTATTCCATTTTTATATTCTCGTTTTTTTCCATACCGCAGGAATTGGAATTTAACTTAATTAAACATATTAAGTTCTGTAGCCCATTAAAAGACCTGATTAACCTTGAAAGAGCTGCTTGGAGGGAGGGGGATGAAGGTAAGGTGTTAGGGAGGGAGGGTAGCTTTGGGGGGGGGGGAGTAGGGAGGGAGGGAAGGTTTGCACCTGAAGGGCTTGACCCATGGTGTGTGTGTGTGTCAACGCCCTTCACACTGCAGTAACCAACAGAACACAAGTGCCACAGCACTACAGCTGCACTACAGTGAGTCTACAGAGGCTCTACAACACTTCAGTGGTGCTATATCACTACAGTGGCTCTACTGTACTTACATTGACTACCGTGCTCCTAAACTAACAGTTCTTCCTCGGAGATTGTGTCGAAGTCCCCGTGACGACGCCTCTACCCCCATCATCACCACCATTAAACTGATCTTTTTTTTTAAGTGTTTCTGGACAAAATCATCTAAACACTAAATATATACACAACAAAGAATGTGTCTATCATGAACGGAACTTCCCTGTGATTAACAGGGCCAAACTGAGATTCTTTGATATGGTGATCTAATTACTTTATCAATATGGCACTAGAAAAAGGAGAAACGATTTATATATATACAGAATGTCCATAGAAATGCCCTAACTAAAGATCCTTTTCTGTATTATAATGTTCATAAGAATTAAAATAATAATAAAAAACACTTTTTGAAACACCCACAAAAGGATCAGAAACTCTATACAGAATTCGAAACTGCATACAAGTGCTTAAGAAGAAAATGAAAAGGCAGTGAACTGTATATTGTTGGTATAATTATAACTAGACACAACAATATAATTATAACTAGTTTCTTATGGGTAGATAAGCCGCTGTTCGCCTAACACCCGGTGGAATAGGCTACACTTTCTTGTACACTTGTAATAAGTTAATATACTTTTCTAGCAGCTTGGATTTTTTTAGCAGCTTGGATTTTTTTAGCAGCTTGGATTTTAGCTCTATTGCCTTTATATATAATTTTTATTATAATAGCTGTTATTGCCCATCCATGAAATTCTTGGTTGTTACAAAATTTCATACAAACAATAACGGGCTATAAATTCTTGGACAAAATTTAGTAGGAAATTGCAACTTTGTGTCAGGAGAGGTGGACAGAGACTTGTGTCGGCTTCTGTGAGGTAATTTTGTAATATTTTCTGTGGTAAAGTGTTCTGTAATGGATCGATACTCATGAATTATTATCAAACCAAGGTAGACTCTCTTTGTTAAGGTTAGAATACCTTCGTTCAACACGGCCGAGAGACGGAACAAATTTCTGCAGCTCTCGGTGCATTTGTATGGCTTGTCTTCTGGATAATCAATACTGTAATCATTCAGGTACATATTTACCAAGTGATGGCTTTTAAATCTAAAAGTCTAGACGATATATATTATTAAACTAATTATCTTTTTTTGAGGGGGCTTTTATTCCTATGAAATTTTGTTTCATATTATTTTTGTAACAGCGATACCTGATGAACAAATTGGCGTATTAACCAGGGATTTGTTTTAGTTATTCGGCGTTTTGTGGTCTAAAAGAGTGCAGTGATGGCTCAGAGAACTCTGGCAGACGCCCGAGGACTCGTGCTGGGTTGGGGCCCCAAGAAAGGCGAGGACGCGCCCTTTCTTCCAGCGCCTGTGGCCCGTCGTTCTGGCCGCTGCTGGAGCCGGGAACGGCCTTACAGTAAACGCCAAAATGCTGGAAACTCTTCTTGCTGGATGTGCCAGAGACTGTTTGAACTCCCGAAAACGACGAGACGAGTTAGTGGCGGCTTTCACTCCTATGCTGGAGGCTTCCTGTGACCCGGCTGGAGCAGCTGCTGTCCTCATCGACGCCACGCTAGAGTACCACAGCCACCATCTTGACTACCAACGGTGGAGTCTGTAAACTGGGGAAATTCCACAACATTTTGTACGTGACGGCGTCTGTGGCTGTGGAGCAAGAGGTGCGGGACTCCCAGGCTGTGACTCGTCTCCTGCGGGCGCTGCACCGCTGTGAAGGCGGGCTGGACCGCCTGGTGACCCCGGCTGTGCTAGGACCCAAGGTGTCTCACCTTCTCAGCTCCTGGCGCTGCGATACGGACACGCCCGAGGAGGCCCGACATCGTCTTCAGTTTTTCATGAACCACGCGCGATCCACACGACTGTTGCTGCCTAGAACGAGGGGTCCTTCCGGTACCGCTCGTCGACGCCCCGCTGCCTTCACTTCAGGGCGCCTCGCCGCTCTACATGGCTGTCCAGGCCACTGACGAAGATGCTGTTTTGCTGCTTCTGCAGAACGGCGCCACACCTTTCCTCGGCGGCCAATTTTGTCCGTTCCTGCTAGTGCTGCGGCGTCTGTCTAGCCACGCCCGGGCCGTCATTGGACAGATGCCGCCATGTTCTTGTCCAGAGCAGTTGTTCCGAGAGCAGCTGTCTCCTAAACAGCTGTACCTAGAACAGCTTTGTTCATGCCGCCTCCAGCACCCTATCCAGTACCCGCCGGAGGCCCTGGCGGTGCTACGCCTCCTGCTGCGGGCTGTAGGGGCGCGGCGGGTGGATAGAGACCCGGAAATTATCCACCTGCGCCTTCTGCAAGACGGGCTGCTGGGGGGTCCGCCGCCCCTGAAGCACTGGGCGAGGTACAGTGTGCGCACGGCGCTGCGCAGGGCGTGGACACTCCCTCAGGCCACCTCCTCTCTTGGCCTTCCTCTGTCACTCGTCGCCTACCTCGACCTGTGCCTGGATTGACCCCGTTGAGCACCGCTATCTAGTTGAATGCCTGCAGGTCGGCGTTCAATCCCTGATGGTCTAAGTGGTTGGGCACCCTTCCTCCCCCCCCCTTTCCATCCCAAATCCTTATCCTGACCTCTTCCAAGTGCTATATAGTAGTAATGGCTTGGCGCTTTCACCCTTGAAAATTCCTTCCTTCCTTCGCCCTCACTTTCTGAACGTTCCTTCCTCACGTGGTGAGCACGCCTGAACGCCAAGATGTAGACGCCAGGTTCAGCACCAAGCCTGAACGTCGGCGACCAGGGACAATATCACGTCCAACGAAGACACCAGGGACATTATCACGTCCAACGAGACACCAGGGACAGTATCACGTCCAACGTGACTCCAGGGACCACGTCCAACGGATCACGAAAGATAGCACCAGTTCCAATAAAAGAAATTATATATCTGTAAAAAAAATATACACGTAGAACACATATATTTAGCTCAAATATAAATTATGTATTTCCTTACCCACCGAGCTTTATTTAAAACTTTAAATTTGTGTCATAAACTTGATATTTTAAAGCTAGACTATGTCTCTAATTATAGAAATTCATTTTGGGCTCAAAAAACTCACAGGACATATAATCACTGCCATTAAAACTGTGGATTGAACTAGCTGTGTTGAGAGATAGAAAATTAAAAATATAGTAAAGAAAAAGACAAGAATAGAGAGGAGAGAAAGGTAATAGAAGATAGAGCTGCTTAAGAAGTTACACAGAATAAGTAGTTTTGAAGAGTTAATTTAGTTCATCATGAGCCAGACCGTCCTCCTATATGGTTTCCCAATGTTAAGAAATAGTCGTACTAAAGTGCTCTCTCCTAGCCTACCAAGAAGACCCAAAAGAGAAAATGGGACAGTTTTCTATTTTGGGTTTAGTAGGACCAAAATATTTCGCGAGTCGCTACTATTTTCCACAACGGCGATTTTTGTCCCTAGATTTTGGATTTTTTACTGGTTAAAACACAATAGCGGAAAAGTTACAAGTCTAAGTAATACTATGCTCAGGAACTCAGGTTGATATTCGTTTATATGATCATATTGCAGCATAGATTAACTAATTCAAACTTTTCTTTTGAAAAGTTTAATGAACTAATTAAATCCTGTGAGCCGTAGCGCAAAAAAGGATTGCAGAATGCACGAAAGGTCTTTATCAGACCCCAACGGAGATTATTACATTAACAATTTTATCTATACATCAAGTGGATAGGTGGGGGGTGGAGGCCTGGTCGAGGACCGGGCCGCGGGGACACTAAAGCCCCGAAATCATCTCAAGATAACCTCAAGATAAGATCATACCTTATAATTACAATGTCAGCTAGTTACAGAGAATGCTCTCTTTCAAGAGATATATATTCACAGTAAATCATGAGAAAGAAAGGACATAAGAGGAGGAATATCAAGGATTCCAACGAAGGCCAAGTGACCCACAGAGCCACTGAGGAAGCAAGATGTTGGATCATCTCGAAAATCTGTACATTCTTCAATCGACCTGAGAATGGTCCAGGACGGACCGAAACGTCGCCGTCCCTTCACCTTTTAGTGTGTGGTCTGGTCAACTGTACATTCTTCAGTTTGACCAGACCATACACTAGAAGGTGAAGGGACGACGACGTTTCGGTACGTCCTGGACCATTCTCAAGTCGATCAAGACAATCGACTTGAGAATGGTCCAGGACGGACCGAAACGTCGTCGTCCCTTCACCTTCTAGTGTGTGGTCTGGTCAACTTACTTTAGCCACGTTATTGTGACTCATCACCTGCATTCTTCAGATGTATCATGATGATGAGGTCTTTATCAGACCTCATCATAGATTATTAGAGTACCTGTAGAACCAGTTCTCTCAGTGGTTCCAGCAGGGTAGGTTAGGTTAGGGGTAACATCTGAATCGTCTATGAAAGATTTAAGAAAAAAAAACGGAAATCAAATATTTATATTTTTTATTGAAATTTGTTTTTCATTGGATTTAGGTGTTTGTATTGTGACTTACTATTTTGAATGTATATTAAATGTTTACAGACCGTAAAGGAAATTAAATGTGTAACATTACATAAAGTTCGAGATATTACATCTACAGTAGTGAATAAATAAGGCACATTTGCTCTATACTTCAATTCAGAAATTATAAGTTTAATCTAAACAAAAACTAATGGCTAAGAAAAACATTCAGGATATAAGAAGGTAAAAAGTCTAAACATTCACATGTGTAGCCTTCTTTAAGCAGCTCTGCTTAGTCAATATCAAGTCTCAGGTGCAAGGGAAGATACATTACTAACCTACCATCTCATAACTATCACTAATAGTTAAAACAAATCAATAATGATTACAAGAAGGCGTCAAGCAATGAAGTCTACGTAGCGCCGTATCACTGGAAAATGAAGAGGCTCTGGCATCTTGAGCTCACTCAAGATGCCAATATGAGAACGAAAGGACATAAGACGAGCAATATCAAGGATTCTAACGAGGGACAAATGACCCACAGAGCCATTGGGTAACTACTCTCATCACTTGTACTGCTAGAAACACCTATCTACCCCTAATACTTAGGGGTAGATAGGTGTTTGGTGTTTCTAGCAGTACTACTCTCACTCGTATGACTTCGTAACTGTTGATACAACTTGCACTCCGAGGTCTGCCATTGCTAACTCCTCTGTGCATTGAAGGTCAGAACAGTAATTAGTGCTGACATGGGAGCATTGTCTTAATCTGGTGATTAATCATGTGCAAGCCATTATGACTTGAAGATATATAGTTTGTCTCATCTAAAACAATATTAATGCATTTATATTTGGTCCTAAAAGCTGAGGTCTTGTTCAAACCTTACCTATATTAACATTCTGTAAGAAGCAAAAAATACAATACTGTATTTTTTTCTTAATTTAAATCTATAACCTAGTCTACTTTCTTACTTTGCAATAGGATTGTTCAACTCTCCATTTGCCTTTCCTGCCAGCATTATTCTGAGTTACAGATTCAATATCTATCACTCTTTCCCGCTTTCAAATTTCCTTTTGTCCTCATTCTGAATGCACTATAATTTCCTTGTCCTTAATCCATTTCTTCGACTGCTTCAATTACATGTCATTCCCATTTTCCTCCAACACATACAAGTCTTATTTTAACATATAAATATACAAATTAAACTCTAGTGCAGTGATCGACACAGTCAACTGGTTTAGGGAATGACCTCGGCTTCTTTGTCAATCTTTACGGCAGCGTTTGTGTCATTCGTGCCATCTGTTGAAGCTCCCAGCTGCTTGGTGAAGTCCACCACAGTGTTGGCGAAGTTGTTTGCCCCGTTCGCCACCTGAAAGATTGTTACCAGCTGAAATAGCATAATTATTTTTCATTAGTTTTTATTCAATTGCAATTTTGACTGATAAGATAGATCTTGGATATAAGGAAATATTCACTGTTTACGTTGAGAATAAGTCACAATGTGGCTGGAGCAAATAGCCTAACACACACACTCAAACACACACACACATGGGTTGGGCTACTCAAACTTCACTATGGTATTGTAGGAGATGGTAGTAGTAGTACGTTAATAACATCGGGTTATGCAGGGTGTTATGCTACACCTGTTTTGATAACACTTGGCTCACGTTGTAAAACATTACACATGTTCGTAATATCAAGTCAAACTTGGCATTACAAACCAAACATTTTTACGAACCTTTCCATGTGGCTACGATTCGAGTCACAAAACAAGAATAAAAATGTTCATTATCCATTTTAATTCCCGTTGTCAGGGACAGGAAGCCTGTAGCTATGCTTATCGATGCTCCCCTTCGCCAATTATCCACCTTTTTTAATATCTAACCCCACAAAAGTTGCCTAAAGAGAAAATCAATAGGAGCCATGAGAAGGATTCGACCCTGCACACACTAGGTGCTCCCAAATACACGTGTAGTAGTTGCCTAACTCCCGGAGGCCCATTTATTGCTAGGTGAATAGGTGTATCAGGTAAAAGGAAAACTTGGCCACCTCGGGGATTGAACCTGTGTCCCCTCGGTTGTGAGTTGAGTACGTACACGACTGCTTGCTTGACGTGTTATCAAATCTTTGTGTTTACAGGGTCATAGAGACTTACGTACATATACCATCTCATTGCTTTCTCTCCCAGTTAATATTGTACACATGGTTCAAATTATTATGCCATCTAAATTAATACCTTAAAGAACCATATGTGGAAGCATCTTTTGCAAATGTGCAGAATGATTTATCTTAATTTAATATGGAGATATATATATGTACAACACTAAATGAGCAAGGTTAAGGATGCAATATATTGTATAATATTATGTACATTTCATCTGCTAAATTTACATACATTCTGCTGCGATTTGTAGATACGCTAAATTATCTATCAACACAAAGATTAAACAGACTGTTGACGTGATATGCTTACAAATTGTCTTAACTTTGCTGAATTTTGTGGTTCAGCTCCTGACCACATCCTGTGCATTTTCCACTGTAGCTCACAGGATGGGTATGCGGTGCATAATAAATTAGCCAAAAATTAAAATGATAATTTCGAGTAAAAATAGAATTGAATGTAATTAAACTCCACTTGTTGTGTTAAACCCTCATGCAGCGGCTTCATCAATTGGGAATTTCATCAATTCATCAATTACATTGTACCAACGCATTAGAGCTACTCGTGACAAAAACAACTCTGATGACTTTCTAAAAGTCTACCTAACACACGGCCTGATTATGGTGTCCTAGCGGAGGCGAGGGAAGCACAGGAATCGTATATTAATCTGTAGCAAAGAAAACTGCACGGAAAGTTAAAACACCATCTAAACGATTCACCACTTCGTAGAGACAACGAATGAAATCATATTGTAAACATGTCGACCAATAATTGGCCACAGGTGACAACCCTTCGACGACCACCACCACCAGGTGGCAGACCAGGTCATCAAGGATCGCCTGCCAGAGACACCTTTGCTAACCAGCTGCCAAATTCAAAACAACCCCACAGGAGAGAAGAGAATGAAAAGCCACAAAGGATTCCACACAAAGTGACTGTCTCATTACGTAGATGAGTCACAATAACGTGGCTGAGGATATGGTGACCAAACCACAACTCAGAAGATGGAGAAGCGATGACGTTTCGGTCCGTCCTGGACCATTCTCAAGTCGATTGTGTGACTTGAGAATGGTCCAGGACGGACCGAAACGTCACCGTCCCTTCACCTTCTAGTGCGTGGTCTGGTCAACATACTTTAGCCACGTTATTGTGACTCATCGCCTGCAAAAGTATACGTTTTTCCTGAAATGTACAAACTTGAAATAAATACAATTGGACTGGGATGTCCAGTGAGAAAACAGACACGAGAACAGGACCCGGGGAAGAGAAGGAGACCTAACGCCGAGTCCCCTTTCCAAATGTAATACAAGCAGAGCAGGAAAGTTGCACACCCAAAGGTTAATCAATCACCGTGATCTAGTTGGACAGCCAAAATCCTCCAGCCCGTATATCTGTCATTGACACTTCCCGCCAAACACACACCGAAACTACGACGTTGGTACAACGTTCGAACAAGTTTTAACACCTCCTAACCAGTTATAACAACCAATATATCAAGTTGTAACAACGTTCTAATACGTCATAAACACGTTAAGCCAAGATGTAACAACTTTATTACAAGTTGTAACAAGCGGAAAATAGAGACAGTTTCGGTTTGTGTTTCTAGGGTTGGTATTAGGACACAAAAACGCAAGTGCCACATACATCCGACTATCACAAGTTCATTGGGGGGGGGGGGGGGGAATAGGCAAGCAAAAGTTACGATATCCTGAATGACCTGGGCCGGGATTCAACAAGCATTTACGCAACTATTTACGAACCTGCACATCTTTTCTCGATCTTTGGCGACTTTTGCATTTATTCAACAGTTTAGCGAGCATCGAGCAAACTTATTCAGTTAACTATTATGATAAGCTATTCTGACCTAGTTCGTTCCTTCACATTTCAAAATTAGGCCGTACACTGTAGCGTGAACCAATTATGGTTAAGGTAAAGTTTGTAAAATGAAGGTTATTCACATAAAGGATCATTTTATGCAACTTATACTATACGGTAATATACAGCACTTAGTCACCTACCTGAGTTGCAATGGTCTGGAAGTTTTCAGATGCACCACTTATCAACTTTTTGAAAGTATTTTCATCAATGTTGATGTTGAGGTCAGAATCCTCACGACGGATACACACAGAATGGTCAATCTTGTCAAAGTGTTTAGGGTCGACGTTGAAGCTCTGCAGAAGCTGTTTGATCTATGGAACACAACGATAAAAAAGTAAAAAGGTTTCAACCCTTTTTACCCTGTCGTAGCTCAGTCGATTAAGGCAGTGTCTGGGATGCTCCCGGACTGCAGGTTCGAATCCTCGTCACGGCCCTTGTGGATTTGTTCATTTAACACAACAATATATTACAAATAGCCCACGGGAGACATCTCCCGTCACGCAGGGTGCAGTCGCACCTCCACAGATCTCCAGTATCATCTATTGATACTCGTAATGGCTCAAAAGGGCTATTCATGCCCGTGCCACCTTTTGGGTGGCTTAATCTTCATCAATCAATTATTACAAATAGAAAAAACGTACAAATTAACAAATCGACAAGGGCCGTGACGAGGATTCGAACCTACGTCTGTGAGCATCCCAGTCGCTGCCTTAATTGACTGAGCTACGACATGGTAAAGAAAAAAACGTATATACTATGGAAACGTTCATGTTATCACAAGAGCTTATTTTTTCCCCCTTCTGTTTAACAGGAGAGGTAATATTACTTCAAATAGTAAAGAAACGATTATAGCAATTGGTCGTGAGCATACCGGGAAAAATAATACTGTTGCATCGTATAATATTTACTTTGATATCACGTTGCTGTGATTTCTTTATTAATGAGAAAATCCACAGGAGTCGTGATAAAGATTTGAACCTATGTGCAGGGTATTCAGAGCTGTGCGTCTGGGAATACACAGCACATAGGATTCGAATCGTTATCACGGCTCCCGGTGAATTTTCTCGCTTATTTTGGTGCTAGAAAACAGTATTAATGAAAATAAATAATGCAGGGATATGCAAGTTCAGGAAACAGTGATCATGAGAAAGGGTTCAACACTTGCAAGAAATTCTGACTGAAAAACCTTTCATTATATATTTTCTTAAATTTGTTCACTATTTGAAACGAACACATTTTTTCTCAATAGATATAAAGTAAGAATTGTGCTTATCAAACATATTTTTAACGACATTTTCAAAATAGCTAAATTTACATGCCCAAAAGGTAGAGAATTTCAGGCAAAATTATATAAGCCTACAAATATTACAAACACAACCCATTCTCCGAGTAGACAGTACGTTTTAATACTAAATGTAATAAGTACATTCCTGACTGTCTGTATAGTACATAAATACACTTAATTGTGCTGTTACATTTGCCTCCCCATATATTCTAATTTTGTGTTAATACACTCAAAGTTTTTAGGTTGAAGTTTTCGTGTAAACTATTTGCACAAGTTTTAATATAAAGAATTTATTTTTCAGTGTTATTAAACAATAGAGATTTTATACAAAATGTGAAAATATCCTGAGTTTATTTAATGACTATCATTTATTGAAAGACTTTAGTTTTGTTTTATTAGTTTTATATAATTGTAATATCAATATAGCTATAGGTTAAGTACTAATTGTAATTAAGAAGCAATAAATGCTATTTGCATACTTGTCCTCCTTATACTCTCAAGGTTAGGTTAGGTCGTGGTTTTCTATACAGCTTTTCCGGTAAATTCTAATATTCACAATATTTTGGTGCGATGCTGGCGATTAAGTATATTTATGCACTATGCCGACAGTCCGAATTGTACTTATTACATTTAGTATTAAAACGTACTATCTATTCGGAGTATGGACTGTACAAAAAATAAATAGCTAACCAAAACATATTTCTAAAAAATCTTATATTTTAATAATAAGAAAACCTTAATTTGAAACTACAGGTCCATCATATAAATAAATTTAGTTAAGTTTCATAAACTAAGTAAATACAAAAGATGTTAGGGCTTAAATGAGCGCCATTATGCATTGGCCAATAACCATTTTGCAGTTTCCTTATAGACATGAATTCTGGCACGTCACGATTTAATTTTATACATAACTAAAAACTAGCACTGACCTTTGATATAGTTTCTGCAGGGAGGGAAGGAGTTCTGGAGAGAATGGCGGCTGAATACCGGTTCATTAGGCTCGTAATCTGCTGACAGTCGAAGATGGCGGCGTATGTCTGGCCATCAGTGTCAAACACAACGTAGTCTGACTTGCCTGCAATATCTACGAGGGAAGGTGAAGAGGCACATGTATAAATATGGCAAAATATAATAATATACAGGCGATGAGGCACAATAACGTGGCTGAAGTATGTTCACAATCCACACACTAGAAGGTGAAGGGACGACGACGTTTCGGTCCGTCCTGGACCCTTCTCACAATCGACTTGAGAATGGTCCTAGGACGGACCGAAACGTCGTCGTCCCCTCATTTTCTAGTGTGTGTGGATTAGTCAACATAATAATATATCTAAATTCCTAAGTACATGCGGAAAAACCACAAAGAAATGGGAAAGAGAGGTGAACGTTTCGGCCTGTTAGAGCCTTTGTCAACACCAGACAGGCTCTAACAGGCCGAAACGTTCACCTCTCTTTCCCATTTCTTTGTGGTTTTTCCGCATACAAATGATCAGTGTTTAGTGATCGTCAATTGCTCCTAAGTACATATATGAGAATAGAGAAATATCAGGCAAATCTAAGTTATCAGACTCACTCATAGGGCCACTTGGCACGCATCTTGGCAGGCTTGTCACCATCGGGGATGTCGAGGGTCCCGGTGTAGGAGTTGGTGTGCTCGATGCTTAGGGAGTCGAGCAGAACCAGTTGACGCGACTTGGTAACTTTGAGCTGCGTTGGGGAGACCCTCGTGTAGTTCATGGTCAGACAGGTGGAGGTGGTGTCGAATTGTTCCACCACGTACCACTGGTTCAGGAACTGTCACACACACGAATATTAATAGACTCTTAATTGGCCACTTGAGAATTTATTTTCACAAAAATTTCTCTAAATAAGTACATGCTATTTTTCCCACTTACACAAGGGTAATACAGATTAATTTTAACTACGTACTTATAGAAGTCAAATGCCTATTCCTATAGCTATTAATCCAATGAATAATTTATTTTCAAGTAAATTCAAATGGTTGAATAACCCGTAACTAGTGCTTCAGTGCTTGAATTCTTGGGTCAAAGTTATCTATTCATGATAAATGACCCACAGATTCGATAGATGAAATTTTGTCTTAAATACATTGGCTCATTCTCAATTAATAATGATAAATTGTCAACAAGTGAATTATAAATCATCTTGTGTGTGTTTATATACAATATACCGTTGTTCATTACACATGTGACAAGGTAAATATACATCTCACGTTCTTATCCTTACACAGGTAGGTAAGATATCTACACAGGTAGATATCTTGTACTGCTCGATCCATGCACAATTCCTGTTTATAGACGCACAATTCCTGTTTATATATGCACACTTCCTGTTCATAGACGCACACTTCCTGTTCATAGATACACAGGAAGAGTGTCTATGAACTATGAAATGAACAGAACACCCATCCTGTTCATCCACCTCGACATTTTCAGTTTATCATTCCCAATTTCCTCTTTGACACGCCTATCCATTGACTAAATATTAAACAGTTTCAAGTACTGTGCTCTGTTCTATAGAAGTCAACACATTCTTGTTTTATAACATTTCCTGAAGACAAGCTTCCTTGTGAATCTTCAAATCTATAAATATTTTCAGGCAATGACAATTACCTATTCTGCCGAGTTCCAAGTCCATATAAACAGCACTGCATCTTTAATACGAAGCAGGTGGAGGAAAAAAAAAGATTCAATGAGACTGTGAAGCAACAGAATGAGTTGGGAGATGCAGGGAAGTGACTCATTACTCACTCCTGGCCCGCTCTCTCTCACTCTCTGCTCATACGAACACACTCTCTAAAGGCCGCTCCTAACATGCAATCGGTCCTCATTTCCTGTGAAGGGCTCATGAAACTACCGCCATCATAAAATACCCGGCCACACATCACCACCACCACCAGCAGCCTTTCATCGCCAGCTCTACGCCTCAGTTGTAAAGATAAAAAGAAGATGGTGTCGCAGCACGCATATAAGTTACAGCCCCGCTCCTGTGCCGGGTAAGTCCACAACGGGCTCACCATAGCCCGTGATATTTGCAACTTTTAGTTCCGAGTAGCTGAAAAAAAAACAACAACAGCACGCATGGGGGTTAGGAAGGACTCCCAAGGTGACCGCCACACTATCCTGCAACTTATGACACATCCCTTCCTATCCCTCTCTAGGTTGCGTGGAGGGTTGGTGGCTGAGTTGCAGTATGGAGTAGGATAGCGTGCATGGGGGGTGGATGGTGACTCAGTCGCACGATGTTGGAGAGTGAGGGATTATTGCGTCACATCGTTCAGGAAGGGAGGACGATTTGGCCGTCACAACGTGCATGGGGTGGAATGGTATGTTATTTTTTTGTCAACAGGTGGACTTTGACCTCTGTTTGCAGGCAGAGAAGTTTCCTCAGGGGCTTGATGGGTACTAGCTTGCATGCTTTGATGGGTAGTAGCTTGTATGCTTTGATGGGTAGTAGCTTGTATGCTTTGATGGGTAGTAGCTTGTATGCTTTGATGGGTAGTAGCTTGCATGCTTTGATGGGTACTAGCTTGCATGCTTTGATGGGTAGTAGCTTGTATGCTTTGATGGGTAGTAGCTTGTATGCTTTGATGGGTACTAGCTTGCATGCTTTGATGGGTAGTAGCTTGTATGCTTTGATGGGTAGTAGCTTGTATGCTTTGATGGGTAGTAGCTTGCTTGTATCTTGAGGAGCCGGACTTAAGTGGGAAGCAGCGTACATGGGCGCGAGAAGTTTCTTCTCCCGTCCATTGATTTTTTGTTTATTTACAATCTTGTAAAGCCACTGTGACGGTAACGCGTTGGTGTTCGGCTGTTTAAGGCTAGGGGTATGGCCTCGTCACATAGTTATAAAAAAAAATAGAAAAACTGGAACTTCGTCTGTGGTAAGGTAAGGAGAAGACACACAAAACACAAGTAAACTTTAACAATGAAATTTTAATTACGTTAAATAAATCAAAACATGAAAATAATGCACAAACAAATATGTATAATAAAATCAATCAATCAAAATAATAAGAATACTTAAATGACACAATGAAAAGTTACGTTAAGGCAAAATAACAAGAAGTGCAATACAACAGTTAAGTGGGAGGTGCTGGAATATTGGCTTAAAGCCACCACCTCTCTCAGTACACGCTAACGTCTAGCTGGGAGGAGTGCTGGCTACGAAAGCACGGAACATTCTGAAGACTGATGTTGGGGCGACCCCAGACATCGGGTAGTATTGGGGGGCGAGTGCAGGTGCAGCCAGACCGGCGACCAATCAGCGGAGCCGTAGCGATCAACGGGTAGTTTGGTGATTTGGGTCCGAACAGGTGGCGGGCTGCATACGTTTCTGCTCACCCTTGCAAGCCTTGCTGGTGCTGGTGTTGTTGTCGTTGTTGGACATTTCTTCCATAGTCTTTTTATATAATTGTGAAGACGTAATTTTGGAGGGAAGAGCAGGCTCAATCTCTTGAAGGAGATTATCGTCACACCACTAACAATCTTAATTTTCCATGGAATACGACCTGCCAATTCGTTTAACAACCAGATATCCATTGACAGCTGGGTGAACAGAGGTGTACAGTTAAGGATTGGCGGCTAGTTAATCCTTCCCGGTCAGGATACGAACCCAGGCCAAATCGCTCGCGAAGCGCGAGTGAGTGAGAGAGCAGTCACCGTGGCGAACCACTCAGCCACGGTGACTGCTATATTATAGAAGAACAGTGTTACTGATGGGCTGTTCCGATGGCCCGGAAGGCAGCTGGGTGGGGCTTACAACGCCCCTCTTTTAGTCATAAAAAGTAACAATTTCAACCGTGCAGCTGTATCCAGTAGGTGGATACAGGAGCAGACTACTTCTGATTCCTGTTAACAGGCTTTGAATTTCCCTTACCATCTCCCATGGTTACTTGTGTAAAGGAGGAAATGTAGATGTTTATCTCTCAGAATGTTCGGTAATATGTTTATTGCTTGTGATGTGTGTCTATGTATGTATTAACACGGTGTACTGAACGGGGTGAGAATAGCTTGAGCTACCTCATCCCTTACCTTACCTTGAGGTGCTTCCGGGGCTTAGCGTCCCCGCGGCCCGGTCGTCGACCAGGCCTCCTGGTTGCCGGACTGATCAACCAGGCTGTTGGACGCGGCTGCTCGCAGCCTAACGTACGAGTCACAGCCTGGTTGATCAGGTATCCCTTGGAGGTGCTTATCCAGTTCTCTCTTGAACACTGTGAGGGGTCGGCCAGTTATGCCCCTTATGTGTAGTGGAAGCGTGTTGAACAGTCTCGGACCTCTGATGTTGATAGAGTTCTCTCTCAGAGTACCAGTTGCACCTCTGTTTTTCAACGGGGGTATTCTGCACATCCTGCCATGTCTTCTGGTCTCATGTGATGTTATTTCTGTGTGCAGGTTTGGGACCAGCCCCTCTAATATTTTCCACGTGTAAATTATTATGTACCTCTCCCGCCTGCGCTCAAGGGAGTACAGTTTTAGGCTCTTTAGTCGGTCCCAATAGTTTAGATGTTTTAGTGAGTGGATTCTAGCAGTAAAGGACCTCTGCACGCTCTCCAGGTCAGTAATTTCTCCAGCTTTGAAAGGTGCTCTCATTGTGCAGCAGTACTCCACTCTAGAGAGCACAAGCGTTTTGAGTATTTTACCTCAATAAACTTATTTCAATTTCAATTTCAATCTCCCATGGTATGTTTACCAACTTATTTTCCCCTGGAACACGGTCCACCAGTCAGTTTACAACCAGGTTCAAGTTCAAGTATGTTTATTGAGACAAGAAAGAAATACATCTCAAAGGGATAGAGTAGCTTAGACTATTTCTACCCCCCCCCCCCCCTACAACCAGGTACCAAATTACTACTGGGTCAACAGTTAAGGATTGGCACCCAGCCAATCCCACTCGACCTCAAACCCAGAGCAAATCGCTGGTGAAACGCGGGTCGAGTTTGTTACCCTTGAGCCACTAAAGGATGAGCCCTGTGACCCTGCTGCGCCAGAGGTGAGTCCCATCCGGTTTGACCATACTGGGGCATATCCCCATGACTTGTTTTGTTTGTAAATGAATTAATTGTGTCAAGTATCTCACAGACTAGCACGTCGCTGCGGGAGAATAGACATTGCCTAAGCTACTCGATCCTTTTATTGAGAGGAAAGTATTTTGTTATCTTAACATGCTGGAATTTTAATGTCACCTCAAAAGGGAATTAGTGTTTAATACATGCCTGGTCGAGATTTAGGTTGGGTGTGGGGTCGACTCGCTGACAGGAGCCCCATCCCCACTTATGGGCAGACACCCCGACGGCTGCCACCACACACACCGCTACCAGTAGCCTCACCGCCATCATCCTCACCAGATCCACCTGTTGACAACCATAAAAAATTGAGTTACAGATTCAGTTAACAGTTGAATAAATGCTGACCAGACCACACACTAGAAGATGAAGGGACGACGACGTTTCGGTCCGTCCTGGACCATTCTCAAGTCGATTGTGACTTGAGAATGGTCCAGGATGGACCGAAACGTCGTCGTCTCTTCACTTTCTAGTTGATTTTGAGTAAACTAAGTCAATTATAAATTCGCAAAAATTGTGTAAGTTAACAAATACACATTAAGGTGTAAAGTTTGCATATTTCAATATTAATTTCAATTACTTTTACTACTACTGCTCATATATATTGATCAATATATGGGCAGTGGTAATATATAGATAAATATATATTACCATTGAAATTGTAAGCTAATTCTTTTGTTTATATTTACAAATGAAGCTAATTTTATACAACTGCTCAGTTCAGCCAAAATTATAACGGTATGTATAAGCTAAAGCGAATAGAACCTCACTTTTCTAATCTAAAAAGTTAATTTATTGTCAAGTTCCATATTTGAAAAATAGATACTATAGCGTCTTGTTACACTTAAATTCATAGCAAGTAAATAATAGATACGTTATATAATGTTCATAATACAATGTTCATTAGATATCGAACAAAATGTTCTAAAGAACAAAGCATTACCCCAGCCACCATGGTGGGGTGAGGGTTGACAGGTTGTTGTTGTTAAAGATTCGCTACATGGAGCAGAGTTCCAAGTAGCACGGTCTATGGTGAGCCCGTAATATGGGTTGACAGGGCGAAGGGCTACAGATGGATGGATAACGAGGGTATAAGGTCAGGTAGGCGGATGAATCAGATAGGTTCCTGACCTTGCCTCACCCTCACTGCTGACCGACAAGACCTACTCTTGAATTCCCACACATTATATAATATATATTTATCCAACATTTAGAAATGTTAAATTTCAGGACTAATAAAAAGGGCTAGATTCACGAAGCAGTTACGCAAGCACTTACGAACGTGTACATCTTTCCTCAATCTTTGACGGCTTTGGTTACATTTATTAAACAATTTACAAGCGTAAAACTTCCCAATCAACTGTTGTTATTGTTATGAAGAACCTACTAGTGCTTCGGAGCTCATTAACTGTTTAATAATTGTAAACAAAGCCGCCAAAGACTGAGAAAAGATGAACAGGTTCGTAAGTGCTTGCGTAACTGCTTCGTGAATCTGGCCCGCATTACCATCGTCACGTGACGTAACTATCCATGACGTCAGGGACCGCGAAGCGCAAATCCTTGAAGCTGTTTGAACAAGGTCACTGGAATCATGCGTGCGTGAAACTGCTCTGACGCAAGCCTCAAGAACGTATTCACGTATGTGACGTACACGTCACTTGGTACCCAAGCGTAAGTCACCGCGCTCGTGTCTAACACATCGTACGACGTTATACTACCATACTCGTATCATATACGACATCGTACGGCGTTACGCGTATCATAAGGGTTCATGGAGTGTTCCATTGGCCCGTCGGGAGAATACCGTTGAGTTGATCTGATATAAGTTTAAGTTAAACCCGTGACGTAGCTGAATATTTGTCAATATAACGGCCAGAGGAGAGCACCACCTCCCTACTGGTAGTGGTCCTGACCTCAATCCTGGCGCGGGTAACTGTACGGTAAAGCCGCCTCGCCCGCCTGACTGACTGGATGGGAGTGCTTGCCGCCTGCCTGGCTGACTGGACGGAGTGCTAGCTAACTGACTGACTGGACAGAGTGCTAGCCGCCTGCCTGACTGACTGGACGGAGTGCTAGCCGCCTGCCTGACTGACTGGGCAGAGTGCTAGCCGCCTGACTGACTGGACGGAGTGCTAGCTGACTGATTGACTGGACATAGTGCTAGCCGCCTGACTGACTGACTGGGCAGAGTCCTAACCGCCTGATTGACTGGACGGAGTGCTAGCCGCCCGCCTGACTGACTGGACGGAGTGCTAGCCGCCTGACTGACTGGGCAGAGTGCTAGCCGCCTGACTGACTGATTGGACGGGAGTCCTAGCCGCCTGACTGACTGACTGGACAGAGTGCTAGCCGCCTGACTGACTGACTGGACAGAGTGCTAGTCGCCTGACTGACTGACTGACTGGAAGGGATTGCTAGCCCCCTTGTTTGCCTGACTGGACATAAACGATTATTGTATATTTTAACAGATACAATTTCATCTTAGGGACCACAAGAGCTTACTAACAAGTATGCATACTAACCAACAAGTATGTATACTAACCAACATGTATACTAATCAACAAGAATGTAAAACCAAAAATTAGTATTTTTAACCTTCAATACTAAAAATAACCTCATGACTATACACCGAGATATGGAGTGCATCTCTCCCTGTATATAATCCCGTTGTAGAATATTACCTTCAAGGACAACGAAGGGAAAAACAGTCTCGTAAAACACACAAGACGAACACACGTGCACCACCACTCACTGCTGAGCGAGGACTGACCCGCCGCCAGCCAGCCGCTGACTTATATAGGGTCTCCCTATGACTCTTGCTTCCGCCTACACCGTTTCTCATTTCCTTTTAATGGCGCCGTTTTCTCTTATTTTTTGTTATTGACAAGACGTCAGCAGTGTAAAGGCAATATTTACAAGTGAAGTGGTATTAATAGCTTTTGGTTGTACATACTGGTTAACATTTGGAATGCATTAGGAAGTGCTAGTCCCGGAACTGAGAGGTATGAGCTACGAGGAAAGGCTAAAGGGGGCTAAATCTCACGTCCCTGGAAAACAGAAGAGTAAGGGGAGACATGATAATAGCCTACAAAATTCTCGGGAATTGACAGGGTGGACAAAGACAAACTCTTCATCACGGGTGGAGCACGAACAATGGAACACAGGTGGAAACTTAGTACCCAGATGAGCCACAGAGACGTTAGAAATATTTCTTCAGTGTCAGAGTAGTTAACAAATAGAATGCACTAGGAAGTGATGTGGTGGAGGCTGACTCCATACACAGTTTCAAATGTAGATATGATAGAGCCCAGTAGGCTCAGGAACCTGTACACCAGTTGAGAGGCGGGACCAAAGAGCCAGAGCTTAACCCCCGCAAGCACAACTAGGTGAGTACAGACAGATACACACACACAGAGGGGGGCCGGCCAGCCGAGCAGACAGCACTCTGGACATGTGATCCTGTGGTCCCGGGTTCGATCCCGACAGCCGGCGGAAAAACAAATGTACAGAGTTTCCTATACCCTGATGCTCCTGTTACCTAGCAGTAAATAGGTACCTGGGAGTCAGACAGCTGTCATGGGCTGCTTCCTAGGTGTGTGTGTGAAAAAAATTGTTAGTAACAGTTGATTGACAGTTGAGAGGCGGACCGAAAGATGAGAGCTCAACCCTCGCAAGCACAACTAGGTGAATACACACACACACACAGACAGGACGTGGTAACCAAACGGACGACGTTCCGGATTCGCAATCCACGGTCCCAGGTTCGATTCCCAGCCGAGGCAGAAGCAAATGGACGGTGTCTTCTCGCCTGATGCCTCTGTTCACCTAACAGTAGCTAGGTACTGGGGAGTTACCAGGAATTGTGGATTACATACTAGGAAAGGTCAGTCGTTGGCCTTCGGAGTACTTTTAATGCCTAACGGAATTTCTGTGCCCTAGAATAAATTATAAAAAAAATAGATCAGACTTGTTTTCTGTTTTTATAACTGAACTAACTAGTTTATTTGATTTGCCACTCCATAAAAAAAAAAAAGAGTTCGAACCCAAGAACTTGGGGTGGACGGTAGAGCGACGGTCTCGCTTCATGCAGGTTGGCGTTCAATCCCTGACCATCCAAGTAGTTGGGTTACGGGCTATTCATGCCCGTGCCACCTCTTGGGTGGCTTAATCTTAATCTTTATCAAGATTTATTTTATCATAGGCACTATTCCATCCCCCGTCCCATCCCAAATCCTTATACTGACCCCCTTCCAAGTGCTATATAGTCGTACAACCTGTTCTCGCACTTGCTTATAGTCAATATCTTGCTTATGAATAAGTGAATATGTCATATACTAATTTATTGTGAATATTTGAGTTTACCTTGAAAAGCTGAATAGAAAGTCACAACCTAACCTATCCTTCTTAGTATATTAAGATATTACAATTAGTATTGAACCTATACCTATATTGATATTACAGTTTTATAAAAATAATAAAACAAAACTAAAATATTTAAATAAATTGTAAAGTAATTCAGGATATTGTCAATTTTTGTATAAATTTATTGTTTAATAAAACTGAGAGAAAAAGTTAGTGCCTTGAAAAAAAATATAGTTTGGAATATGTGACATATATGCAGGCGATGAGTCACAATAACGTGGCTGAAGTATGATGACCAGACCACACACTAGAAATTGAAGAGACGACGACGTTTCGGTCCGTCCTGGACCATTCTCAAGTCGATTCTCAAGACAATCGACTTGAGAATGGTCCAGGACGGACCGAAACGTCGTCGTCTCTTCAATTTCTAGTGTGTGGTCTGGTCATCATGTGACATATATACTTCTTTATAAGCAAAATAGTAACGATAAGCAATAAGTCATATATGTGCGAGAGCAGGTTGCTGTAATGGCTTCGCGTTTCCCTCCGATAATTCCCTCTCCGTCACTGCAGGAATTTCTCGAGACAAAGTTGGTGTTTCTCCCGGCGCTAATGACCTCCCGCCGGAACTGATGACTGCGCTGTCTTCTCAGAAACAATCATTTACGGCGGAAGGTTTTTATTGTTGAAGCAGAGCAAGTCACATGCGGTTGATGTCAATATATTTTTATTTATTTATTTTGTTATTTTACCTGGAAAATGTAAGTGGTTATTTTATATATTTATTAATTTATTTATATAATAGCATAAATTTATTATCCTATTTAAAATTGTTCAAGAACTATTAACTTATTCCGGAATAAGCACACTTTTTCCAATATTATTTAAAAAATTATTATAAATAGGAAAATAATATATATATATATATATATATATATATATATATATATATATATATATATATATATATATATATATGACAATGTCAGACCACGAAGGAAAAATGAAACAGGAAATTTCCTTAAGTACTTTCGTATATTAAATACATCTTCAGAAGGTGTATTCACCTTCTGAAGGGGGAATTCACCTTCTGAAGATGTATTTAATATACGAAAGTACTTAAGGAAATTTCCTGTTTCATTTTTCCTTCGTGGTCTGACATTGTCACATTCTTAATCACGTGTTTATTTTCGTGATATACACACACACATATATATATATATATATATATATATATATATATATATATATATATATATATATATATATATATATATATATATATATATATATATATATTAGGGAAATCCGAATAGTTATAAATTATTACTCACTTGGCTAAAGAAAACGATGCAAATCTATTTTGGTGACACTAATGTATTTTGCTGACACTGATGTGATTTGGAAGCTTGATGTCCTCAGAGTTAATTACTATGAAAGATGATTACTTCGTGTGTAATGTTAATATTGCTGAGATAAATGTGTGGCTCTCTGTTGACTCTTATTGTGCTCATGTTGCTCTGGTGCAATAATAATTTATGGTTCCGTTGTCAGAATGTGACCATCAAAAAAGTCTTGGAATCATTGTTTTCTGATTTTTGTTTATTCATTATTATTTATGAACCAGCTGAGGTGCCCTGATACATCCTCACTCTGCACAATGCGCGCTGTAACATCTTCACTATGCACAGTGCGCGCTGTAACATCCTCACTCTGCACAATGCGCGCTGTAACATCTTCACTATGCACAGTGCGCGCTGTAACATCCTCACTCTGCACAATGCGCGCTGTAACATCCTCACTCTGAACAATGCGCGCTGTAACATCTTCACTATGTACAGTGCGCACTGTAACTGTCGTTCCTCACCATCCAGACTTCCCCAAGAATCTGAAAGTCTTGAAATGCATTTTCAGTCACCAACAGTGTGCAAAGCCTCACTCAAAACTGATTATATTTTGAGTATATCTTCACTATTGACGATGCCCAGTACTTGGGCAGTCGATTTTGTTTACTATATTGATCAATCATTAATCTCCGATTATCCCTATTATCAAGCATCATATACATGTGTTTTGAAGAATATGCTTCTGTAACTCGTAATATTTGTGAATATGTTGATGCTACGTTAACCCTCTGATTTTGTTCATTTATTATACGCCCTTCCTGTGGGCGTTAGTGGACCCCATATCCATCCTGTGGGTGAATTTAAGGATAAAGTTTTAAAGTTAAGTTTGCTATTCCAGTGGGCTTTAGTGGACCCCATATCCATCCTGTGGGTGAATTTAAGGATAAAGTTTTAAAGTTAAGTTTGCTATTCCTGTGGGCGTTAGTGGACCCCATATCCATCCTGTGGGTGAATTTAAGGATAAAGTTTTAAAGTTAAGTTTGTTATTAACAAGTTTTAAATATCAGGAATTTATTTTTCAGTTTTATTAAACAATAGAGATTTTATACAAAATTTGATAATATCCTGAGTTACTTTACAATTTAATGAAATATTTTAGTTTGGTTTTATAAAACTGTAACATCAACACAGCTATAGGTTAAGTAGTAATTGTAATTAAGAAGTAATAAAATGCTTATCTTCAAGAACTAAGACGGTTAGGTCGTGGTTTTCTATTCAGCTTTTCAGATAAACTCAAATACTAACAATATATTTGACAGTACAATTTAATACTAAGTGTAAATAAGTACAATTCCTGACTGACATACATAGTTACACTTATGGGGCTGTTATATTTACCTTCCCTTTTTTAGAGGACGGGTTGGGGGTGTTAGTGGATTCCATACCCATCCTGTGGGCGATAGTGGACCCCATACCCATCCTGTGGGCGATAGTGGACCCCATACCCATCCTGTGGGTGTTAGTGGACCCCATACCGATCCTCTGGGCGTTAGTGGACCCCATATCCATCCTGTGGGCGTTAGTGAACCCCATATCCATCCTGTGGGCGTTAGTGGACCCCATACCCATCCTGTGGGCGTTAGTGGACCCCCATACCCATCCTGTGGGCGTTAGTGGACCCCATATCCATCCTGTGGGCGTTAGGGGACCCCATACCCATCCAGTGGGCGATAGTGGACTCCATATCCATCCTGTGGGCGTTAGTGGACCCCATACCCTTACTGTGGGCGTTAGTGGACCCCATACCCATCCCGAAGGCGGTGGTGGAAAACGTTACAGAGGCTCATAATAAACTCAGGAATTGAACCCCAAATTTTATTTAGCTAAGCAAGTAGCAATCTTGTGAAGTTAGTTACACAGTTTAATATATATATATATATATATATATATATATATATATATATATATATATATATATATATATATATATATATATATATATGTCGTACCTAATAGCCAGAACGCACTTCTCAGCCTACTATTCAAGGCCCGATTTGCCTAATAAGCCAAGTTTTCATGAATTAATGTTTTTTCGTCTACCTAACCAACCTAACCTAACCTAACCTAGCTTTTTTTGGCTACCTAACCTAACCTTACCTATAAATATAGGTTAGGTTAGGTTAGGTAGGGTTGGTTAGGTTCGGTCATATATCTACGTTAATTTTAACTCCAATAAAAAAAAATTGACCTCATACATAGAGAAAAGGGTTGCTTTATCATTTCATAAGAAAAAAATTATAGTAAATATATTAATTCAGGAAAACTTGGCTTATTAGGCAAATCGGGCCTTGAATAGTAGGCTGAGAAGTGAGTTCTGGCTACTAGGTACGACATATATATATATATATATATATATATATATATATATATATATATGTATATATATATATATATATATATATATATATATATATATCAAGAGTCTTCTATATCACGAGTGGTTCAAGAAATGGGGCCACAACTGTACACAGAGGACTTTATATCTGTGGTGAGCCAGTTACACAGTTACTAATCATTCTCCACA
The DNA here is from genome assembly GCF_040958095.1 of Procambarus clarkii. Lineage (NCBI taxonomy): Eukaryota > Metazoa > Arthropoda > Malacostraca > Decapoda > Cambaridae > Procambarus > Procambarus clarkii. Next base: position 17,297,113 of record NC_091204.1, read on the forward strand.
CACACACACTCATCCAACTGGACAACAGATGTGGATAATTTACAGTCATGTGCATGCATTACCTACAGTAAGCAAACTTTGGATATTTGGCATTTTGAATGAAGGGTTTATACATTTGGTTAACCTCTGTGTCGTGCATAAAATACATGTAATATGTAGAATAAACTAAATAATGTCATCTCAAGTAGAAGACATTTATAAATGCAAACACGTATGCATTTATGAATAAATGTTATTATATATATGATATGTATTAAGACAAACCAAATAAACCCTGATTTAAATCAGCCCAATTAAGCCCTGGTTTAAAACAGCCAATTTAAGCGGGCAATTAGTCACAATAACGTGGCTAAAGTATGTTGACCATACCACACACTAAAAGGTGAAAGGACGACGACGTTTCGGTCCGTCCTGGACCATTCACAAGTCGATTGTCCTTTCAATCGACGACGAAACGTCGTCTTCCCTTCACCTTCTAGTATGTGGTCTGGTCAACAGCCAATTTAAGCCTTTTTTAAAGCACAACAAGTAAACCCTGGCTTAAGACAGCTTAAATAAATCATGGTTTAAGACGAAATAAATCCTGGTTGATGTTAGACATGTTGGTGTTGTTATTATATTTCAACTACAATTATTTTTGCATAGCCTAGCAGCCAGGATACAAAAAAAATCTATTGTCTTTATCACTACCTTTGAACTTCCTCTTCCACCCATTCTTCTCTATTTACAGCATCCCTTCCCTCATCTCCCACTCTCGTCCTCTTCCCATATCTCCTACTCCCATCCCTTCCCCTTCTCTTTCCCATTCCTTACCTCTCTCCTCCGTCTCTCATCAATCTCCTAAATGTTCTTACCTCTTCCGCTTTCCCTCCCATCCCCTCTCTTCTTTACCAGGTTAAAAAAGAGACTGTAGCCAGAATAAAGAGGCAACCATTATCACATCAAACAGGTAACTATCGCTAGTAATTCATCCAGCTGAAACTACACTACCACCACCTGACGTCACTTCCTAAAAACCTCCACCAACACGAATACATATTTCACTGAGCAGTTAGAAACTCTGAAGATTGCAACGCCAACCAATAGGAACTCTCGGATAGTGAAGATCTGAGCAATAGAAACTCTGATTGCGCCGATGTTGTTGTGGGCGGGAGGCGACGCTTGGTACCCGGAACCGTTGGGAGACGTGAGTCATCTGTTGCATGAACAACGGGCTGGTCGCACGAGAATCTAGGGCGAATTTACACATATTCTCCTATATATATATATATATATATATATATATATATATATATATATATATATATATATATATATATATATATATATATATATATGTATATATATATATATATATATATATATATATATATATATAAATATATATATATATAATATTATATTGGTTGGGATATGCAAGAAAAACCTTACCTTATGTACGTTTTCTATGTATTGTTAGGCTTGAAGCCAGTGGATTCCTATATTATGGGTTAAGTAGCTCAGGTGGGATGGTGCAGTGTACGTCACGTACTAGGGGAGAGGAGTACGTCACGTGGTAGGGGAGAGGAGTACGTCACGAGGTAGGAGTGAGGGGTACGTCACGTGGTAGGGGTGAGGAGTACGTCACGTGGTAGGGGTGAGGGTGAAGCACCTCTGCCCGCCTCCGCACACACTTCTCACCACCAGTGATCAGATCCATCGTCAGGTCCAGTGCTGATGACGACAATCCTTCACGCAGCCATCAGTGAACAGAGAATAGTCAGTTTGTCCAAAGTTGGAGACCAGACGCTTGGGGCTAGCCTCACCCAACTTTGCAGGGGGAATGGTATTGGGTACACGATGGACATAGGTTGATGGCGTAAATCCTATTGGTTCTATTAAAAGAGGGTATGGAAGGCTGAATAGTGACTTCCTCCTCCGACCAAATCAGGGAAAGGTGATTGGCCGAGAGTGAAGTGTGTGTGTCTTTAACTACCTGTAAAGACTGCAATTCTTACAACGGCCCAATGGTGGTCATTATGCAGGCTATCAGTAGCGGTAATTAAAGTATGAGGTAGCATAGGCCCAGGTTCACTGTATCTCATAAGATGAGTGCCACATGACGCTAATTTCCCCAAACATACATCATACAGTTACCCATCACTGGGTCGTAGCTTTTTAGCTCCAGGGCGTGGCTGCTCCCTAGAGTTAAAGACACAAAGGGGACTCAGACCGAATTTTGTAATTCAGTGCTTAAGGCCGTAGGCCGCCACCTAGAACCTGTACCCAGTTATATAAGTGAATAAAAGAAATGCGAGAAGGGTTGACAGAAAATTACTATTATTACACAAATTTATTTTAATAAACTTACTTCTACTATGCAGGAAGATTTCGTTACGTTAATCAAGATCATCACTTGCAAAAGGCTAAGGACAAGTATATTACAACAAGACTCATTCTCACAGTGCTGGTATGCTGAGTATGTGCTAGTATGCTAGGCACAGAGTCGTGGCTTTCTTGCTTAGACATAAAGTGAACTGACTGAACGTTTGTGAACACTTTGATCTCAACTGCACAAGACACTGCCAGTGACAAGGGACAGTGAAACAAGGTTACAACTGTACACTGGTTTAATAATCAACGCACCCAATACACATGGGCAGCCAATGGCACTTCAAGCTTATGCACAGAATAATCTCACAGTGATTAATAGCACAAGTCACAGAGACGCTTATATCACTGAGAGAGAGAGATTGCATATCACAATTCTTGAAATAAAAAGTCACTGAGACCTTAACTTAGTCACTGAATTACACACAAGTCACTGAGAAGAGAATAACTAATATTACGTCACAAGTCACCGAGACTCCGACATTCATTGAAATTATCACGTCACTGAGACAAATAATAACTACAACAGGTCACACTGAGACCCTAAATGTGTGTGTGTGGTACTAGGCTAATTCTCTTACACCTGAATGAGTAGGTGAACGTCACCACACAGCCTAAAGTGACAAATGTGTGGTCACCTTGACCATTCTACTCCCGGCCTGAGTCGGGAATGCGCAGAAATAAAACGAGTCATCGACGTGGGATTTTCGGAGAAAGCGCAATAAGCCGTTTTCTTCATCAGGGGAGAAGCTTTTCGGTGAAGCACATTAAACTGTGTACTCTGCTATCCCTCCCCACCCCGCAACTCTCTTGGCGGGAGGGGTAACATTAACGAAATGATAAAGACAATGTACTCATTTATGGCTGGTCTTCATTCATTCCAGTTGGACGACGACCTTGCACAGAACCCGTTGAGACAGTGACAGTGAATGTATGCCACCCATACATTCACTATTCAGTGAATGCATGGGGTGGCGGTCTCTTCCTCTGACTTTCACCTGAAGCCCATAGACCGCACATAGTGTCACGAATGGAGGAGTGTGGTAATGACTTTTACATGTTGTCTAGGGAAATAGAGGCTCTTACTTGAGCCAAGGTGAAATCAAGAGTAGGGAAACAGCCAAGTACAAAAGACACAAATTTATATGTATAAGGCACACTTTAATATATTGCATAACTTTTTACGCCTTACAACTCAGCTCAATCCGAAGTTCCTGGTTAATAAAACTCCGAAAACGGGCTTTGGATACCCAATGGCTTTCAGTCCCAAACCTGGAACTGTACACCGGTTAACAGGTGTACAAGTTCCAGGTTTGAACGCCTGTCAACCGGTGATACACATATATAAACCACTAGGAAACCTGGACTCACACAAAAGAGCACCATAGGCCGCCTGAGTACTCTACCCGATCTTGCGATCCTGTTAGCATAAAACGATGGCTTATCTGATTGTATGGCCAGAGAAAACCCCTCAGTAAACAAGGTCTGATCGGCAACGTTCCACCTCCCCTCAGGTCAAAGATGGCGTCCGCCACTCTTGCACCATTGCCCCTTAATACTCCATTCTTTATATTTCCAATCTAACCTTTTATTGACTTCATTTCCATATTCCCCATGCATGCTTTTTGATTGAATCTATTTTTCTCTCACATAGTTTGGCTATTCCGGTTCACATTATTCCTCAACATTCTCCTGATGAAAAGGTACTACTTTGCTTGGCGGAGTATTACTGGTGACTCGCAGCCTCCCAGTTATCAACCTCAGGTTTATTTCAAGAAAACATTCTCCTAATGTGTCCACCAACAATTTATAATAGGAACTAACCTCCACAGGAGGTAATGTTCGTAATACATGGTAAGCAGGAGACACAGCGTCTATGTAATCAAAGTATATATGTGCTTTTAGACACTACTTTTTAGGAGAGATACAGGAAAGGTGTTTTTTGTTTTTGCAAGTCGTGTTGTGGAGTAGACTGACATCTCGTTTTATTGATAAGCAGTTTTAACAGGTTTTCAGATTAGATTGAATGGGTGAGTGATCTAGAATAGACTAACATAATGCTCTTATATTTTTAATAAGGAACATATTCAGTGGGATCTCTAGCCTAAACTTTTATTTATTAATATCTTAAAATTATGTTCCCAGACATGACAACATAAAGGAACAAAATCACATTCAATATGGTTGAACAGTGGCATCAGAATTTCGCACATGAAAAAATGGTGAATCACTGTGCGAATACCATTGTGAAACCCGAGGTGGATTACACATTACTCCATGCTCGTGTGATTCTCTCTATATAATTTATTAGCGTTCGAACATGCTTGAGGGGACTGACGACGTTTCGGTCCGTCCCTGGACCATTCTCAAGTAGATTGTGACTTGAGAATTGTGACAATCGACTTGAGAATGGTCCAGGACAGACCGAAACGTCGTCCGTCCCTTCACTTTCCAGTGTGTGAATTTGCTCAACATATTTCAGCCACGTTATTGTGACTCCTCGTCTGCATGCTTGAGGGATTGCATCCTGGGAAGGCTCAGTAGTTCTACCTATGGAGGGGAAAATGGGGACATCAATGATACAAGCTCATGAAAAAATATGTATCCCTGAATGTAATATATGTATCTGAAGTTGGTGTGTATGGTGTACAGAACTACTTTGCCCTACACCCGAATGCTTGGAGGTTGTAAAACGTGGACTGACTTAAGATGGGACCTCCAAATTTCCTGTGATATCATTAGAAATTCGGTTGTGTAACTTCTGACAAGTCAGTGATGGTTGGCAAGGCCTTGGTCGCGGGTTCGCGTCACCTCACAGCCCTAGTGAATTGTCACATTGATATATATCATGTTAGTGTGATTTTCTGTGTGAATACTTATGATTATTCTTAGAATATTATGAACGTCACTGATATAAGTTTTGTGGGATTAGTATCGAACGAAGTCAGTCATAAATAAATAGATAAATAATGCTTTACTGTTTATCATCTTCGTTGTAATATCAGAAGCATTATACTAGTTTATAATGAACGAGGTATATATTCGCGAAATAATTGCCGGTTTTGTTTTAAATAGGGAAGCTTGCATATCCGGGGAAAAACTCTGGTTCCCGGAATAGACGAAATAAACAATGGACCATCGGTTACGCTTCCAGCCCATGACGGACATCTTCCCGGATGTGACGTCACGCGGGAACACCCAACGAGTTATGATCGTGTTGTAGGGATGTTTTTCTGTGGTATGTTGTAGTAGTAGGTATCCTTCAGTCTCGGAAGACTATGGAGTTGCCCTGGGTAGGTAGATATGGAGGAGAAGCTGTTACCCATGCAGCAGGTCCTCCCTCTCCACGTTGCTGAAATTATCCAATAGAAAGGCAAATGCCATTACACATGGTTCCAGCAACGTCGGTATGTTGTAGCGTTTATGTTATAGTCGATTTGATGTTGCGGCATTGTTTTCTAAGTTGTTGGGTTTAAGGCCTATCAACCTAACACAGGTTGATAGGCCTAACACAGCCGGTGACTTCTAGGCAACCTATTCTCGTTATAGTAAGTCGTATTTTGACGTATACTTTGCCTAAGGCCTAAAACTAATGTACAAGAAAATGGTAGCGGCCCCTGAAATTGACATAATGTCCCGTTTTCTGTTCGTGGTTTATCTGGTTGGTTAGGATAGGGCACATTAGTACAACAGTTTCCTGACGCTGGGAACGCTAGCGAGAACGAGGTGTTTAAACAGCACCTGTGTAAACTAACCCCCAGAAAGAGTCAATTATTTTCAAACAAGAAGGGAGTGACTGACACCAATGCCGGAATACCTCACACACATATTACTATACATAACACATATTACTATACATAACACATATTACTATACATAATTCATGCAGCTGTGGGAGACCCGTGGAACTAACAGTTGCTGGTTTACCCAGGGGATGGTATAGGGTGCATAATAAAGAAATGCAATGGAAAATAGTTTACACTTTTGCAGTTGGTCTAAACTTAGAAATATTCAACTCATTTCCAACACTAATTTTATTATTTTACATTTGGCATTTAACTCTGAAAAAAAAAATCATACAATAAAATGTTTGTCTCAAGTACAATTAATATATATTATTTGTGTATATATTTAGACCTATATTAATTAACGTGGGTTGGTTAGGATGATATTATCATACCAAATATGATAATATCACCTACTGGAAGGAAATATGGATAGAGTGCAAAAATTTCAGGTATTTTATCCTAAGTAATAAGATGGTTGGCCATTTCATACAACGTAAGTTTAGATTTATTTCTAAATTTCTCAATTTTATTACAGTTCATGATATAGTGTTCGAGTGTGTGTTCCTATCTTTGTCCACACACTATCTAGATCCCTATACAAGCCGAACTGCTTGACTTGTAGCCAAGTCTTATTCGAGCTGTGACAACGTCTGTTAGTCTGCTGACTTTATTACTTGTCCCATACACATGTTTTACTTGACACATTTCATTGTGATGAACAATAGACCTGCTAGTTCATATAATTTATACAATGAGAGTTTACTTTTGTCATGGACAATGTTCAAGACTAAAGTATACTTTCTGGTTGGTCAGTAAACTATTGTATAGCCTTAATAGCCCTCCAGAAGGTGATAGGCCTGAAATCCAACACCAAACGAGGACTCATATCCAATGACACACTCTTTCCAACACCAAACGAAGTCTCACGTGCAATAACACACACTCACCAGCGCTGGTATGCATAAGTTGCAACATTTGACAAACACATCCGGAACCAGAGAGGCAGTTGTTGTGATGATGGCTGGTACAGTCAGAGTGTTGAAGAACCAGCAGGGAAGTTCTGCAGGCGTGTGCATTACAAACTTATACACGGAGTGAAACATCTAACGTATACACATAGCGATTTCCTCTCATTATGCACAATAATCTACCTCAATACTTGGCTAAGATTTGGGGAATTTGTAACTGAAAGAAAGTATTTTTTACATTTCTTAATTCAGTCGTCTATAAATTCGTAGATTCTTTGTTTCAATTTCTTCTTCTTGATAGTAGGTGCAGTTTGCATGAAGGGTTTGTCCTCCCGATGACTGCACCAGAGTTTCCATTTAGTTGCATTGTTATGTAGCGTTTGGTGGCAACTTTGTTGACAGAGTTACAATTTTTTTTGTAATTCGCGTTGTCAGGGGGGCAAGAAGCCTGAATACAAGTTCATCGAGGTCCGGCCCATGGCCAGCCAGCTACTGCCCATTCCCAGGATGTAGCCTACACAATTGCCTAGCTCCCGGTACCTATTTATCTGCCAGATAGGGCCGGCCCTATAGGATTGCTGGCGCCCCCAAGAAAAGTTAACTTCGACGCCCTTACAACGTTGAAACATTTTCACAAGGAGGATAAACGGGAAATGTAGAAATAATGAGTTTATTACAATATACAAGTTAAAGAAAACAGTTCCAACACATTCTAGTTTACCATACTTTCCTAACTTTGTAAATCTTGAAAAAATTCGAAGTAAACCGCTATTATAATTCTGTAACTTTTTAAATGCAAGGAATTATATATTTAAAATGTTAATAACATTCCGATAAATATTGATAAATAAACTTGCATCATGGCTGAAGATCTCAGTGTCAAGAAAATAAGTTATGCTAATTGAAATGTAATTTATGGTCAGCAGTTCGTATGGACGATACTTTACCTTGAGGTTACCTTGAGGTGCTTCCGGGGCTTAGCGTCCCCGCGGCCCGGTCGTCGACCAGGCCTCCTGGTTGCCGGACTGATCAACCAGGCTGTTGGACGCGGTTGCTCGCAGCCTGACGTATGAGTCACAGCCTGGTTGATCAGGTATCCTTTGGAGGTGCTTATCCAGTTCTCTCTTGAACACTGTGAGGGGTCGGCCAGTTATGCCCCTTATGTGTAGTGAAAGCGTGTTTAACGATGTGTTAAAATGCAAGAAATTTCTCTACCGTGAAGAGTGGTCGAGTTGTTCAGTACTCTATATGGTTAACGGAGTAGTACAGCCTCGTGCGTACAGTACTTCTCATGCCCTGTATAAATTAATTGTCAGTGACACTCTACCATCCAGGATTGCACTCAACTCCTCTGGGTATAACTGTAATGATGGAATCAAATATGTGTGTTTCTCCAGTAGATCCTAACCCATATTGGCCTTCGAATGCACGATAGAACTTAGCCCAAGTATGTGCTCTAAAAGAGGAAGTTGATTACCACCAACTGCATTACTTGCAGCGTGGTGGCAGGGAATGAGTACCAGGAGGCGAGGCAGAAGGTGTCCCAGCCTGATAACGGCATCTTCATTGGCACGAAATGATTAAACACCCAGCAACAAATGTAAATTGCAAATGTAAAGATAAACATCATGTCTTTTCCACTGGCACTCACGGGATGGGTTGACCTGTATCGAGCTGATAATAATGTAAGGTACAGTATATGTGTTTAACTTACATATACCAACGTCACTCAATTGTCAGGCTTCCCGGTGCTTGATTCCGTCAAACTTAAAGTGTAAGCAAATCAAGAGTAATCGGACCGGATTACATGTAAGGGCAGATAGTAGATTATAGGACTTCTTACGTACTCGTTCCCAATCCATTCCCTTGAGCGGATCTCCTCCTTGAGGAGAGGTTGCCCTCCTTTGACTCATGAGAAGAAGGAAGATCCTCAATCTTCCGCTCTTATCAAAGAAAGAGAAAATAAATACACTACGGGGCTCACCATAGCCCGTGCTACTTGGATTCTTTTGTTCCAAGTAGCGAATCTTAAACAACAATACATAAATCAAAATAAATAATAATAATATTTTTTTATAAACAAGCTTAGGTATACACAACAATGCGCTGCTATCCAATTTTATATGAAAGATAGAGGTAGCAGTGTAGATCAAAAACCAGCTATAAGTTCATCTCAAATTCCCATCTCACAGGATGGTTAGTCATACATGGAATCAGGGGAGAAAATATCTGCCTCAATACAAAAAACCGAAATATAATCATAATAATAATGCCAATATTAATAATGATACAGTGGTTATAGTGTCTTTGTACCACTTAATCACCAACATATGTACTCTCACAACCCATTGTGCCTTCTTTTGTAAATACATAACAATATATAAATTATAAATAAATCAATAAGTAAACAAATCATTGCGCTTCGCTGCCTTCTGCTGCTCAGGAAAGCAGTGTTGCCAGATTGGGCTACAAGTAGCGAATTGGGCTACTTTTGAGAGCCCCGCGCTCCCAAATTTTTAATTTCGCTACTTGCTGCTTTTTGGCCTAATTTAAAAGCAAGATGGGCTAATTTGGGCTATTAATGTTAAGAAACTCAATTATGATTATATAGGATCAGATGCAACTCAAACAAGCACCTCGCGATAGCAGCCACAGACTGACGATATAAATTCGAGCACAGCGCGCAGAGTATATCCTTTCACGACCACAAAGATCACATTCACTCCATAAAAAATCTTCCACTTACGGGCTATTCATGCCCGTGCCACCTCTTGGAAAAAAAAAATAAAAAAACTACGTCGATTATACTCGTCGTGTCAATAATACAATTGTCTTACCTTAATGATTCAATGCTATGCCGTTCTCTCAAATAAGCGCTTCGGCTATTAGAGAAAACGTAAATTTCATGGCAAACATTTGTAAACTATCCCCAAGTAGATCGGATAGAAAATTGGAATTTATACAAATATTTTTTCTCGAGACTCCAGACGGAGTCACCTATGTGGACACGAGAGAAAACTTGGTAACGATGTCTGGCGCCACCGCTGCGTGAAAGTGATAGCTAATTAATTAATAAAAACGCACGCCTATCTCCACATGTCTATTGTGTAAAAGTAAAGGTTGACGTAAAAAGTATAAGTAAAGTTAAAGTTGCATTCTTCTGCCAGAAACGCTGCGTGTGTTAGTGGTTTTACAAGAATGTATAAACATCAATGTTATGTACACTCATAAACCCATTGTACCTTCTTGTATATATATAAATAAATAAATAAAGTATTTTGGGCGCTCATGTACTTGTGCGCTGGCTGGCGTTCACAACTGATCTAGTCTTCAAGAACTAGATTTAGTCAATCATAATGATAATAATGTTTATTTATTTAGGGGGAATAAATTTCTGGGCACACTGATTAATAATGGGCATCATTAATAATCGTAACATTATATTAATTCATTTTTTTTGTTGTATTAAAAATATAAAATACGAATCAACAAAGTTTCATTCGGAGACACCTGAGTTTACCCGAGTGTACCTGAGTTTACCTGAGAGCCACTAACACTAGCGGCCTCGACGAGGACAAGAAGCCGACGGCTTGTCGAAGGTTCCCCTATTTGCCTTGGTGATCTTTTCCAGCTGTACTTTAAAAGTTAACAGAGTTTTGGCATTTACGGCTTCGGCGGGTAGGCGGTTCCATGGGTTAATAACCCTGTGGGTGAAAAAGCATCTCCTGTTATCAATCACACTTTACAAATGTGTGTAGTGTGATTGACAAATGTGTCAATCAATCAATCAACGGGAAGGATGTACGATTGCGAGTTACATGAAAGTAACTAAGCTATAAATAATTGTAATTAATAATAATTGTAAATATTAATTAATACTAAATAATATTATTTAATAAATTAGTCCCAATTCAATGCAGTTTTCTTCCAAGCACAAAAACTTGTAAATATAAATACAAGATAATAGATAGATCGGTAAATTAATAGACAACTTTCAAATATTGCACCAAGTAATGGCGAGAGGAAAAAACTAGACAGTATACATTACATTTGAAATTAATAATAGATGAATGGTAATAAATTGGTGTATGTTTGTATATATACCAGACAAAGTCCATTTAATGGCCGAATTTAGCCATTTTGTGTAAAAAACGTTTATATTTCATATTATTAATTATAACAGTAATCGAAAAAAGTCATAGTTTGTATATACAAGAGATGAAACAGCGAGCCATGAGCTAGAGCGATGTACTGAGTACATAAGGAGGCCAAGGCTTCCAGAAATACCTTCCTGTGATTGGCTGTTGCGGGGAATACCAACACTCTTTTATGAATAAAATTTAAACTAAGAAATAGGTCCTTGTGCACAACAACAAGGTTGTTGTGAAAAAGAACAACAATTTCTGTTTTGCACCTGACAGAAATCTCCATCTAACTGAATAATTTACTCGAATAAGAGGGCAGAGCAGTGTATCATTATTTGTGTGAGGCAACCCCCAATAATAACGTCCCAAGTTAGGTAGCCAGCCCATGTTTCTGTAACACCCGTTACGTCCTGCAGTATTTAATTATCACTATATTAATATTTTTAAATACTTAACATTTCACTTTTTAGGTAGATTAAAGTTGAAGCAGAATGTCATAAGCAAGGATGGTGTGCTGAATAAAGATGATTTATTAAGTGGATGGTACCTATAGCTGATCCCTTCCTGTGATTGGCTGTTGTGTGAATGTCAACAAAGAGTTTCTACCAATGATATATCATTTATTATGCACCCCATACACCTTGTGGGCGGAGCTTGGAACTTCCTACCCGAGCCCAACAACCCGCCTTATAGGGTTGCTGTTTGGCTATTTATAGTGCGTTGGTAAAAAAAACAGATGGCGTTAGTTGTATTTTGTGGGGTAATTTGTAATAAGTGTAATTTGATGTCAACAGATGGCGTAAGCTGTATCTTATGGCCACTGTTGACCAGCCAGTTGATAGTGTTCTCTTCTGCCGACAGATGGCATCAGCTGTGTTATTATTACTTCCGAATTCCTTTTAAACACTGATCTACAAATCCCTTGGCTTATGATAAGGTTTTATACCATTTATGATAAGTATTAGATAACTGGAGTTCCGCAATTACTTTTATTTATCAACTGTTGAGGATATCATCATATAACGTCTGGTTAGGACGTACTGCTCTCGATTGATGAAGATTAAGCCACCCAAGAGGTGGCACGGGCATGAATAGCCCGTAAATACTGCTCTCGTAATATTATTCAGGGGGGTGGGGAACTATCAAATGAAAGCGCCAAGCCATTACGACTATATAGCACTCGGAGGGGATCAAGATACGGATTTGGGATGGAACGGGGGAAAGGAATGGTGCCCAACCTCTTGGGCGGTCGGGGATTGAACGCGAACCTGTAGGAAACGAGACCGTCGTTCTACCGTTCAGCCCAAGTGATTAAGCGTAATATTATTAAAACAACCATTAATGCATATAATAACAGCATTTCACACTAAAAATACTTGGATATATTGAAATTTAGTAGTGAATTCCAATCTAGGAATCTCCTATGACTAAACTGTACTTTTTAATAATTTTTATGTACTTACTACTTATTATTAAATTATTAAGTACTTACTACTTGTTATTAAATTATTCAGTACTTACTATAATAATTAAATAAATTATTTATTTAATATTTAAATTAAATGATAAAATAATAGGTAATAATAAATGATTGTGTAGGGGGACAGGCAGCCAGTGTATATATACATGTTAGGCTTATACCAAGGTGCCACAAAGGTGCCAATATTAAAGACTGGGTAGCTGCCCGGGGCGGGCCCAAGGGCTGCTGGCGGCCCTGGCCAGGCTGAACTTCCGCGCCCTTATAATCACCATTGTTTAATAATCTTCACAGGGAGAAACAACTGTAAATATAGGAATAGTTTATTACAACATACACGGTAAAGAAAACAGCTCGGAAACTAAGGAAATAAAGCTGCCGAAAAAACATTAAAGTCCACTTCAAGTTCAAGTATGTTTATTGAGACAATAATAAAATACATCTCAAAGGGATAGAGTAAGTTGGATGAGATTGGTTTGATTTGGGTTACGTTGGTTTGGGTTGAGCTTGTAACGTACGTTTATGTTAGTTGTTGGGTAGATTAGATACAGAGTGTTTAGTGAGTTTCATATATATTTAGTAGTCCTGGATACAGCAGTGTCGTAGACGTTGAGACGGAGCTTGGAGCAGAGCAGAGAGCTGAGTGAGGCCGGAGTCGCGGAGCTCTATATGGGAGAGCAGTTGTAGCTGGGTGTGGTCCTAGTCTGCTGCCTGTTCTGTGTCGAAGCTGTAGCTGTCTTGGAGAAGATTAGAACTGCCTACACCGAGTGCTACATTCTTGATTGGAAATTGTATTGGTTTGTTATTCGATTGATTGATGAAGATTAAGCCACCCAAAAGGTGGCACGGGCATGAATAGCCCGTGAGTGGAGGCCCTTTTGAGCCGTCACCAGTATCAATAGATGATACTGAAGATCTGTGGAGGTGCGACTGCACCCTGCGTGACGGGAGATGTCTCCCAGTGTTGTTATTCTCAAATAGCTTGCTTATATACGGTGACTACACCTCACAATAAGATAGGAGGGTTGAAAAATCATTACATGTAAATAGGGATATAGGATTATGGCTTGTGTAGTTAGTGCTAATTAGTTATGCCATTTAGATGATGAGATAATGGAGCGAGTATAAGTTTACTCGCTACAGGACTCCCTCTGCCAGGGAATGGATGAAAAGCAATACAACAAAAAATACGAGGCTACTGTTCCCTGGGTCGCTGTGGAACATGTAGTCTGGTACCATAAGATGCAGGCAGTGTGTAGGACAAGCTCGGTGTAGCAGGAGAGAAGATAGTGCATGATTGTTGCGTCCTTGGGTCGCTGGTGGAGCATTTAGATCCGGGGCGGATGGGCTTGGGCACGTAGGTAGGACAACGAGGGAATCACTGCAAGAGCTGAATTGTCCTGGAGGCGACGAAGAGTCGGAAACGCAAGCTGTAAGTCCTGTACTGCGCAAAGTGCTTGATTCGACAGAGTATCAGAATGCAGTGAACGTGTAGATGAATGTGGCGAAAGAGCAGCTATCGTGGGAGTCCCTGTAGAACAAGCAGTGCCCTGGCAGCGACGGAGAGGCGGCAGGACAGGCTGTAGATCCCACATGATGTTGTTGCTGATGAAACTGTCAGACGAGTGAGTAACGATCGTGTAGCATCAAGCCGTAGCAGATGCAAATGCAGAGATGATCGTGATGAAAATCATAAATGTATCGAGGGTGTTAGCAACGTTCCATGACAGGTGGCAGCGGTCCACAGCAAGCAGCAGCAGTAGTGGAGGTCCAGTGAGAATCCATAATGTAGTCAGTCGTGGCTGGGTATCGTCGAAACTCTCCGGGGTCACTAATGTAACGTACGATTATGTTAGTTGTTGGGTAGATTAGATACACAGTGTTTAGTGAGTTTCATATTTATTTAGTAGTCCTGGATACAGCAGTGTCGTAGACGTTGAGACAGAGCTTGGAGCAGAGCAGAGAGCTGTATGAGGCCGGAGTCGCGGAGCTCTATATGGGAGAGTGTTGTAGCTGGGTGTGGTCCTAGTATGTTGCGTGTTCTGTGTCGAATCTGTAGCGTTTTGGAAACGACTAGCACTGCCTACGTCGAGTGCTACATTCTTGACTCGAAATTGTACTGTCCGCTATTCTGATTGATTGATGAAGATTAAGCCACCCAAAAGGTGGCACGGGCATGAATAATCCGTAAGTGGTGGCCCTTTTGAGCCATTACCAGTATCAAGAGCTGATACTGGAGATCTGTGGAGGTGCAGGCTGCACCCTGCGTGACGGGAGATGTCTCCCGTCACGCTATTCTTCATATATCGCTTGCTTATATAGTGACAACACCTCAGCTCCCTCCGACAAGATGAGAAGAGTATTACCTGTCATTGGGGAAAGGATTGTAGCTTCTGTAATTAGTGCTAATTAGTTATGCTATTAAGATAATGAGATAATGGAGCGAGTATAAGATTAACTCGCTACAGTGGTAAAGCGCGCGCCCGGCTCTTTGACCTGCTGGCCGGGAAGGATTGATCGGGCGACAATACTTAACTGTTCACCCGGCAGAGAATTGGTTGTTAAACGATTTGGCGGGTCGTATTCCGGGGAAAAACATTAGGATTAAGGACCTGCCCGAAACACTATGCATGCTAGTGGCTTTACAAGAATTTAAGAACTCTTTTTATATATATATAAACAAAAAATTAAAAAAATCCTCATGTGTGCGATGAAACTTGTATCTGGCATAATTAAAATATTAACTTAAATAATTCGCTTGTTAGACAATATATGATATTCAGATCTATAAATTACTTTAGTAATTTATAGATCTGTGCCTATAATGCCTATAATCTGTGCCTATATATGCCTATAATGCATATATAAATATTAATTTACACATTCCTGGTGATATACGCTAGGAATTTCAATATGGAGTTCAAATAATTTTAGGCAGGGGGTCTCTGGGGCCGGTTGGTCGCATCCGGGTCATCACGCTACCCCCGCCAGTCGTCAGGAAGCAGCGGCGGCGTGAGCATGTCGCTCCCGTGTAGGTAAGGCTGATAATTTTTTTTTGCTATCTGAGCAGTTGGGAGGTAGCATGAATATATAATCTACCTCCACCTACAATGCTTAATGCATTTTACATTTGTTTGCTATTATAACAATGAGTTTTTGTAATGTCCACGAGGGTCATTGTTTCCGTATTGTTTTTTTCATCCGGGTTGTGTAGTATTCAAATGTTTGTATTCCACTAATGCTAAATAGTCTGTCCTCTCTCGGATATTGTGGAAGATTTTGAGGATCATGATTTACCAACTTTATATGGGGTAGGATATTATGTAGAATACACTTCCCCATAGTGTTAAAGCACCCCATCGTTAGGCTAGGCTCGTTAACGCGGCGGTCGAAAAGACGCATTTATTATCGACTTTCACGTACTGTGTATTAAAAATAGTATTTATCGTGTATAAATTAATTTTATATTTAGTGTTTAATTAGGCGTATAGTACGTTCGGTTTCTTTGAGGTGCTTCCGGGGCTTAGCGTCCCCGCGGCCCGGTCGCCGACCAGGCCTCCAATCAGACCAGATCAGGCCTCGGTATTTAGGTTCTGTTGGCAATTATTTGCACTTGAAGTATGTGGAGGATGAAGCATTTACCTGTCCTCAGGCCAGGCTCGCCTACGCTGCCGCCCAACCCGCATTCGTCAATTTTATCGCAGTGCTAATTGATTTCGTCAATAAAGATGTTAATAATAATAATAAGTGCGAATTCAAAATTATTCTCGCGTATAAGGTAATATTATTTTATCAAGTTAATAGTTTTAAAACTAAGTTTAGTGACAAGCGACAGTTTTGTGTACAAATACTGGAATATATGAACAACTTCCTAACAAGAAGGAGCGGGGACACCCTTCCAGGAACTGAATTTACCCGAGGGCCACTAACACTAGTAGCCTCGATAAGGGCAGTAATCCGGCGGCTTGTCAAAGGTCCCCCCATTTGCCCTGATGATCTTTTCCAGCTTTTTTTTTTTTAAATCCAGAAGAGTTTCGGCGTTTATGGCATCAGCGGGTAGGTGGTTCCACGGGTTTACAACCCTATGGGTAAAAAAGAATCTCTTGTTTCCTGTCCAACATTCTGGTTTGTTGAGTTTGAACCCGTTGCTCCTTGTTCATGTAACATCTGACCTTCTGAAGACATTGTCCTGATCGACATCCTCCAAATTGTTTAGTATTTTAAAGGTTTCTATGAAGTCCGCCCTGTCATGCCTGGTTTGTGGTGTTGTTAGCCCTGTGGCCCTCAACCGTTCCTGATACGAGAGATGACTAAGCTCTGGTATGATTTTTGTCGTAAGACATAGCTCCATAGCTCTGGTAAGACATGGCTACAGAGCAGCTATGACTTTCTGAAGATGAGGTCTCCATGCCTGGATGCAATAATTCATGTGGCGGAGCACCAGAAACTTATACAATTGAAGGTCTACTTTATTTTCCTTGAAGGTAAAGGTACGCATGATTATTCCCAGGGTTTGGTTTGCTTTTTTACTGCCGCTCCCATTTGTTGTACAACTGTCAGTGATTGGTGGATTCTGACTCCAAGATAATGTTGATGATTTGGTAGTTGTGTACTGTTGGGCCTCACGTGATGGATTCTGACTCCAAGGTCCTTTTCTTTATCTATCTGTTGAAAGGTGGTGCTGTCAATTAGGTAGTTGTGACGTGGGTTGTTATGCCCCCACATTCAAGGTCTTGTATTTATCGACATTAAAAAGTCATCTGACCATTTGTGGAGTTCATGTAGATCTCTTTGTAAGGTTTCAATATGGCTTTCAGTTCCCACTTTACCACAGATCTTAGTGTCATCTACAAATTTGATGTGGTTTGTAATATTCTCATCTATGTCATTGATTTATATGACAAAAAGGGTTGGCCCTAAAATGGACCACTGTGGCATCCCACTGGTGGGGGGTTGGGTGAGATATTTGCTTGCTAGGCTTGCGATTACACAACTACTCGGGCTCCGGGGGTGTGACTTGTTGGGCTTCTAGTTGTTCAAGGTCGGGCTCCGGCTCGTGCATGGTTGTGCATCAATGGTTGATTGTGTACTAGTGCTCCAGGTTTGTTTTCTAGGGCCTCAATGGTTGTATGTTTGCTAGAAATCCGGGTTTCTCTTTTCGTACAGAGCTCAATTTTTGTTTGCTATGGCTCCATAGTTGCTTTCTAGGGCAAGTGGGCTAGTTTGTTTGGTAGAGCTACGAATGGAGTTTGGTTGGGCTCTGGGGCTGTTTGTTTAGCTTGGTGGGGGTTAGATGAGATCTATACTTGCTAGGCTTGCGGTTACACTACTGATTGGGGTCCGGTTACACAACTGGTGGGGGCTTTGGTTACACAACTGGTCGGGCTCCGGTTAAATAACTGGTCGGGCTCCGGTTAAATAACTGGTCGGGCTCCGGTTACTTAACTGGTCGGGCTCCGGGGGTGTTACTTGGGCTTCGAGTTGTGCATAGTCGGGTTTCAGATCGTGCATAGTTGTGCTCCAGAGGTTGTTTGTTCGGTTCGTTCATGCTAGGCTTGAGGTTACACAACTGGTCGGGGTCTGGTTACACAACTGGTCGGGCTCCGGTTACACAACTGGTCAGGGTCCGGTTACACAACTGGTCGGGGCCCAGTTACACAACTGATCGGGCTTCGGGTTACATAACTGATCGGGGGATGGAGATGTCACTTGGGCTTCGAGTTGTGCATGGTTGTACTTCAGGTGTTGTTTGTTCGGTTCGTTCATGCTAGGCTTGCGGTTACACAACTGATTGGGGTCCGGTTACACAACTGGTGGGGGCTTCGGTTACACAACTGGTCGGGCTCCGGTTAAATAACTGGTCGGGCTCCGGTTAAATAACTGGTCGGGCTCCGGTTACTTAACTGGTCGGGCTCCGGGGGTGTTACTTGGGCTTCGAGTTGTGCATAGTCGGGTTTCAGTTCGTGCATAGTTGTGCTCCAGAGGTTTTGTTCGGTTCGTTCATGCTAGGCTTGAGGTTACACAACTGGTCGGGGTCTGGTTACACAACTGGTCGGGGTCTGGTTACACAACTGGTCAGGGTCTGGTTACACAACTGGTCGGGGTCTGGTTACACAACTGGTCGGGGTCTGGTTACACAACTGGTCGGGGTCTGGTTACACAACTGGTCGGGGTCTGGTTACACAACTGGTCGGGTTTCGGTTACACAACTGGTCGGGCTCCGGTTAAATAACTGGTCGGGCTCCGGTTAAATAACTGGTCGGGCTCCGGTTACTTAACTGGTCGGGCTCCGGGGGTGTTACTTGGGCTTCGAGTTGTGCATGGTCGGGCTTCGGTTCGTGCATAGTTGTGCTCCGGAGGTTGTTTGTTCGGTTCGTTCATGCTAGGCTTGCGGTTACACAACTGGTTGGGTTCCAGTCACATAGCTGTTTGGGCTATGGAGGTGTCACTTGGACTTTGGGTTGGGCATAGTCGGGCTTCGGTACGTGCATGGTTGTGCTTCAAATGTTTTTTTGTATGGTTCGTTCATGCTAGGCTTGCGGCTACACAACTGGTCGGGGTCTGGTTACACAACTGGTCAGGGTGTGGTTACACAACTGGTCGGAGTCTGGTTACACAATTTGTGGGGCTTCGGTTACACAACTGGTCGGGCTCCGGTTAAATAACTGGTCGGGCTCCGGTTAAATAACTGGTCGGGCTCCGGTTACTTAACTGGTCGGGCTCCGGGGGTGTTACTTGGGCTTCGAGTTGTGCATGATCGGGCTTCGGTTCGTGCATAGTTGTGCTCAAGAGGTTGTTTGTTCGGTTCGTTTATGCTAGGCTTGCGGTTACACAACTGGTTGGGTTCCAGTTACACAACTGGTCGGGCTCCAGTTACATAGCAGTTCGGGCTATGGAGGTGTGACTTGGACTTTGGGTTGGGCATAGTCGGGCTTCGGTATGTGCATGGTTGTGCTTCAAATGTTTTTTTGTATGGTTCGTTCATGCTAGGCTTGCGGCTACACAACTTGTCGGGGTCTGGTTACACAACTGGTCGGGGTCTGGTTACACAACTGGTCGGGGTCTGGTTACACAACTGGTTGGAGTCTGGTTACACAACTTGTGGGGCTTCGGTTACACAACTGGTCGGGCTCCGGTTAAATAACTGGTCGGGCTCCGGTTAAATAACTGGTCGGGCTCCGGTTACTTAACTGGTCGGGCTCCGGGGGTGTTACTGGGCTTTGGGTTGTGCATAGTCGGGCTTCAGTACGTGCATGGTTGTGCTTCAGATGTTGTTTGTTCGGTTCGTTCATGCTAGGCTTGCTGTTACATAACTGGTCGGGGTCTGGTTACACAACTGGTCGGGGTCTGGTTACACAACTGGTCGGGGTCTGGTTACACAACTGGTCGGGGTCTGGTTACACAACTGGTCGGGGTCTGGTTACACAACTGGTCGGGGTCTGGTTACACAACTGGTCGGGCTTCGGTTACACAACTGGTCGGGCTCCGGTTACATAACTGGTCGGGCTCCGGTTACACAACTGGTCGGGCTCCGGTTACGTAACTGGTCGGGCTCCGGGGGTGTCACTTGGGCTTCGGGTTGTGCATGGTCGGGCTTCGGTTCATGCATGGTTGTGCTTCAGAGGTTTTGTTCGGTTCGTTCATGCTAGACTTGCAGTTACACAACTGGTTGAGGTCTCCTTACACAACTGGTCGGGCTTCGGGGTGCACAATAAACCACCACTCACTTAGGCTCGGCTACAAGTACCTCTGGGAATTTGTAACATCTGCTGATGTAGATTTGACTAAATGTAAACTGTCAGCAGAACTATGCACATATTTTGCGTCATTATATAATGGAATGTGAAAAAAATCGCGGAATTTAGAGATAACACCATCAATAGTGTCCAAGAAATGTGTAAGTACTTCATTCATAATGATGTGCTGCCCGAAATCTTAGCGAAGTATCCGAAATTTGCTTACTGTAGGTAATGCATGCACATGATTGTAAAGCTGCCGCCCAGTTGGGTGGGTGTGCAGCAAGACTAGTAACTGTGTGACTCGCTATAGATGTAAAATGCCTTATATAGTGACTGTTGTGAGCCTCTTGTTGAATCACTTGTGACACAAAAGATTATTGATGTGTGTACTTGTGTGGGTGATTAAATATGTATGTGTGTATATTATATATATATATATATATATATATATATATATATATATATATATATATATATATATATATATATATATATATATATATATATATATATATATATATATATATATATATATATATATATAGTGTGTGTGTGTGTGTGTGTGCAGGAATATTAAAAAAACAATTAACATCGTGTAGTGTACTCTATATATCAAAATATATTACTCTGAAACCCGTATCAATCACTCCAAAAAATTGGGCTACTTTATTCGCTACTTCGCTACTTTTAGACCGTCAGCTCGCTACTTTCCGCAATTTGGCTCTGGCAATCCTGCTTGAGCAAAGTCCACAGAATTCAAGTTGACAGATGTGCTGGTAGCCCCGTATGTCCTGTAATTTGTGTTAATATTCATTTACTCGTGGATGAATGGTGAGTATGAGGGGGTAATAGGGTAAGGGGTGTTCCTATTTCCTTAATACGACCATCCATTACCTCCTAAATGGGGTCGCTTGAGCGTAATCAGCAATTTTTGGTGTGTTTTTGTCCAGAAAATCAAATTTTTAAACCTTTTTTTCTCTAGATTTTGTAGCTTGTATGAACCTGAACGTTTGGTATTCTATAAATGTTGAATATTTGTACCATTTTAAAGGGTTAATGGTACAAAATGGTTCACTAGCATGGGGTTAGGTTTGGTTTAAACATTTTGTGTTTAAACATCCCCAAGCGTCTAATTTTATTTATTTTATATTTATATATATATACAAACACACGCACACATTATATATATATAATATAGTATACATACACACAAGAAGGTACAATGGGTTTGAGAGTATGTAGCATTGATTTTTTTACATTCTTGTTAAGCCACTTACTCTCATAGCGTTTCAGGCAGGCTAATGGTACGAAAGGCTGTACTGTACAGTATATGTCTCTCTTTAGCTCAGCCTAGCCTAACTGAATGCTATTTTGGCAATCAATTCTTTTTGAATATCTGGCCATCAATGTCTGGCTATTTTGAATGTCTGGCCATCAATTCTTTGTGAGACAGGGAATGCACTTATTTACTGATTGGTATTAGTCTGTGCATTACTTTTAATTACCCCTAAGTGTAGGTGCGGGACGGGAGCTGTGCTCGTTGTGTCCTGACTTCCCAGCACAATGTCGTATAACGCTTTGAAAATATACTGACGGTTTTGGCCTCCACCACCTTCTTGCCTAACTTGTTCCAACCGTCTACTACTCTGTTTGCGACAATAAATCTTCTTATATTGCTTCGGCAGCTTTGTTTAGTTAGTTTAAATCTATAACCTCTTATTCTTGAAGTTCCAGGTTTTGGGAATTCTTCCCTATCAATTTTATCGATTCCTGTTACTATTTTGTACGTAGTGATCGTATCCCCTCTTTTTCTTCTGTCTAATAATTTTGGCATATTTAATGCCTTATATATACTAGAACCTGCCCAAAACTCACAAACCCATTGCACCGTCTTGTGAATAAATTATTAATAATGTATTATTATTATTAATAATAATAGCACCTTGTATGTATAAATGTATTATTATTTTATTTGAAATGCTATTCCTTTTGCAGATTTGGCCATGAGTGAACCCGAGAAGCAAGTTTTGGTTCCATCCGAAATTAACAATACCATGGATGCGACAAAAGTGTTCTTCACCTCGCCTTTGGACAGTACCTTGCAGAGAAAGGCCTTACTTGAGAAAGTTCATGAATACCTAACTGAAGGTTAGTTAGACCCTCTCTGTATAATGCACTAATTTAAATTATCTGGGTTAGAGATTAACATTTCTCTTAAGTGAAGATTATAGAGTAAATAGAGGAATAATATTGGTGTAAAGTCCTGGTTAGGAAGAAAAGGATAGGAAAGGATGTGGCAGGAAGAAAAGGATAGGAAGGGATGTGGCAGGTAGAAAAGGATAAAGGGATGTGGTTACAAGACTGCATGAATGTTGTGCCAACCCTTATACACAATTGTTGAACATTGGTGTGGTATAATCATGACAAATTATAGAGCAGTACAACTGAATAACCTTAGGATTATACAGTATATGATTTTATGAGTATAAGTAACATAAATACCTATTACATCTTAGAAAGTGTGAAGTGCAAAAGTCAGAATATTGTAAGATAGGTAAGATAGTGTTAAGATATTATGGTCATGTTGAATGAATGGATATTCAGTGGTGTAAAGTGTATTTGAGAATTTGAGGGCAGGAAGAGAGGAAGGACAAAACGAAAATAAATCCTTGTCTGTGAAGTGGTCGGATTACTGCTGTTGATTTCTTTGAATGGTGGTGCTATTTCTTCATGTCAAGTGCCAACCAAATCTAGAAATGTGTGCTAAAGATAGGTGTTATGCCTGTAGTTGATTGTCGAGGATCGACATCTTTGCGGCCTGATCTCTGATGTGTTGCTTTTAATATCTTAATATCTTTAATGTACATTTTCATTTCACTTTCTTTAGTTGTTTAGTAGGGCAAATGATAAATTATAGGCGAATGATAAATTATATACTGTCTTGTGCAGCACCCTAATACAAACACATGGTGATGTCTCCCTTTCTTTTTTTGTCTTCAATAGAAAAACAAAATGTGGCATGTGAAGTGATTTACTTAGGTCAAGTTGAATGGGAATCTGTTGGCCAAGTTTCAAGTCTGACCTGCTTTGTCATGTCCCTGTGCCGCAAATTCAACCTCATGTCGTCTGAACGGACCATTCTCCTCTCCCTACATGATCAGTACCAAGCAATTCAGCTGTGTTTGGCAAGGATAAACAAAAAAGTAAGTAAAAATAATTTTATGTCACGATAGTATCCCCATCTGGGAAGGGTTTATTGTTGTTGTTATTGCTTTGTTTATATTAAGTTTATTTGTTTCTGAATATCATTAGTTATGCCTCAGAAACTTCTTTAGTTGCATTTATGAAATTAATGGTTACACAGAGAATATGGTTTACAGTATATATGATCTGAATGAAGGAAATGCAATTGTACCTCAAAATTTCACTGCAATAATCATTGGAAAATGTATCAGAAATGAATAGAAAAGCAGTGTACAGTACTTAAATTGGCTCCAGATGAAGGAAAGTGGGTGTGATGAGGTTATCACCGATTCACCTTGCAAACATTGCAGGTCAGCATGTGATCCTAGATGGTCCAAGTACAGTACAGTAGTTAGGAATCATTCCTTCCCTTCTGTCCTATCTCACATCCTTGTCCTCATATTTCTTCCAAGTACTACAGTACTAGTGTATAGTTTTACTGGCTTGGTGCTTTCTACTGATTTATTTGACGTAGTAGATATCCACTGATATCTACCTTACCATTTATTATTTACAGAAACATGGAGAATTTATGGCAGCTGCAAGTGATGTTTTGGATATATGGAATGAGCTGTATAGAACGGCTTTAAATTCTAATTTTGATTCAAATGAAGGAGACGATGACAACGATGAGATACTACCAAGTGCCCGTCGTGCAAGGTTGGTTAGTTACTAGTCTTTACATTTTCCATATAGTGTGGAATAGTGGCATTCCATATAGTTTCTGTATAGTGGCACTCTTGAGAAACTGCATTTTTTTTTTCCTACCACAGACGTGGCCACACATTTACAATGCTAATCAGCATATATAAATTTTCTTCTGTCCTCCATGGACAGGGTTAGAGATGTGTTAAACATATAGTTCAGGGGTTTATTGAACAATCAACCACAGAAGGTGATTCGGTGCTTTTTTAAAATGCTAAGCTAACCTACATACGTAAATACATAGATACAGTACACAGATTTACGTATGCCCTACATAGTGTTCGATGTGTCTTTTACATAGTGTCATTAATGTGCATTTACAAAGGTGAAATGTAATTCTGATCAGCTTCCATATATACTTTATACACATACATACACACACACATATACATACATATATACATACACATGCATTCACATACATATGTCTCTTTTACTCTGACAGGGTGAGATAGCTGATAATATTTTCTGGTCAAACCGGCTGATATTTATCTTTTTAGACCAGAACACATTGAGATTTTCTCAACAAAATATACCTAATTACAGTATTGTACTGTACACTAAAAATGCTTATAATACCAGTATGAGTAAATATCACTTTAAAATATGATTTATCAGTTGTTTGAAATTAATTACAGTAATGTGTGGGTCATATTTAATGTGAGCTATTTTATTTTGTGTTGATTTAGTGAGCTATTTTACACCTGCTGGACTTGTTGAACATGTTTATACTTTCCCTCTGAGACTCTCATATTTTATTTCTATTGTGTTACTGTATAGTGATTCTGTGGATTGCAAAGAATGTTTTTCAATTTTATTATTTCATTGGATTATAAAAAAGTAGTAAAACAGTGTAGCGAGTACTTTGGCTAAGGTCTATAGGAAGAAAAATGCTAGTTGACTATTCATAAAATGAGAGAATTAGTGCATGAAATACGAGTGATCTTTCGGTAACCAGCCTGGTGAAGGAGTATGCCGTTGTTACTAGCACTATTTCTGATGCGCTACAGTAACAATATACGAGTATATATAGTGTGATGCGATATACGAAATCATGGCTCCAACTGATTTACTGAATAAAGTATATTGTGTATGCAAATTTCTTTTGTGCAGGAATGCATCATTTGGCCACTTTATGGCCACAAGGCCATATAGTTTCAGTCCAGAGGTAATGCATTTTATTCTTTGATGTATTATTGTATTATGAATTTGTGAT
Source organism: Procambarus clarkii (assembly GCF_040958095.1). Taxonomy (NCBI): domain Eukaryota; kingdom Metazoa; phylum Arthropoda; class Malacostraca; order Decapoda; family Cambaridae; genus Procambarus; species Procambarus clarkii. The sequence continues at coordinate 17,322,764 of NC_091204.1, forward strand.
TCTACAGCTGTACTATAACATGTTGATATTATGGATGTGTGAAAATTTGATATAATTGGGTAACTATTTCAACATGTCCCATTTTCATATGCTTTTTTTCTTATGTTCTCAAGTTGTATAACTACTAATATTTAAGCTATCATACAGTTATGATCCAGTTGTCAGAGAAATGACTGAAATCACCCAAGATTACCGTGAATTTATGAAAGACTCGGGCTGCTTGGACCATTTCATTATCTACAGCTGCTTGAAGAAAAACATCAAACAGAACCAAGAGCTACTTAAGGACATTTTTTCTAAGGTACTGTGGTGGTAAGATATATAATGGACTAGCATATGATATTTTCTTATATTTCTAGTTAATCAAATCTCCTAATACACCCTCATGGGACTTCATTAATGTGGAATGTTTCTTATTTGTCTTATTTGTGATGGCTGTCCATCACGTACACTGTAGATACAGTACTTCACTCTTGTACATCCTCCTTATAGTTTTGACAGCTATCATCTCAGTGTTAAAAAAACTATCATGAAGTACCATTATTTTGCTGCTACCTCACTTACATATTTTTTAATCCACTATTTTATCCCCGCACATCACATCTTTTTCTGCTGCCATTTGTCCGAAAAAATTTAAATGGGAAAGTGAGTATTAATATAATGGTAATGTGTTAAAAGCATTTTGTTTCAAGAAATTTTGTATTTTTCCTTTGCAGGTATACATTATTGAAGGAGTGAATCAGATGCCAGTAATGGAAAGAGAACTACTGAAGCTACTCCTGAATGGGTCACAAATATTCAAGCTTTCATCTGAATTTCCTGTTGCACATAATTCAGTTGCTTCAGATGACTTTAACATATCGGGCATATTTGAAAATGATGTCCCTTCTTCAGTGTTAGAAGATGGAGATACAAAAGTAAACGAGTTGCACGATCATTCACTCAATGAAGCAATGACAGTTGAAGTGGGCATTATTAATAGTTCTTTAACTGATTATGTTAATAACATTTCCAAAAGCCCATGCAAGACTCATATTAGCAGTGATTCCAAGTTCTACATAGAACAACTCATATTTGCACATCTCCGGCTTTTAATAAATACACGTGATGAGTTGGCGTTGACACTGGTGTGCAATATGCCAGGAAGGGAGATCACACAGCAGGGCTTTACTGATATAAGACTAGAAGCTCAGAAGAAAAATATGCCCATGTATCAAGTAAGATATTTCAGTCTTTAGGGAATTCGTAGACATCTTACACTATGCTGTATTCGTCCTGTTTTCTTTATTGTTGCAGTCTGAATGGTTACTATGTATCTTTCAACATTCATATATAATTTCAAAAGTTAATTACATAGTTTCCTCTACACATCAACAAATTATGAATGAACCCGAGGAGCTCGCATTGCCTGGTTGTCCTTCTCTGGCATTATGCTGCTTAAATTTTACGAACATTTCCCTGGATTAGTAGAAATATAAATAGAAAGTAATGACTGGATATAAAAAACAGTCGGCAGATCATGGTCTGTGGTAAACAAGTAGTGCAAGCTTTTTAAAATAATTTGTGGAAGGGAGAGCAGCATCTAGGCTGCAAATAATGAGTTAATAGTTTACTTCTGTACCCGCTTGAATGATCAAATGTTATTGCCATGTTTTAAGAATTTAGATTTTCTAAAAGGAATATTCAGGCTAATTTGAACGTCACTTATTTTTGCTGTGTCTTCCGTACTAAAAGCATTGCTGTCAGCATGTGCTAAATGATCATTGTATTTACACATTTTCTCCTCATTATTGTATCTTCTACTCATTTACTGCTGCCCGTGTTCAGAGGCCCTATTCAATATCTCGTATTGAATAGCTGTGAACAGTGCATTGATGCTGTGAAAGAGGATCTTAAATTTTTCTTTTCTGCATTCTCATTTCTTGTCCACATACTCAGATTACCCAAGAATGTTCTACATATGAATATACAATGCTAGTATTTTTTTTTGTGTGAGTGTGTCCCAGTCAGTAAATGATAAAATAAGAAATGTCTTGATTTTATAAAGCCTTACCAAATTCCTTATGCATCATGTCATATTATTTACCTTAAATTTAATATATATTTTTCTCAGACAGTGTTGTCATTCATCATGCGTCAGAGGCTAGGAGGGAAGGGGTATCAGGCGGACCGAAACAACCCAGTGTTACTCCATGTTAAGCCTCTTGGAGAAGTCGTAGACTCCATCATGAAACTTCAGAATATTGTCGAGGAAGAACCAGACACTAAGTAAGTACTGTATTCTTTGAATAATTGTTTTTTAGGTTTATATCACAATCGACTTGAGAATGGTCCAGGACTGACTGAAACGTCGTCGTCCCTTCACTTTCTAGTGTGTGGTTTGGTCAACGTTTATATCTCCTGTTTCTTTATTTTTCTTTGAGTTCAATTTTACTTGTGGTTGACAGGATACTACATGAGAATCGTCAAATTATGGTGAATTATGTTGGTTCAGTGAGTGCACATTATGTGATTGTTGCAAGATCATATGTTATCAAGGAAAATACACTATGAATGAAGTTGCACTACTGTACTTTTAGAAAATGTGACTGTGATGTAGCATTTGGATTGTTTAAATTCCACAGGGATATGATACGTGTTTAAAGAATTATGTCTTGGAACATTAATCTTTGGACTTGTGTCCCCAGTCTTTACAGTTATTAGTATGTAAGCCAGTTAGACACCTTGACAGAGTTGGTATTATCCACTCAGACATTGCTGACAGAAGCAGATATTTGGTATCCATTTGACCCAGTTTAGTCTCGGGTGGCCAAACTAGAAAGGATATTTGTATAAGTAGATGTGATTTTTTGTTTTTCTTTCTTTCTTTTTGCACTATGGATTATTTAGCTTAGGGTTTATTTCATCATTCCTTAAAGTAGATGAGGATAAGTGGAACCAACTTGGGTAGAAATTAATTGGGGTTCTAGAAGGGAACATGTTGAGATGCTTTCTTATTTTTATCTCTGGTAATCTTAAAACCCTCCAGCGGTGTTTGGTTTGACACCATCTTCCCTGAAAATAGAAGAATGGGTACCCTAAATACTGCACAGATATGAGGATGAGTAGTGCAAAGTACAAAGTGAAATACCAGTAGTTGATGAACTGCTCCCCAACAATTCTCAGTAATGGCATCCTCGATAAATCGAAGTTCAAAACTTGAGGGTTTTTCTTTCAACTGGTCAGAAGCCACCACCATTGCTTATAGCATACTACACACACTCTGGCACATTTGACATGCACGGATCATAGCACTATCTCTACTCTGGGATTGAATCATGTTGCAACACAAGTATCCTTAATCAGTTGATAAGGAAAGAGCAGCACCTACTACCCTGGGTGTTCACACTGGGTGAGCCAAGCACCCTCTTGTTATTCACACTTACCAGTTAACCCATTAGCTTGGAGCTGGGTGAATCCAGCCAATGTAGTCTAGAAGCATACTTTGAAAACCCATGTCCCATGGGCTACCTAGAGATAGGAGTTTATTAGCGGTATTAATGTGTGATAATGTCATAGATTTCTACCGTGGGTGTTTTGCCCAAAATGGCATCATTCGCTCTGTATGACATCATCAAAATTGCAGTTGGGCTATTGTGAATAAAGTGTACACAGAAAGTTCTTGACCTATTTTAATTTTTGAAATGACCCTTGGTAGGAAAACCAAGGTTTATATACAGGACAGCATTGCATAGTCATCAAAATAAAATCATTAAGCATGAACATCTTATATTGCTTATTTGCTTGTAAAACTTAAGATGCTGTTTAAAACTGATAAAAATTATATGAAATATCAGGCTGTTAACCTTCCAATGGCATAAAGTTTTGAAGTTTTAAGTTATTTTGCAAATAATAGATAGAATTCTGTACAATTCTTATGAACAGTACTCCAATAACTTGCAGGATTTAATTTGTTCATTGCTTTCAGGAAAGGGGCATTAAAAGTCATGTCCACACTAAAAACAAATTTGATAAGAATGCAGGGGTGTGTATTTAAACGGTCTACTGTGGAAAAGGTGTGGAATGGCCTCAACTCTGCACTTGTTTATTTACTGAACGCAATTGACGAAGCAAGTGAACCCAAAGTACATCCGAACAATATCCAAACAACAGGTTCTCTTCGACCTTGCTTGAAGGTTAGTGTTATTTCCATATTTTTAATTTTGTTATGATCATCTATATATTTCAGGAAAGAAAAAGGACTGGTGCAATCTTAGAAAAAGTCTTAGAAAAAACAAGATAGGAATAGTTGAAGCCAGAAAGGTGGATCATAGTGCCTTAATATACCTTGCTTTAAGAATTCTTTTGCATCCTTTTTGGTCAAGTTTCTCCTCAAGCCATGAGAGTGGGAACTGGGTAGTGATACCAATGCCTCACTCAACACTAGTCTACATTCTCAACTCTCACTCGAGGATCCAGGGTATGATCCCAGGGTGGAACCAAAATTGTTGGGTATCTTTTCCTTCACATGATGCCTCAGTTCACCTATCAGTATATAAGTACCCGAGAGTTTGGCAGCTGTTGTGGGTTGCATCCTGGGCAAGGTCAGTAGTTGGACCTAGTGGGAGACCTTGATGCACGCTTTAAAGGCTTCCTTTCCCCAACAACAGGAATTATTATTACAGTATAAGGACATTAGTATGTTCAGTTAATGCCTATAACATTACCCTTAAATTTTCAGCATTTAATTCGCTTGTGTGATGAAGCTGGCGGACATGTCCACGATGAAGGCATTGTAGATGCTCTTGGAGAGAACTTCCTCACGCAGTGCAGTAGTGCCAGAAAGTGTACCACACCAGTAAGGATACCAACAGTCCTATCACTCTTCAGGTCAGTGGACCCCTTATATAACATACTTGATAAAGGTTCAGGACATATCGAAATGTCTATCCTATCCAAAATCCTTATCCTGATCCCTTCCAAATGCTATTTAGTCATAATGTATACTCTGTCATGTCCTCTATCATGTATACTACTACAGCACAGAGTGCCTCATAAAAAAAATGCAGCCTGTCCTCCTGTTTTGGTAGTACTAGTACTTATAGTAACAATGAGAACCATAGTACATATACAGTCGTACAGTACAACGCAGTTAGAAAGTAGAAATCGGTACTATTGAATTTGGACAAACTGCAAAAGGTTTTCTATTTATGTTGCAAAGATAAACAAAACTAACCTAACATTCCTAGGCCTAATATACAATATCTGAGGCCTAATATAGCACATGTGTGTGTTATACTAGGCCTAGAAATATTTGTCTTTTAGCTTAATTTTTTCGGACTCTATAAAGTGAACAGTACCAAATTCTACTATCTAATTGATTAGAACATCAATTTTTGTACTATTGTTCACATAGTTGCAAAAACTACTATTTAAACAGGAGAATGGGTTGAAAAATGGAGAATTGGGGTACCAATAATTGTTGCAAAAAGTTTGTTTTATTGCCTGGCTAAATAAGATGTATAGATAACAAGATGAAATAAATAATAAATAAGACATATAAATAAGATGAATAAGTCTTCAGTTTTACTTTCTTGAAATGTTCTTTTATTTGCCTTAGTTGTAACTTTAACAATAAAAAAATGAAACACAACTGAAGCAGGTAATTTTAATCTCTTTAATTCGCCTCTCTCTCTCTCTCTCTGATAGATCCCCTGCTGAAGGTGTGTGTGAAAATATGGATGCGGCAGATACAGGTGAAGACGACTCTTTACGAATGCGACTTTTAAAGAAGTCCGGGTTTGGAGCCACTCCTGTTGCATTGCCTGAAAGGTATGCTTGTTTTATTCCCTTTTCATTGGATCATTTTTTTCTAACTTTCATTAAAATGTCAAATGCATTGTTGCATGTAATAAAGAATAACCTATTAATTAACAAATCCACAAGGGCCGTGATGAGGGTTCGAGCCTACCCACGGGATGTTCCCAGATGCGCCTTAGTCAGCTGTACCACAACATGGTCAAAAGTTATGCTCTGTGTGTATAACTTATTAATAGCTGTAACATAGCATTTACTCCTAAAGATTTGTCATTAATTTATGTATATTTGACACTGGCTATGTTCAAGTTTACTTCAGTGTTCATATTAGTCATAATTTAATATTATATTGCATTTAATGTGTTAATGTTTCCTTTCATGACATGTAATCTTTATCTTACAGACATCATTCAGGATGTGAATGGGCTCCTGACAGCCTTTCCCCTGTGAGCAAAGGCACACCTTGTCATGTTCCAACCTCCCCAATCACCGGTCCCACACTCAAAGTTCTCGGCATGATGAGTAAATCTAGCCAGCATTGGAGAGATATTGTGGAATCTGTTTCTCAGGTAAGAATTGGCTTATAAATAATTTGAGTACTGTATCAAAATTCATGAAAGAGATAGGCTAAATTGAAATACGATCCTTAAACTTTGATAGAGAATTGCAGACTACAATAGATCAGTCATTCTTCCAGAACTCTTTAGTTCTGTCTTGGCTATCGCCGCCACCTTCCGCCTCGGCTGCTGTGTCGTAGAAGGGACTTAGCCCAGATGTAGTAATTACTATAAGTCAATATCAGAAAGGATACCTACAGTACCTAGGGTGGGTACCTTTCGGTGGATATAATTAGGAGCTGCCTCGCATGGGCCATATATGCCTTCTTTAGTTTAATTATGTTCTTGCATATTATATTATTAAACACTTGTCTGATCAATCTTTGAACTTTGCCCTGCATAGGGGCAAAGTCCAGCCAGCCAGTGGCTAGCTGGCTGAACCGAGCTTTCATGGCATTTCCTTTTAATCTATCTTATGAGACATAGTTGTATTAAGCATATAATTTTGTTGGTTTGCATATTTCACTTTGCCCCAGCTAATATAGTACTTTGTGTATTAGTGATGTATTGATAAATTCAGTTACCTGTATAACCCTGTTAAAGTTGGTTACTTTACCAAGCTACGGTACAGAAAAGTAATTGTAAATTTGTTTAATTTAACAGAGCCAGAGAGAGGAGACCGACATTGCTGAAACTTCTTTGCCAAAGAACAATAAAGGTGCCCCTGCAAGCAAAAAGTTCCAAAATAAGAACACACTAGAAAAAAGCAGTAAAAGATCTCTCTTAAGTGACATATCAAATATTTCTAAAGAGTCAAAATGTAAAAAGCAGAAATCTTCATTTGAAAACAAACCAAAGAAGTGTGCAACTGTAAAGAAGGGAACTCTTCCTAAAGGACAAAAGCCAATCACATCATTTTTTAAGATGTAGTTTATTCATTATGTGAATGAAATTTGGAGTAGCCTATTGATAATACAGTACATATTTTTTGCTACATGTGCAGGCTTCGATAAAAGTGGAAATAAACAGGTGAAAAACATCTTCAGTAAAACCCACTCTCTTGTCTTTGCATTTCTCTACTTAGCTGTCGCTTCCTTTGCTCTGTTCAATCATTTAACATAAATGTGTGAGCTGTTAAGAAGACAGGAGAGGAAAAAAAAAAGATACATAAAAATAAGTGAAATAAGGTTAAAGCATTGACAAACAGTATTCATGAGATTTGTGATGTGGAGTTTGACAGAAATTTAGCTTGCCATTAGATAGTGCTGCAGTGTGAGGAGGAAGCCAAAGAATAGATATATCAGTGAAGAGAGTTCACTTTTCACATATCCCCCCTTCCTCACCCCTCTACTGCAGTTCTTCTATGGATAATTGTAACACACACGCGTGCACACGCACGCACGCAAATTCTAAGGAGCACTTGCCCTATGATGGTCAGTCGGCAGTAGTAAGGCTTGTGACTTGCGGAAACAATATATAATAACTGTAGAGGAGACAGTCTGTTCTAACATGCATTCTAAGACATATCAAAATAAGATGAGACATCAAAAATGAAATGAGATGAGACATCATATGATATATGCAGTACTTTGCTGGGTTCTCAGCCATATTGATGTTAATTTAAATGTGTGGGGATGTTGCTGCTAGGGAAGCTATCTGCTCTTGTTCCATCTCCTGTAAAGGTATTCCTTATTCCAACTTTTACCCGGTTATTCATTCCTCCATCCTTGCCCATTGGCAGGGCTGTTGGTCTTCTGTTGTTGGTAACAAACTGCGTACTCTTAAGTGTAGTGTTTCCCCGTGGCCTTCCTCCTACCACTATAACCGGCGGTGGGAAACGGCTCTGGCGAGATTGCGTCTAGGCCATAAACGCTTAACTTATGGTCACTTAATGGAGCGCCACCCTGCTCCTTAGTGTCCAAATTGCATTGTCCCTCTTACAGTCGTGCATATCCTTGTTGAATGTCCTGACTTCCAGGACGAGCGTGTCTTGTTTTCCGATCATCTCTCGCGGTCACTAGTCCCTCGATAGAATTTTTGGTGAATTGGATGCTTTTGATATCGTTCGCCTTATGTGTTTCTGTTCTCGTATTGGCATCTTTGGTGATATTTAGCACCCTCTGATTATTCCGCACATTTGATGGTGCTACATAGCCTTTCCAGTTTGGTACCTTCCTTTGATAATTAATTACTTAACATTATGACATGTTATTTCTAATCCTGATGCACTTTATTTATATCTTATTTTAGTATAACAGCACCAGTAAATGTTATTTTAATAGTATTTTGGATTGTGAGCTTCAGTTCAGTTATTCATGTTAATATTTATTTCAGTGTGTGAATTTTGTTTTCAGAATGTGTTGGTTTGTTATTCAATAAATATGCAGTTTATGCTAAATTGCAATGCTATGCATTATTTCCCTCTCGATACTGAATTTGAGTTGGTACATGTGAAATGACATTCTGTGAAAATTTGTTGACCTGGGGCCAGATTCACGAATCAGTTACTCAAGCACTTACGAACCTGTACGTCTTTTCTCAATTTTTGGCAGCTTTGTTTACAATTATTAAACAGTTAATGAACTCCGAAACACCAGGAGGCTGTCTATAATAATAACAACAGTTGATTGGGAAGTTTTCATGCTTGTAAACTGTTTAATAAATATAACCAAAGCCGTCTAAAGCTTGAGGAAAGATGTACACGTTCATAAGTACTTGCATAACTGCTTCGTGAATCTGGCCCCTGGCATTTTAACCCATAAATGAGTTTTGTTTGCCTTTCCTATATAAATGGGTATAAATATATATATATATATATATATGCCTTTTGTGGGTTAAACCACCTTATTGGTGGGGAAGTCAAGCGAGTCTTCATGTGACTGTGACTTCATGTGACTTCGATGTGACTGTCACACTGTACAATTGAAACGGTTCCAGAACCTTGGTCTGGATGGGTGTCTGTGATGCAATAGGCACACTCTAAACTCAATCATTATCCTGATAATGTTTTTTTAGATTTAGCTGGTGATAACCTCTTGATGTCAGAACTTCTGACTTCTCTGTTGAATCTGGAGGTAATGAACACAAATGATGACAATGTGCTTTAATTTAAACTGCTCCAAGGAAACTGTAATTATTGATAATTTGAAATTAAACAATTAATTAATACATTCAATTTGCACTGGTCACTTTTCAACAGCAGTATACTGGAATACCTATTATTAATGAGCTGTTTATAGTAGTAGATTTATAGATATATAGATATAGTATATAGTAGATTTACTATACTATACTAGTACTATATACTATATACTAGTACTATATACTATATACTAGTACTATATAGATATAGTAGATTTTCTTGCTAATAATTTAACATTAGTAATAATATTCCTGTAAAAATGACTGAAATGAAAAGGCTAAACTGTATAAAATAAATAATAAAATCATAAGTATTTACTCAAAAATGAAAAAAAACTGGAAAAGATTTATTGGTCCATACAAGGCAGCTCCTATTTATATCCAAACAAAACTCATTTATATGTCTATATACAGTACAGTATATCTCTAAACTTTGCATGAAACAAGCCATTGATCCCACTATTGTTACCCAGTGATTTGTTCCAAAAATCAAGAACCCTATATTTATCCAAGAATTTTTTAATCTAAATTTATCCAGTTCGAAAATGGAACTTGATAACTACCCTACAAAGGATGTCTGATCAACTGAACTGCTGTTCATACATGAGACTGCGAGCAGCAGTGTCCAACATCCTGGTTGACTAAACCGGGTCAAGAGGCCTGGCCAGAGTACACTTGCTCTTCTGTCAGTCTTGCACAACAAACTTCTTACCGACAACCAGGTTTGCTTAGAAGTTATTTGTCCTATAGAATTCGTGCTTCACTGGTGCTGTAGACTTTTGGGTTGTTTGGGTTACAAGGCTTCAAATAGGTTAACAAATATGCAGAGCACTGTGGTTGAGGGTCTTTACTCCATAACATCAGATAAACAAGAGTGATGCCAATGGCCAAATCACTGTCAGTTTCACTTACACATGATGATATAGGCTTCCTTCCATTGGCTACGCTAGGTTGTGTAACCTTTATAATGCCGTTGGTGAATATGTCAAGAGGTGCACCAGGTAGTACCATCTTGTTAAAAAATAATACAGTAAAAACACAAATACAACCTGACATCAACATTGTTAGATACATTTATACATCTAATATTCCCTGGTAGTCTCATGAAGGTTGTGAATAAGTACGAGGAGGAGAATTTAAAATTATTTAAATTGAGATATTAATATTGGGTCCTGAAATGTGGATAAGGAGTTTGACTTAAATTTTTACATTTTTGTTTCATGTGGGATTTTTGAACAAATTAAAAAAAACATAGGCAACACTTTAAAAAAAACAGAGGAGATAAGCAAGGAGACTACACTGCCCAGTGCAACAAGGGCCGGTTACACTCGCCAAGACAAAAGCGTTCTCAAATCGTGTAATGATTTTTATGTGGGTCCCGGCGACTATTGCTCCGGCCCTCTCCCTTCTCCCTCGTTATACACGTGACTCGCCTTCTCTTACTTGTGCTACACACGTGACTCGCCCTTTCTTACTTGTGCTACACACGTGACTCGCCCTTTCTTACTTGTGCTACACACGTGACTCGCCCTTTCTTGCCCGTGTTGCACGATTAACCTTCTCTGACCTGTGTCACACCTGACCATCATCCCTAACCTCACTGCACATCTGACTCCTTTTTCCCCTCATTATACACATAAGCTTCTGCAACATCTGGCTTTCCCTGGTACCTTGTTGAACATTTGGCATTACTTGATATATTTTTCGTTGTACACCTGGCCCACTATGGCACCTTTCTGTACACCTGGCCCACTATGGCACCTTTCTGTACACCTGGCCCTCCTCGGCGCACCGTTGCGCGCCTTTTCTAGCACCTCGCCTGCCTCAGACACATGAACTAAATTGTACACAATCACACGTGAAATTGTGATCGAAAATACCAAACATTTCGTCGAATATTGCATGTCGAGAAGGCTAAAATGGCGAGGCAATTTCTCCGTCGCCGGGGAAATAGCAAATATAAGACGCCTGTAATAAGAGGCGCGAGAAATGAAAGAAAATTGGCTGCATCGACAGTGGCCTTAGCAACCAGCGGCCACTGTGTAAAGAGAGGTCCATAAAGACGAAAATTGGCTCGTGGCGGCGCCGGTGCGTGCGTGCTGTGTTCCGTATATTTCCTTAGTTGGCAAACATTACAAACAAATTCACTTCAGATCGGTTATAATTACTTACCGTTTTAGCTATTCTTCCTTTCGACCGATGGGGAATGCTTTAGCGAAGATATTTAAGGAGTGAGAAACGAACAGAATGGAAAATTTTAAATTTAAATTTGAAATAACCGGTAATTTGAAATAACGGTTGAGGGAGGGGAGCCTAGCAAGAGAGGGGCGAGACACGAGGTCCTGCCAGTGCGTCTGGGACGGTGGACGGGGAAGGTGCAGGTATTGACGTGGCGGCTGGTGGTGACTGAGACCTTCCGTCCCCACCAACACAAACTCTCCTCACTCGATCTACATTCACACAAGACCAATTGACCTGGTCGGCGCGAATTTTAAAGATTTATAATTACGGGGCGATGATCTAATGAGAATTATAATACAAAGGTTCTGTTATCGTCTCGGTGATTACTGATGGATAGCAGAGAGGTGGGAATTGTAACTTACATTGATATTAGTGTGACTGATAATCTTGAAATGTGGCTATGACTGACGGGAGGGCGGAAGGTCTGGCGGAAGCAGTGTCTGTGAGGGAAGTGGGTGGATGATTGATTGATAAAGATTAAGCCACCCAAGAGGTGGCACGGGCATGAATAGCCCGTAAAGGGACGTGGGTGGGTGTGCCAGTGTCTTCTATGTGTCGCCAGCAGCAACAACAGACAGGCTACAGCAGGAAGCCGCCCGAGGTAGGCCCTAGCTCACTCTATTGTGGGACAGTAGTACATGATTACTGTAGTTCCAAGGGTCTCCTCAGCTGAAGAGGGTTCCAGTGGGTCTCCTCAGCTGAAGAGGGTTCCAGTGGTCTCCTCAGCTGAAGAGGGTTCCAGTGGTCTCCTCAGCTGAAGAGGGTTCCAGTGGTCTCCTCAGCTTAAGAGGGTTCCAGTGGGTCTCCTCAGCTGAAGAGGGTTCCAGTGGTCTCCTCAGCTGAAGAGGGTTCCAGTGGTCTCCTCAGCTGAAGAGGGTTCCAGTGGTCTCCTCAGCTGAAGAGGGTTCCAGTGGGTCTCCTCAACTATTACCAAACACATACCTAACTATGGGTTTCATAACATTAACATTTGAACAATCTGGAGATGTTAACACAAAGATTATAGAGCCAGACAGTGGATAAGAGATCCCTTGTATCCGTATCTCTCCCTCAGCACACTGCGGCAGGATGGAGTACATTCAGATCGTCCAGCGACCGGCCTACTCCCAGCGGCCATACGGTCTCCTACGGTCTCCCTACACCGACCACCCGGGTTGCTCGGTCCTCTGCAACCACCCCACCGCCCCGCACACCCACCGCAACCTTCTCAACCTGACCCGAGCGTCATGGGTAATGTAACCATTTGTAGTACTGATTTTTTTTCGCTCCTGTGCCACTACGGGCTCACCATAGCCCGTGCTACTTGCCCCGCTCTTGTGCCAGGTAAGTCCACTACGGGCTCACCATAGCCCGTGCTACTTGCCCCGCTCCTGTGCCAGGTAGGTCCACTACGGGCTCACCATAGCCCGTGCTACTTGCCCCGCTCCTGTGCCAGGTAAGTCCACTACGGGTTCACTATAGCCCGTGCTACTTGCCCCGCTCCTGTGCCAGGTAAGTCCACTACGGGCTCACCATAGCTCGTGCTACTTGGAACTTTTTGCTCCCAGTATCTGAATCTATAACAAGATAGTACTGATTTGGTCTGGGTAGATTGGTCCTGTAGCACAGTGGCTGCGTTCTCGACTGATAATCGGGGATCCCGGGTTCCATTCCTGGGCGAGACTGTAATGGTTGGGTGCATTTCCTTTCATCTGATGCCTGATGATTGTGAGGCGAGGACGTAGACTACTCATCCTGTGTGAAGGCAACATGCAGTAATTCCTACAAAAAATGACCTATTGAAATGTATTGTTAAGCCTGTTATCAGCACAACTCATCAGCAATTACTATGTAAAGCTGCTGGCCTTCATGCATTGAGCGAAGGTCTCGCTTCATGCAGGTCGGCGTTCAATCCCCGACCGTCCAAAGGGTTGGGCACCATTCCTTTCCCCCCGTCCCATCCCAAATCCTTATCCTGACCCTTTCCCAGTGCTATATAGTCGTCATGGCTTGGTGCTTTCCCCCGGATAGTTCCCTTCCCTTCATCATTCATTTTCCTCAAAGTATTTCTTCTCATTATCAAAGTATGTAGTCCCCTATGGCGCAGTGGTAAAGCACTCAATTGGCGCTTCGCGAGCGCTTTGGCCAGGGTTCGTATCCTGTCCGGAGAGGACTGACTGGGCGCCAGATCTTAACTGCATCTAATTGCATCTGGTACCTGGTTGCTAAACGATTTGGCGGGTCATATTCTGGGAAAAAATTAAGATTAAGGACCTGCCCGAAACGCTATGCGTGCTAGTGGCTTTACAAGATTGTAAGAACTCTTGTATATATAAATAAAAATAAATAAAATATTGAAAAAAATAATATAATAAAATCAAGTTTATCACAAAACTAAGCGAAGTATTGCAAGAGTGACTAAGACTGACGAGACGAACTGCCAATTATAACCTAATGAGAGCCCTTCAAAGACCGCTTTCCACCGCACCCTCATTACCTGAGGCTGTGTCAACAGTGATTACCCTGCGTAGGAGGACCTCCACCAGATGAGTGACCCAGCGTGACCAGTTTAACGACCCTTGAAGGTCAAGCAACTTTAAGGAGTAATTACGGAACATGGCGAGACGCGGACAGCGCTGTCACAAATGTAAACAGAGATTCATATATATACCAGACATTTTCGTGTCTAGATAATGTCGATTTTCTAACACTAAATCTCTAGCCACGAAAAAAACTTTGTCAATTTGGCAACTTTTATATTACAAAGATATTTAAAAAATAAGTTATTTTATTATTTTTCTCATTTGTAAACAAACTTCTTCTCGTCTTATTTCTTATATTTATAATCTTTCCCTGTATAAGCTTCATGGTACAATCCTCCCTTGCTTCCCTATATAAGCTTCATGGTACAATCCTCCCTTGCTTCCCCGTATAAGCTTCATGGTACAATCCTCCCTTGCTTCCCTGTATAAGCTTCATGGTACAATCCTCCCTTGCTTCCCTGTATAAGCTTCATGGTACAATCCTCCCTTGCTTCCCTGTATAAGCTTCATGGTACAATCCTCCCTTGCTTCCCTGTATAAGCTTCATGGGACAATCTCCTTGCTTCCCTGTATAAGCTTCATGGTACAATCTCCTTGCCTCCCTATATAAACTTCATGGTACAATCCTCCCTTGCTTCCCCGTATAAGCTTCATGGTACAATCCTCCCTTGCTTCCCTGTATAAGCTTCATGGGACAATCTCCTTGCTTCCCTGTATAAGCTTCATGGTACAATCCTCCCTTGCTTCCCCGTATAAGCTTCATGGTACAATCCTCCCTTGCTTCCCCGTATAAGCTTCATGGTATATAAATCAATAGAACTTAATCTGTGTAAACACTCGATGCAAATAAAGGGACCTAGTCTATGGAACTCGCTCCCTTACGAAATGAAAAGCTGCCCAACGTTTGCCTTAATCGAAAATAAAACCAAAAAGTACCTAATTTCATCTTCCTAGTTTTCTACCTAGTGCTTTAAGCTCACACTGTATGAGGTGCTATCTAATCCCCTAGTATATGTACCTAAGCCATACAACTTTACCATTGTAATCATTGCTATCATCTTATATCATGGCAGTTATATTGAACTGCATTATATGTTATTGCATTATACCCTGAGATAATGCTCAAATTATGCTACCATGTACCTGTTTATAACCCTCAAATTTGACTTTAATGTACCTACTAATCTTTGTCAAAATTTCTTATAATGTACCTGTTAACATTTTATAAATTTTGCTAGAAATTACCTACTTAAAATTATTTGTTAGCTTAATGACCTGCCCGGAACGCTGCGCGTGTTAATAACTTGACAAGAACGTAAACACATCAATGCTATGTACACTCGTAAACCCAATGTACCTTCTTATAAATAAATAAATAAATGTTGTGTTTGATTTGTGAATTAGATTTAGAAATTAACAACTTCAGTCAAGCTGCAGATCTTTATTGGTTCATTAGAGACTCGTTCGTATTTGTGGAGGTAAAGGAGTGGTTGTTGGCCATTGTTAATTGACACTTCAGACTCGCAAAATGTTAACCAATGGGGGTGAGTTTTAGGGTGAATGTCGACCAATCAGCGGCCGGGTTTGGTGGGCTGTTGGGTATAAAAGTGACGATGAGACGAAAAGCACTTCAGTGTTGTTTTACCTCACTTTTGGTATACAGTTCCAGCTTCGTCTCTTGAAGGTGAGCCGTATGGTGAGGATCCCCCCCTCCTTCCCTGCCCCTTTGTTGCGTCCCCCCCCCCTCCCTCCCCCTTTCCCTTTGCTGCGTCCACCCTCCCTCCCCCCCTCTTCCCTTTGCTGCGTCCCCGTCCCTCCCCCCCTCCTTCCCTTTGCTGCGTCCCCCTCCCTCCCCCTTCCCTTCTCCTTCCCTTTGCTGCGTCCCTCTTCCCTTTATGGGGGGAGAACCAAGTCAGACCTAACCTTGAATCGTAGGTTAGGTAAAGTGCGCATCATGGTGCGTGTGGCACTATAGCAGACACGGCTACCTTATAACCCTCTACCCCACTTGTATTATGCCAGAGGCTGGCACTTGACGTTTATTTAACCTTGAAATCGGGTAAAAATTTATTTCCTTAAGTGTACAGTCGAGTTACTAGTTAAAACTACGAATTTAAAACTAGTTTTATAATGACTACGTAAATTCAGCAGGCTAGAGGTGTAATTCTAGGAACTTATTCAATTTTCTAGAACCCATGAACTAGGTTCTGTTCAACTTTTAGTACGTCTCCCTCCCCCTTATATATTTTAATTCTATATATAACTTCCTTCTATATATACAAGGAAATAATTCGTCTTTACCATTGCACCTAAACGATATTTGACTACCGGTTCGTAGTGGTGAAATCGTCAGCGCCTCGGGTCTACACAAGGCGGTAAGAAGCTTGACCAGAGTCACAGCAAACTGGACACTTCATCCTGTAGAATACCTGCTAACATGGTAAGTAAAATGTTTGATTTGGTGAAACACTAGTCTTGATCTGACATTTGAATGTGCTTAGAGTACCCAAGATGCAGGTATATCTTGGCTCTTATTGTCCCTTTAGTAAACTTTGCTTTTGTTGTAGGTACATGTTACCACAGTTGGTAAACTACCCTTCCTCCTGGTGCCTAGCAATACCTACAGCAGGGATCAAGCAAACTCTTACTGCTAGTCCTGGCAAATGCTTCCAGTGTATATTTAAAATAAGGATGTTTTAAACAGCGTTATATGCAGATGTGAGTACTTAATATTTTACTTTTTATGAACTAATACTTAATGCAAATGTATTTCAAATATGGTTATTCTGGTAGACAAAAAAATTAAATGCCAAAGAATTTTCCTAAGACAGTGATATTTGTTTAGGTGAGATCCAGTTCATGTGGACAAGCGGCACCGAACGAGGCGTGAGGACCTGGCGGTGGTCAGGGTAAACTGTCCTGCTCCAACTCTTCTCACACCAGAGGGTCAGTATGGCTTAGTTTACGAGTCATATAGCTAAAATTATCAACATACGGGATGTTTGGTAGGACTTTTGGTAGGTTGCTCATAAGGGCTTAAACAGCTGTAGAGGTCTGTAAGACTTACATTAACGTCACAAGATTTAATAGTATTATAAGGAATAAGTTTGTTTATATATATGATGCATTGGGATTGAGGATACATAGCATAGTAATTACATCCTTGTAAAGCCACTAGTACGCGCAGCGTTTCGGGCAGGTCTTTAATCTAAAAAATTTAAGTAGGTAAATATTAGGAAAATTTATAAGTTGATGTTAACTCGTCCTCCCTTTCACAGGCTCAGCAGACTACAGCCAGACAACTGGGAAGGCGAAGAAGACTGTCTCGGGGTGCAGAAGAACATCTGTAACGACGGCATAGTGACATATTGGCTGTCACCGTCTTGTCATGAGACCAGCCATTGATATTGGTTTTTGCCAGAAAATGGGCTAATTTATAGTGAAGTTGTATAGTAAAATTTTAAACTAGCACACAATCTTCTTGAATACCTTAGCCAGGAGGTTTCTTAATGTCTATAAAACTTGCCACTAAGGACCTGAAGTGTTCTTAGTTTTGTTTAAAATGGTAAAATATTAGTCGACGGTTAAAGAAACTATTAATGGCTTGAAGTGTCTCAATGACATCAACAGTGCAGGGGGAAGGGTTTATGAACAATGTTAAAATTCCCCCCCTCTGTCTTTGGGGTAGACCAATGTATGGAATGGACTTGGTCTAAGGACGGGTTAAGTATTCAAGTACATTCTATTTGGGCAACCAAGACACTTGGCAGTTCTGTGGAGAGAAATACACATGTATATAGTAAAAAATGCCGTCTGAAAGAGTAATAAGTCACTAATTGTACACTTCATAAATGCTTATTTACAGATGGAACAGATTTAATTAAATTTCTAGTTTTAGAAACATAATGGGGGTGGGAGTTTTGCATGACATTCTAGCAGGACTAACAAAAGTACATTACTCATGACGTTTTCAATTAAATTGACTTAACATTTGGAACAAAGCTGTGATGCAAGCATATTCAGTGTAAAGATTTTTGCATTGGTGATAGATATATTTTAATTGATTTGTTAGCGCAACATAGCCTAACCGGTTTGGTGCCTTCTTGACAATTAATTCATTATATTTGGTTGAAGATGAACTTCTACTTTAATTAAGAACCGGGAGTTGGTCATAAACGGCCTGGCAACAGTAGTAACGTCAGCCTCGTTACTTGTAGATTACCGAAACCTCAATCGCATTTTCGTCGCCACCCTCGTAGCCTGGTGGATAGCGCGCAGGACTCGTAATTCTGTGGCGCGGGTTCGATTCCCGCACGAGGCAGAAACAAATGGGCAAAGTTTCTTTCACCCTGAATGTCCCTGTTACCTAGCAGTAAATAGGTACCTGGGAGTTAGTCAGCTGTCACGGGCTGCTTCCTGGGGGTGGAGGCCTGGTCGAGGACCGGGCCGCGGGGACACTAAAGCCCCGAAATCATCTAAAGATAACCTCAAGATAACCCTCTGAAGGGCGGTGGCCCGCGTGTTGAGACGCCCTGGAGCACGAGTACACTCTCTTGGTCGGTCTGTCCTGAACGGAGAAAAATTTCGTGAACACTCCCGCTGGTCTGCGGCGTTCCATTATTGCCGACTCCATTTATCCCAGGAACTTTTGGGTTTCTTTCAAAGATCTTGCCTTGTTCCTCTTAATCGTGTATATCCTTGTTGAATGTCTCGACTTACAGGACGAGCATGTCTTGTTTCCGACCGTCCCTCGCGGTCACTTTTCCCTCGATATAATTCTTGGTGACTTTTATCGTTCGCCTTATGCGTTTGTTCTCGTATTGGCATCCTTGGTGATATTTAGCGCCCTCTGATTATTCCGCACATTTGATGGTGCTACATAGCCTTGCCTGTTTGGTGCGTTTTGATAATTACTTTCAAAGATCTTTTGTTCCACTAGTCTGAGCTACGTTTTCCAACTGATACTGCTGACAGTCGCTTGGGAGGGAATTATCAAGAGAAATTGCAAAGCCATTGACTCCATCACTTGGAAGGGGTCAGGATAAGGGTGATAATGAAGTTTTTAGCTCTAACAGTACCGTTGATCTCTTGAAATAAAGCTCATACGTATCTCTCACTTAATTTTGGGTTTGCTTGTCCATATAAAATGCAATCTTTGATACGAGGCAGTAGGACGAAAGATATTTACGAACTCTAGTGGAGACAGTGCCAGTTGAATATCAAGAGATTATGCCGATATAGGGGCAAGTCGAGCGATAACAAAAGCATATCGGACTCGCCAATCATTCTTTCAGCCGGAATAATATAATTTACTTCAAGAATATTTAGCTTTTCGCAGACTTATTCAAAGATGATTATCCTTAGATCCAACAGATGTCCGCTGCACGACTATCACACAAGATCTGTGCATACATCCGGTCCAAGGAGCAGTCTAGTACCATAAGAGGTATGACTTAAGAGGAAATGCTACGGGAAGTAAACGACACGTCTCTGGAAGGCAAAGGGAATTTTGAACGTGATCATTACTAAGTTGACGATGGACAAACTTTAGCATGGGTGGAACAAGGGGAAACAGTGCCCACATGAGGGAATTATCGGGGAAAAAGCGCAAAGCCATTAGACCTACATAGTATTTGAAGTTGTAAGGATTTGGAATGGGACCGAGGTAGGGGAATGGTGCAGCCCGTTCTCGCACTTTTATTAAATAAATCGACATTTACTATAAGTGCATGTGACATTCAATAAATTAGTATATTTTAGTTTACCCTAAAAAGCTTCATAGAAAACAAATGTAGTTAGGTCGTTTTCTATGAAGCTTTTCAAGGTAAACTAAAATATTCACAATCAATTAGTATAGTATGTCACTTATTTAATAAGCCAATATTGACTAAGCAAGTGCGAGAACGGTGGTAGGGGTGGCAGCTGCAACAAAGCCACAGAGATTGAACACGGACCTGCATGAAGCGACCGTCGTTCTACCTTCCACTCAGTTTGGCCGAGCTACAAATTTGAAAGACCTGTGTCGGTAGTTAAGATGGAATGCATTAGGCGTTAACGTGGAGGCGGCACTACAGTTTGAAATGTAGATATGATAGAACCCAGTAGGCGCAAGAATCTTTACACCAGTCGAGTGATAGTATAGCGGCGGGACCAAGAGCCGAAGCTTAACCTCCGCAAGCACAACTAGGCGGGTACACAATCTTGAGGGTTAGCTGGTTACCCACAAAATAAGTCCTTTGAATTTGTTTTAAAATTCTTATGTCTATTTCAGCAGACTGGAACGGCGGCAGATTTAAAGTATAATATCAGGAAAGTTAAGTTGAAACTTCCCACAACCAAGTATTTAACCAGGCCAGTTCAGTGTAGTCACTGTATAACTGGAAACTAAGCCTCTGCAGTTCAGCCTCCTGTTTCTCTGCAGACCTGTGGAGCTAATGGGTGGTTTTATAGCCCCTTTAAAGTTTACACGAGTCGATATTATAGTAGGGCTGTCATACCGAGGGAGTAAACTTCGTACTGTCAAGTCTTGACAATTAAGTGTTTATCGCCCAATAATAAATGTCAAGCTTCAATGGTATTACTAAATGCAAGATACGAGGAAGGTGTTGTAGATGAGAGGGCAAGACATTCTAGTCTGGAACTAGATTCCTTAGTATGTCTAAATTAGTTCTTGGGAGAGAGAGAGAGAGAGAGAGACAGACACACGGGCAGAGAGATATATATAATTAAAAAAGACAGTGTTGACGGACAATATATAGTTTTAAATGCAGTTTTGCCCCGAGGGGCGAGTTTATTAGGCAGCGCCACTCATCCTGTGAGTGGACACACCGCCATAGCAGCATGTACAACACTCTCCAATAGGAAGAAAACCCGCTGGGTTGTTCATCCTGTCACTTGTACCCAGACACAGCTGGGACTAACTGCTTCAAATGAACAGCTTTTCAAGCAAGAATATTAATATTGTCAACCACTAAAATCTTGCGTTATCTTGCGGGTGCAAAAATGGATAAATCTCTTAACAGTATTTGACAAAAAGTTTTCCTAACTCAAACCAATGTGGGATTTATTATGCTATACATGTCTAATGACTGATGTCTACACATTGGTAGTGGGTCAAGGCGGTGTCCATCATACCAGATTTTGCAACTCTTCTGCTCAAACGTTTCCATTCTGAATCTCTGGATATTTGTATCCAAGACGGATTCTTGTTATTACTAATTCTCTCCTGCGGATATCTCTTCGTCCATATTGATTGGGATTGCCAGCTGCAACCATGTTGTACCATCGTACAGATTCACCGATTTGTACTTCTATCCTTTCCTTAATTACCTTGACGCGGTGATATTGCCTGATACCTGTAATTTGTAAGTGTCTTGGGTATGACGTATTCAATATGGTCTTCAGCAGCCGAGCATTCATCTGCTCGTTAATTTCCATAGATTCCAACATGGGATGGGATCCACAAATTAGACGACTTCCGATTGGTTAATATTCTCACAGGTCTTTATTTCAGCGACTTGTCAAAGATTTTCTGCCTGATTTCCACCAAGGCTTTATAGCACTTTAATCTGTGCAGAGCGCTGCACTATTAGCGTTTCGTTCAAGACATCAACGCTACAATGGCAGTTAACCGCTTGCGTTTAAGAGGCAGTTCAATACGTGCATTTTCTTCCTTTTCGCGTTGAAAGGCATTATTCCTAATTACAGTATGCCGCACCAGCCCTGTCATTGACAGGATTAGACGACCCATCAGTGCATATTTGATCCAATTCATTTACGGCTTGATTTATAGTGTACCGTTTTATTCCGTGGCTGTAGATGTACAGACTCATCGTTGCTCTCTTGTCTGGTTGTAGTTGGCCGGACCTGGGGGACGAGAGGATGTCAAGTTTCAAATGGTTTATATTGCACATTAATATAGTTACGTATATGCAGTTCATTAAGCCTTCGTTAGACACTTAACCTTCACTACCGCCCACAGGATTAATATGGGGGTGCACAACTACACTGTTTATGGGTCAACTACCTGAATGTGATTGTTATCGGGGATCAACTACCGTAACAAATAAGCAACATAATTATGGACTAGAGACGCTGTTGTACAAAAGCAGGAGAGTTCATTAACTATGCTGGATTATTTTAAAGACTATAGTAGCTAATATTAATGTGCAAATATACAAGAAATTTAAATTTTCAATCAATTTATGATAATGGTTATGCTAAGTTTAAGAGTCTAGGTAGTAATTGGAAACCTAAAATGCTTAAGCATGTATGTATGTAAGCACGCATGCATGCAAGCAATACCCTTGGTATTACACGAGTGGCAGGTAACCTTAAATCTTCTGTAATTAACTGGGTGGGGGGTCAAACCCACCCTCTAACATGGGTCCATAATACCTCACCCCCCCCCCCAGCCTCCAGTTGATGCCCCATCTGACCTCTTAGGTCACGTAATAACCTACAATTCGGACCTATTACCCTTCCTGTTATATTTATGGGGTAGAAATTAGGGACTACTGTAAAACCTATCCAAGGGACGGAATTTGACCCAATATCCATTCAACTAGGGGGAGGTGATAGTATATAATGTTTAGCTAAAACATTATGTAATTTATAGTGTGCTTATTATAATTTACCGAGAAAAAGCAAGATTGCTCCTAAGTGCTAACCTTAAACAGGATGTATTGTTAAATAGTGGTTTAAATCACGAGTTTAAAACATTAATCGACAGAATGGAAACTTATTAACTATTTTAGTAAAAAATATTCATCTGTCAACAGCCATCATCTTCGATGACGACTTTACTACAATCTTAATTATTAAACCTTAAAACTATTCAAAATACTAATATAAGGAGCCATAGGTGGTAGCAATGTGTACTATAGGTGAACTATAAATATTAATTTTAATAAATTATTTGATTTACCTGTAGTCGAATGTTGGTTTCTGAACATTTCAGCCCTCGGGTTGTTCAGAGGCCCTGAACAACCACTTCCCAGAGGGTGGTAGTGGCCACCATATCCATCCAAAAGGTGCTAGTGGACCGCATATCTATCCTTTTGGGTAGTGGACCCCATAAACATCGTGTGACTTGTTGGGGGACCCTTTATCTATCCAGTTCCCTGTAGTATACCCCACAGACATTCCAACGTCATCGTTTTCTGTTGACGTTCCTACAATTCATTCTCTCTAAGAGTTTTAAAGCATACACTATTGTATTCTTCCTTTTCCAGGAATATTGCTGCCCTCAGGCTGCTCAGAGGCAATCAGAGATGGTAATCAATTTCCTACTTACGAGCAAATGATTTAGCTAAATTTGGACTCTGTGCTCAGTCCCACAAGGTCGAATTACTGACCATTCCCAGGATAAACGAACTGTATAATAAATTGATTGCTTTGGTAATTATTAAACATGTTAATAATTATATAATACCCAATCACAGATTACCCAACACCTATTTGCTCTTTGAGGGTGGGATGCAGAGTACATATGTGGGGGGTAAAGAGTACATGTGGTGATACAGGATACATATAGAAGCACAGGGTGCATGTGGTGGAACAAAGTACATGTTGGGGGTGCGAAATACATATATGTGCTGGTGGTGCTGAACCCAATACCCCATCCTGTGGATGGGTATTGGGTTCAATATTGGGTATTGGATAGTTTTGAATGTGTACCCTCTGTGGACTCCACCAGCTGCAGGAGGTTCGAGCCCACATGTCGCGAGCGGGCACCACGCAGGCGGACGGCGAGGGAGACGCCGGCGACCGACGCACTCCCTCCAGCATGCCCTTCACCCCCTTGGGCACCGAGGGACTCCAGGTACACTTCTCTTTGTTCCTTGACCTCACTTTTCACCCCTCTTTCCCTGTCACTACTTATCATTTTCTTTCTGTTACGAACTTATTCGTAACTGGGTTCTTTTAATACTTTTCCCTACTAGTCCTCCCAGGCTAATAGACCTGTAACTTCGGGTGAAGACTCTGTAACACGTCTAAAAAGGTAGAATAAATAAAAAACATCAAAATACAAACTTCTGATTATTATTAAGCGCGTGGAAAAGCTATATGTATGATATATATCATAGACAAAATGCTAAAAATGTTTCAATGTGAGGACGGACCCCAGACTTACTTATTGGTATCCTTAGTACCCAAGCCCTTATACGACAAACTTCACAAGTTTTCCCCCACCTCAAAATAAAGGGGAATAGTGTGTCTACCATTACCAGTCACCCTGCACCAACAATGGTCAATTTCAATTTCAATGGTCCCTGCCAATTGCAGGTAAACATCCCAGAGGAGTTCCTGGCCAGGTTTGCCCGCTCTGACTCGCGGCCAGACTCCCCGGCGCCGTCCCTCTTCGTCCACACCTCCCGCCTCGCCCCCTTCAGGAGGTAAGTTGCTGCATCTGATTAAACTGCATTCACTCAAACAAATCTGCAAGGGCCGTGACGAGGGTTCGAACTTACGTCCGAGAGCATCCCAGACGCTGCCTTAATCAACTGAGCTACGACATGGTTAAAATAATTGCAACCAGAAGTTCTATTGACCTTACTTGGACCCTGCAGCCTCTCCGAGACACAATCCAGGATTTTACACAATTTCCCCATGCACTCGAGCTATGTCAATAGACCGTTCTACCTCTTCGCCCTTACTTCATTCACTCACTCACTCATAACTGAAGATTACTGTATTAATTCCTGGTCTGAAGAGACTAGAATTGTAATATAGATAATCAGGACACATATTTAAAAGCTTGGAGTCTGACTTAGCAGCCACACACATGAACCACTCACACAGAGTAACAAAATATGGTCAGAACAACAGAACGAGGCTATTTGCCCTCCAGTTTTCCAACGCAAACGCAGGTGACAAGGTGATTAAGCTCAAAAAATATCTATAAACGCCTCAAGATATTTGTGATCGTTATAGATTGTATTGAGAAATGCATAACCTTATCTGAACCAGAAATGGCCAACTATAAACGGCTGATGGATAAAAAGAGAAAAGGCTACTGAACCGGCTATAAAGAAACATTGACTTTTGTGTACCTGTTGCCTTTTGTGTGTACACACACACACACACACACACACACGTGCCCCCCCCCCTACGTGTGTGTGTGTACACACACAGACGTAGGGGCCTCGTAGCCTGGTGGATAGCGCGTAGGACTCGTAATTCTGTGGCGCGGGTTCGATTCCCGCACGAGGCAGAAACAAATGGGCAAAGTTTCTTTCACCCTGAATGCCCCTGTTACCTAGCAGTAAATAGGTACTTGGGAGTTAGTCAGCTGTCACGGGCTGCTTCCTGGTGTGTGTGTGTGTGGTGTGAAAAAAAGTAGTTAGTGTAGTTAGTAAACAGTTGATTGACAGTTGAGAGGCGGGCCGAAAGAGCAAAGCTCAACCCCCGCAAACACAACTAGGTGAATACACACACACACACACACACACACACACACACACACACACACACACACACACACACACACACACACACACACACACACACACACACACACACACACACACACACACACGTGTCCACAGCACTTCCCGGGGCATCAGGGCGTGTTTTTGTGGAGACGATCCAGAACATTGCAGGCCTCAGGGCACGTGTGTAGATTTTAGCGTAGTTACGCTTATTTACACTGGTAACATTGCACAGAGATTTCGCTCCGTGACGAGACTTTAAAATAGGTTCTCCAGTCTGCTACATTGTTATTGCAAAGCTTGATTTTATCAATGTACAAACGTGTTGCAGGGTTCAATTGAATACAAAGAGGCAATCTCAGAACATCACTTATAAGAGTAAAGGTATTATTAGGTCTAAACCATGAGGTATATTCCCCAACTTGGGAAACTTTTACGAAAAACAGAAAACGACATCGTCGTAGCTTGTACCAAATGACGTATTCGCGAAGTCTGACGTTTTGTATATGGGTGTATAGATTTAGAGCACGGTAAACATACACCAGGAACCCTGTATTGGCCCGGGACTGTACTCGCATACACACGGCTTCCAGAACCATTATGACTAAACTGCAGCAATTCAACATTTTCTCCCCAAACGAATCTGGCGTTAATTTTTGTGTTTTTCTTCTTTTTGTAAATCCCCGGGTGTTTTCCTGCATATCTCCCGTTCTTTTAGCTATTTAGTCCGACAGTAAAACCAGACTTTAGAGACGATGTATCAAAGTTCCGGGTCCGCTAAGCGGGTTCCCGGTGTCATTAATGCACGCACAGGCTGGACGATCAGGGCTGGGGGAAGGGAGGGAGCTAGTGGGGAGGGGATGCCCAGGTTAGCTTGGTTGCATGATAATAAAATCACACGAGAGAGAGACGGCACGCACACATCCCTCACGCACTCCACTACCCTCACCCATTCAAATCTCTCACACACTCACTCGTCCCCACGCACATCTCATTCCCACTTAAGCCTGCAGCCCTTCGCTTCCCCTCAGGCACACTCCCCATCATCCACACACCCGTCACTCCTTCCCCCCCAACTCATCCACAGCACCCGTGACCAGGAGACTAAACGCTCCGCAGATCAGACCACAACACATGCAGCTTCACAGATCTGAGCGCTCTCCTGCGACTGTTGTGATGATTCCTGAAGTGCCTACACCAATCACATTTCATATTACTGGTCATGGCGACACTTAAGATCCTACACGTCATCGTCCATGGCATCTACCAGCGGGGCACGAACGCCGCGAGCCGGTTCCTGAGGCGACTTTCTCCCAGCTCTTTATATCACCAAGAATCCAGCAATCCCGTCACATGTATTTCTAGCTTCATAAACCTAAACGAAAGGTACCTGAGCTAACAGTGGCCACCAGAAGCTTGAGGCAGCTGGTGATAGTGAGTGACAGTGGAGACTGCCAGCTGGTGAAGCTTGGCATATCGGTCCTCTGGTCGTCGAGACCGACTAGTGGATGATACAGTAGTTAATCTGGCCGTCATGCACGGGCAATGGCGAGTCTGGTGGAGTTGGATGGCATTAGTATTAAGACACGTTTTACCTCGGAGCCGACACGACCCGTCCGGAGCCGACACGACCCGTCCGGAGCCGACACGACCCGTCCGGAGCCGACACGAACCCGTCCGGAGCCGACACGACCCGTCCGGAGCCGACACGACCCGTCCGGAGCCGACACGAACCCGTCCGGAGCCGACACGAACCCGTCCGGAGCCGACACGAACCCTCCGGAGCCGACACGACCCGTCCGGAGCCGACACGACCCGTCCGGAGCCGACACGACCCGTCCGGAGCCGACACGACCCCTCCAGAGCTCACATTGTCCATTCATGCCCAGAGACCCTGATATTTGCTACTCTACTCACATTTCACTAATAACAACATTAGTATTAGTAGTGGTTGTTATTTTTGCTGTAATAATAGTTATAAATAAATATTATTATGATTAAAGTATTACAAATATAAGGAATTATCTGAGTAGCATTCTCAACTTTATCATCAACATCACAATTTTTCAATCGTTGAGCCCTGACCCCTGACCCCCCCACTGTGCCCTTGACCCCTGACCCCGGTGCTTCGTGATGTCGTCTACAGGTGCGTGACCCCGGACACCCTGGAGCCCATGCGACGGCCCCGCCATCAGGTGTTGAGGAGAGCCACCAGCCTCCAGGATGTGGCCAGCATCCGCCTCCACCACGTCTTCACGCCCACGCCTGCGGCAGGTAACACCACGCCCACGCACGCAACACCACGCCCACGCACGCAACACCACGCCCACGCACGCAACATGACAGCCACGCACTGCACAACAATCAACTAGGCTTGTGACCCCACGCTATCAGCGATGTAATAACACTAAAGATCTTCCCTATTTTGTGTTGACATCATGAACTAATGGGTTCAGTTCCTGCACCCATTGTGTGCCTCTGTAACCCCTTTCCACCACCGCCCACAGGACTGGCATGAAGATGGATATAGGGGTACATAATAAATTATGGGGTACATAATAAAAATAAAATACTAATGTTTGTCAATGTAAATTTCAGTCAAATGATCCTAAATACACGAGTCCCACACTGACTAAAGTAATAGTTCTTTACATCTTCATGATGTGTGTGGTGGACTAAAGTAGTATATAGTAGCCTATAATACTATATAGGCTACTATATGCTTAACATTATTAACCAAATCTTATCAAACCAACAGGGAAGCTGCGGGTTCTGAGAGTGGGTGTTCCCAGACTGGGAATCGAACCCTGGGATTATCCCGTTCCGTATTAACTAGGCTAGCGTGCACGGAGCCCGTTATACGAGCACCAGTTTGGCTCACAGCCTCTATGTTATCACCAGCCTGTATAGCACCCCCCCCCCCCGTCCCTCTAGCATGTATATGCTATAAGATCAGCCGTGTAAACCTAGACTAACATTTAACAGTAAGGTTTACCCAGAAGCCGCTAACCTGGGATATGACGTTAACTTAACAAACGGTGTTAATTAAGCAGACGACGTTAGCTAAGTAGGTTGATTGGCAATAAACTATAATAAGACCTTCGTGTCCCCTTTAGTAACATTAAAATAGTTTGTTGACAAAATCAAATTTTACTTGTGATAATGCTGGTAGCAATTCTCTTTACTCCAAACTGCTTTTAATTTTCCCTTGGTAATATAAAATATATTCACAAATATACAGGTAATAGTAGTAATCAAATAAATTATAACGAACAGAGAGAGAGAGAGAGAATCTAAATGCATTTATGACAGTTGGGGCTTATAGCTGATCGTATGAGAAGCGCAAGATGAAAGGTTTTCTTCGGCAGGGAGATATTAATAATCTTTCAATTAGCTTTCCATCACTCGCATCTTGACATCGGGGAGGTCCAAGCTTGCTCGGGGACATCCCCCTGATCGAGGCCGAATTATGGTCTTAACCCGTGTAACGCGCAGTCAGGAGGGCAGGCACGGAATGGTCCAGGATCATGACTGCCATCGCTCAGGCTCGGCTACACAACAGTTACCAAAGAGGATTTTCCTTTTTCGGTGTTATTAGCAGAAAACCAGAAAAGTCAAAAGATGGCAGCAGTGATGTTATGCTTCTTCTAATTCCTTTCACCGCAGTGGAGGGCCGGAACTGGGGGGACTGCAGTGGTTTTAATACGACTTGTCTTTTGGTCAGATGTGGATCACTCGACCCTGGCAACTCCCCAGTGTCTCCTCCTAGTTATCTGCGGCTTTTGCCATCATGGCAATTCTATCATGACACTAGTTGATGGTTATGTCTTGACATGCTGATGGGCAAAGTACGTGTTGTGCCATACTGTGAATTTCTGTATATATTCAATTCAAACTATAACTAAATATTTACAGTCTTGCGAATATTGGGACGTAATGAACTATCGATTTATATTCGTATATTATTCACTATTCAAATACAGTAATGCAAATTTGAATGATTAATCAAAGAATGAGTATTAGTGACAGGACAACAAATTCATTCGTCACGTCACTGGTCATATTTTCATTACAGCCACAAAATTTGAGCTGGGAAGCATAAAGAATCATATTTTTTTGTTAAATTTACTATAATGCAGGAATCCTGTGGAATAATTTGTTGAGTTTCCTCATAAATGAAACTTATCTACTAATATACACATAATTACAACCCAGCAACGCTCGCACAACATCAGCCTAAGATTTCAAAAACATTTGTTATGCAGAGAATGTCCCAATAACGTGGCTGACAACACATAACCCAACCCCAGCCCGTCCTCATAACCAAAGGTCAAAATCCATTCCATGCACCCACCAAACCCCCCTGTTTATGAATTAATAACGGTTTAAACACGACTCACAACTGATGTTCGAACACTTCCGGAACAACTGCTTCTCGAACCACAACGCTGTAAATGCTTCACTCACATACTACAAATACAAATAATCGCCAACAGAACCTAACCTTACCTAACCTAACCTAACCTAACCTAACCTAACCTAACCTAACCTAACCTTACCTAACCTTACCTAACCTAACCTAACCTAACCTAACCTAACCTAACCTTACCTAACCTAACCTAACCTAACCTAACCTTACCTAACCTAACCTAACCTAACCTAACCTTACCTAACCTAACCTAACCTAACCTAACCTTACCTAACCTTACCTAACCTAACCTAACCTAACCTAACCTAACCTTACCTAACCTAACCTAACCTAACCTAA